>NC_057861.1:10138214-10446428 GCF_019393635.1 Dromiciops gliroides | reverse complement strand
CGTCATAGGGGAAGGAGCTTGACAGTGATGGGGCAGAACTTTAGGAAAAGTCCAATTACAGTCTAGCTTCATGCTGCCATCCCCACCCCCTCCCAACCCACCATCTCTATGTCCATTGGTCCACCATGTCAGGACTAATGATTTGCTGGTCCCCACCTGTGCCCCAGGTTCTGAAAGCACGCAAACAGGGTCCTAGCTCTAGGACTAGAAAGGACCTCAGAGGCCAGTGGGCCAGTTTGACCCCCTCATCTTACAGATGAGGAAACTGAGGCCCATGACTTGCCCAGGTCACATAGGCAATAAGTTCCAGGGGCAGGATTTGAACCCAGATCCTCGGACTCCAGCGGTCCACAAGCAGAAGGGATCTCAGAAGCCATCTGCCCCCCTCCTTCATTTACCCTAAGGATATGAAGTGATTTGTAAATGGCGACTGAAGCCCTTCAGTGAAGGAAGCCCACTCTCCTGGGATACAACTCTAACGATGGGGAAATGTTTCTGCGAATGACCCTCACATTGGCCTCCTCTGCCCCTCGCCTCTCTCTGGGGCCGAGGAGAGGAAGCTGAACCTGGCCTTCAAGGTGTCCTTTAGTGGAGGAAGGACCGATGTGCAGTGAGCCACATTCTAAGGCTACTTTCCCTCTGCTGGGACATTTCCTCATCTGTAAAATGGGAAGAATGATTCTCAGACTTCTGCTTACTTCACACAGGCTGTTATAGGGACCAAAGTCAGTCAGTCAATGAGTATTTATAGGGGGTGGGGTGACTTTAGCCAAATCATCTCCTATCCCTCTGCCTCAGTCTCCTTGTTTGTAAATGAGAGGGTTAGACTAAGTGGTCTTGAGCTATGACTCCATTATCCAAAACTATTCTTTTCTTGGTCTTTCTATTCCTTTAAGACTAGAGGCTGTGAGAGGTTGTGTCCAACTAAAATGAGCTGGGCTGAGCTGAGTTTAGCTAGACTGGGTGAATTGGACTGGACTGGGCTGGGCTGGGCTAGACTAGGTAAACTGGGCTGAGCTAAGCTTGGATGAGTTGGGCAGGCCTGGGTCAGGCTGGGCTGGGCTGGGCTAGACTAGGTAAATTGGGCTGAGCTAAGCTTGGATGAGTTGGGCAGGCCTGGGCCAGGCTGAGCTGGGCTGGGCTAGACTAGGTAAATTGGGCTGAGCTAAGCTTGGATGAGTTGGGCAGGCCTGGGCTGGGCTGGGCTGGGCTGGGCTGGGCTGGGCTCTCTCCAGGCCTTAGTCTGGAGGAGGACATTCATGGCCAAAGAGCAGGGAGGAGAGAAGGGCTGGCCCCTCTCACCTGGGCTGGGGCCCCATCTCTCTCAGGGAAACAATGGCACTGGGACCTCCCATGCCAAGAATGTGGGGTGTGGGCAGGCTGCCTGAGGGGAAGGGAGGGGAACTGCCAACAATGGGCTTTGGCAGGGGGGGGGGCTGGCAAAAAGGCAGCTCCCCCCTTCCCTTAAAAGAGGAGGGGGCAGGAGGCCAGGAGGCCCTTGCCAGGATAGGAGGGAGGGAGGGAGAGTAACTCTGTGTATCCATTTCCTTAGGGCTTTCCCCCAACCCCACCCTTGCCACTTCAGCCACTCTAAGCACTTAACCCATTAGTCTCCTACTCATTAAATAGATTCATCAGATCCTAGATTTATCGCTGGAAGGGGCCTCAGAGGCCATGTAATCCGCCACCACCCCCATTTGGCAGATAGGGAAACTGAGTCCCAGAAGGATTGCCATTGGGATCACAGATTTAGCATTGGAAAGAGCCTCAAAAACCATCTGGTCCAGGGGTCAAGGCCAAATCTGGGCCTTTCTGTGCAGCCCCTGAGCTCAGAATGTGTTTTATATTTTTAAACACAATAAAACTTTAAAATGTTTGTCCCTGATACAGTGGAATCTTCTCATTTTACAGATGAGGAAACTGAGATTAAGGGAAAGGAAGGCATTCGCCCAAGGTCTCACAGATAGTGAATCAGGATTTGAACCCAGCTCCTCTGACCAATGATCCCAGAAGCCACATTAATGTTGGTTTTGCTGGGGTGGTATTGGAATGAGTTCAAAAGCTGGACTGTGGGGTAGGATGGAAGGAAATCTTTTCAATGTAAACCGCCTTCTCAGAGTTAAAGGCCTCCCAGCACCTGTGGCAGGGCTAAGTTTAGGACAGATGGGGAGTTCTGGGTTCAGAATCCATTCCTCACCTGGGCTCCAGCCTGGGCCTCCCAGCTTCCCATCCCTTCCCCTGGAGCTCCATTCCTCGGGCTCGTTGGTGGCCCAGAGGCCCTGTGTCCAAGCCCCCTCCCTCCCTCATCTAGCTATGATGCAGCCCCTATCTCTTCCCTCCTCTCAGGTCAGACCCAGGCCCCCCATGAAGGTGACACATCAGGAAACCATAAATCCCCCCCCCTACACTGTGTTTATTGAATCCTTCCTGCTTGGGTCAACAGGGCAGATTCCCTTTCCCCCTCCCCCCATGTCTCTGTTGGCTCAGCTATTCTCAGAGGAAGTGTTTTTCCTCTACCCCTCCCCTCCCAAAATCAGGCCCATCCCCACAGGCTTAGCATACACTGGGGCTAGGCCAAGCTGGGCTGGGACTACCTGAACCCCACTGGGATCTGGCCTGGCCTAGGCTGGGCCAAGCTGGGCTGGGCCAAGCTGACCTGAGCTGAGGAGTCTTAATCTTGTTTGTACCCCACATTCCTTTGGATGTCAGTCTGATGAAGTCTATGTACCCCTACTCGGACTGATACCAATTATATTGAAATACATTTATCAAAATTTTTTTCCCATCTGGATTCACTCTGAGTCTGAGGTTAAGAACTTCTGAACTGGAAAATGGATTGAGCAGAGATAGTTCTGGGCTCCGAGCTAGGTTTGTGGCCCAGGGTCACACAGGTAGTAAGTATCTGAGGGCAAATTTGAACTCAGGTCCTCCTGACTCTAAGGCCAATGCTCTATCCATTGCATCACCCTACCGCTATCTTTGGTGTTGTTGCATGGGGCTGAGTCTGAGTCTCTGAAGATGTACAAATGAGGACATTGGCAAGGTTCTTAGTGAGTGTGAGTAAACTTTAGCATGGAACAAAAAAATTACAAACAGGAATCTAAGATGTCATCAGGGAAATGTATACAAAGAGGAGGAGGAGAAGGAGGAGGAGATAAAAATAGAGGAGATGAAAGAGAGAGAGAGAAAGAAAGAAAGAAAGAAAGAAAGAAAGAAAGAAAGAAAGAAAGAAAGAAAGAAAGAAAGAGATGGAAAGAAAGAAAGAGACAGACAGAAAGAAAGGACAGAAAAAAGAGAAAGAAGGGGAGGAAGGGAGGAAGGGAGGAAGGAAGAAGGAAAGGAAAGAAGAAGGAAAGAGAAAGAAAGAAAGAAAGAAAGAAAGAAAGAAAGAAAGAAAGAAAGAAAGAAAGAAAGAAGTAATAGAGGGCACAGGGTGACCAATGGATCGCCCCAGTTTGACACTGGTATCCTCTCCAAGTGGGGAGAAAGCAAGGAGAGCCCTCCACACCTTAGGTGGCCTCCCCACCCCTTGAGTAAATTTACAGGAAGGTTGGACAAAAGTGGCCCAGGACAGGTAGATGTGGCTGGGGTGGAATCTTTCTCACTGGAGGGAACATCTGTGAGCAAAAATGGTAGATACATGGAGATATTTGTGCATCCCCAGACCTTAACACAAGGCCTTCGATGAATCAAGGTTATTGAATAGAACTGAATCGGTACAATGAGCAACTAAGGTGGTGGAGTATGTGGAGTCAGGAAGGCCTGAGTTCAAATCCAGGCTTAGATACTTACTAGCTTTGTGATCCTGGCCAAGTCACTTAAACTCTGTCTGCCTCAGTTTCCCCATCTAAAAAATGGGGATAATAATAGCACCTACCTCCCAGGGTTGTTATGAGGATTGTAAAGGGCTTTGTAAACCTTGACAGTATTATAGAAATGCTAGCTATTATTACATGTGATGTTGGCAAAAAATGCAGATGGGATCTGGGGCTACAGTAAGAGACCCGGAGCTCCCAGGAGAAAGGAGGCATCCTCTAGCCTGGTCAGACCACATCTAGAAGCCCGGGTTCGGTTCCATGGGACAGACGTTAGGAAGGACATGGGTAAGCTGAGAAGTGCCCAGAGGAGGCTTCCAGGATGGGGCAGGGCCTGGACTCTATATCCCATGAGGATCAGTAGTAGGGGCATTTATCCTGGAGAAGAGAAGATGCCCGGGGCCCCAGAGAGGGGTCTTCAAGTATTTCCTTGAAAGGCAACCTGGGAGAGGGCTTAGATTTGCAGTGAGTGAGAGCTGCCCCAGGAGGTGGTGAGCTCCCCGCCACTGAAGGTCTTTAAGCCAAGGCTGGAAGGGCCATCTCTGGGGGGTGGGGGGTGGGGTGGGGAGGGGAGGTGAATCTGCCTTGCTGACCTAAGCAGGAAGGATCTTCCAAGGTAGAGAGATTCAGAGATCTTGGGATTCTGCATTAAGGCCGGATGGTGGCTTATCGACCATTACATTGGGGTCAGAGGTCAGCCTAAATGATCTCTGAGGTTCCTTCAGATGTGAAGAGTCAGGCATTGTGGGAGGAAGTCAAAGAGATAATGACTTCCCCCTGCCTGAGTCATCCTCTTCCTCGGTATAAGAGCTGAGGGGGAGTTAGGCTGAGTCTTCCCTTCCTTGCCCTCATTCAGTCCTCCCTTTACTACGTCCTTTCTCTAGAACCTCCAGAATCAGGACTTTCAAAATGCCCTTCTCTTTTTTTTTTTTTTTTTTTAGTGAGGCAATTGAGGTTAAGTGACTTGCCCAGGGTCACACAGCTAGTAAGTGTTAAGTGTATGAGGCTGGATTTGAGCTCAGGCACTCCTGACTCCAGGGCCAGTGCTTTATCCACTGTGCCACCTAGCTGCCCCTGCCCTTCTCATTTTAATTTTCTGTTCTGAGATCGGTCCTCCCCTTTTATCCATAATAGGGATAGGGCAGGTCCCAATCTCTAATTCAACAGCTTTGATGGATTCAGAGAGATATACGGGCCCTATTCACAGTCAGTTCTTACTGAATGATCCAGTGAAAAGGATTTTCACCGAGCCAAGACACTAGAACCAAGGGAACCTTACATTTGTTTGTAGGAAAGAGATGCCAAGATTGGAATCCACAAGGACTCCCGCTCCTCGGTTCTCTACCAACCTCAGCTTTGCTCCCTGGCCTCCTTCCACTACCCATTTACACTACCTTAGAGACCTGTGCTGGGCTAGAGATGGTGATAGAGGTTTTCCTTTGGGTTAGGCTCACCTGGATTTTGGCCTGACTGATCTAGATTGTTCTAGACCAAACTTTGAGTTGAGCTGGGCTGGGTTTTGAATTGAGCTGGGCTGGACTTTGGGTTGAACTAGGCTGGACTTTGATTGGGCTGGGTTGGACTTTGGGTTTGTGTCGGCTTTGGGTCATACTGGCCTAGATTCTGTGCCAGGAAGGGCCAGACACAGTTCTGGGCTGTCCTTTCCCTGAGTTTCCCCTCTGGTCTTCCTGGCTGGCCTGGAGTACGGATCCGAGTTCTATCTCCCCAGTCCTGACCCATGGCCCCAAGATCTACCAGCTGTAAATATTTACATTTGTAAAATAAACTCCTGGCTGGAGATTTGTAGGCCTTTGGAGGGGCTGGGGCAGAGAGGGGTCATGGGGAAGATCTGAGCCCGAGGAGGAGCCGGGGGGGGGCCCTGTGATCACTGAACTGAGCTGACCCCTCATAAGCGCAGCCAGAGGGGGAGGGGCCGGTTTTCATGAACTTCGGAGCTCCTCTCATCCTGCCTCCTGCCCCCTGCCCCCTGCCCAAGCCCCTGTCCACGCCCGGCTGGGGTGGCTGCTTTCTCAGCCTGGTTGCCTGGGAGAGGGATCAGAATTAACCCCTCAGCAGCCAGCCCTGCGCTGCCCAAGGGATGGGGAGACTCTACTCCATTCAATCGGACCAACGGAAATGTCGGACTGCAGTTCGAACTTCCAGCAAAGATAGAATGTTTGAAAAGACAGGCTCCCCATTCAGCACCATGTCTTCTTTGTAGAGGTGGGGGACTGTGAGTATAGAATACTGTATACACTCCCTCTCTGTCAGAGGGTCGGTGGTAGGTTCGCTGATCTGCTTTGGTCTTCTTTCTTCTTTAATTCTTCCTTAGCAGGAAAGTTCCCTGTCAGGCAGGGAGAGGGCTGTACTTGGAAATGAAAATAGTTTGGAGCTGAGCTCTATCACTCACATGTGGAACTCCCTGAGGAGGGAACTCCCTCCTCCAGTGCAGGTCAACACTTTTTCATCAACCAGGACCACAGTCAGGATGTATCAAGGGCAGAACTTGAACCAAGATCTTTCTGGCTATGAAGCCAGCTCTCTGTCTGCTCAAGCCGTAGTGGCTCACATTATGCAGAAAGGGGCCTGATGGAAGCCCCCCTCCCCCCAGGTCATCTGAACTGTCTCCTGCCAGGTTTCCTCTGCCCAGCAAAAGGTTAGGCTGCTTCCAGGCATGTCTGAGCCTGTTCAGTGGCTTTAGTCTGGGGCCCACCTGGCCTGGGCATCATGAGCCCTTCATCCTGTCCTGCCTCTGACAGTAACTGGGGGGTGGGGTGACCTTGGGCAAGTCACTAACCTCTCTGGGCCTCAGTTTTCTTATCTGTAAAATGAGGGGGGGGTCACATGAGACCAGAAATTCTTCACCTTTTTGCTGTCATAGACCCCTCTGGTAGGTAACCTCCGCTCAGAATTATGTTTTTTTAAGCATAAAATAATTTTATTTTATTATGCATTTTTGTAAATGAAGCATAAAATAAAATATGCAAAGCACAAGACATTATGAAAGAAACCAAATATAGCAAAATGCAGTTATCAAAATATTTAAAAAATAAATTTGTGGATCCCAGGTTTAGAGCCCCTGGACTAGGTGATCTCTATAGTTTATCCTGGCTCTGCCATGCCCTGTTCTAAGGGCCCTCCCAGCTCTGCCATCCCCTGTTCTAAGGCTCCCCCCAGCTCTGCCATCCCCTGTTCTAAGGGCCCTCCCAGCTCTGCCATCCCCTGTTCTAAGGCTCCCCCCAGCTCTGCCATCCCCTGTTCTAAGGGCCCTCCCAGCTCTGCCATCTCCTGTTCTAAGGCTCCTCCCAGCTCTGCCATCCCCTGTTCCAAGGCCCTGTCTACCTTTTTCATTACTTTTATTTACAATTAGTCTCTTTCCTCCCCCTACCTTGTAGAACCTACCCTCCCCCCCCCCAAGGCAGGTCTTCAGTAATGGTTTGTCGAGCAGAAGGTACCCTTGGGACCCCGAGCTACTTCTCATCTATATGCTCCATTTCCCTGCCGTCCCATGAGCCGTCCCCAGCACTGAAACCAGGAGAGGGGCCTGGGGCTTCCCCTGATTTCACCTCCCTAGAGGGGATCCTAGGTGGGAGAGGAGATGGATCAGGGACAGCTTTGTGGAGGAGGCGGCAGCTGAAACTGATCTCTTCTCCCCCATGCCTAGTACAGGGCGCTGCATACAGCAGGCGGTTAATGGGTGTGAGTGGACTTGAGCTACACTTCGAAGGATAGCTAGGATTTCAGCCAACGAGCAATTATTAAATGCCTGCTGAGTCCCAGGGGACAAGAGCAGATACAGATAGCAAGTGTCTTAAGCAAGGTCATGAGAGGCCGACAGAGGCCGGCAATCAGGCATACCTAGGGTGGAGCAAAGGGGGCTATTCCTTAAGGCACTCAGATATGGAGGGGGAAAGAACACGAGTGCTTCAATAGCTTAGAAACAAGCGCTCTTGGCGTTAGACTAGGGAGAATAACTCATTGAAATAGGAAGCCACTATCTTCTCCCCCAACAATAGCCCTACAGTACCTCGGGTCGCTGCCAACACAACCCAAGGCTCCTTTCATGCCACATATGCCCAGGCCAAAAAAATGCCAGGTTTTGGCTCGTAGCAAGTGCTCAGTGTAAGATAAGGCTGGGAAGGTCAGGGCCTGATTGTAAAGGGCCTTGAATGTCCAGGTGAAAGCATTTGACCTGGACAGATCAGAGGGTGATCTTTGCTTAAATACAGGCTGTTCTCCTTGGGACCTGTATGACTTTCCTCTCTCTTGGCCTCAGTTTCCTGATTTGTACTATAGGAGGTCACGGGTCCTTCCAGTTTTAAGTCCCATGCTCTGCTAACATTTATTTAATAGGTAACAGGGAGCCACTGAGTGAGTGAGTGGCTCTTTTTGGCTAAAGACAGTTCTTGCCCTCAAGGAGTTTATAATCTAATGGATTGGGGATTAGGTCTTCAGAACTCCAGGTCTGGCTCTCAGTCCACTAGGCCACCTCGGTGCCCCATGAAAACTGGAGTTGAAGGAGAGAGCCCCATTCTTAGTCTCCCCAGTCTGTTCTTCAGGGAGCCACAGTGACTTGAGAGGCAGGATAGTGCAGTGGATAGGGTAGTGTCAGAAAGACATGGGTTCAGATCCTACCTCGGACACTTGCTAGCCCTGTGACTCTGGCCAAGCACTTTAACTGGGCCTTGGGACTGTCCCTTCCCTGGCCTTCTGTGTTCTATCATAGAGGGAAGGCGTAGACCCGGCAATGGACTTGGCTAAGTGATGCACATGTGTGCCACATCTGGAAGGCAGAGTCAGGCCAGCCTCCCCAGACCGTCAGTCAATTAGTTACGGTTTACAGAGACCTCCATGTTCAGGGAGGTGGGAAGGGGGCCTGCTTGAGGACAGAGGAAAGGGGGTGGGGAGCTGCGAGTGAGATCTTCTTTCTTCCCCGTGAGCCAGCTGTGGGAGCCCTGCCATCCCCACCCCAAGACAAGGTAGCTGGATTTGTTTGGGGGGGTTGGTCCTTGTGATTATTCAAGGGTGGGGGCTTCACTTGGCTCAGCCCCTTCCTCCCTATCCCCAACTGACCCTATGGAAAAGGGCCTGAGAAGACAAGAGGGGAGAGTGAGACAGGGAAGAGACCAGGGTTAGGTAGTTTAGCCTCTGGGGAGATGGACGCCACCCCCCACCCCGACAGTCACACTAAGGACTCTGGGAACAGAGAGAGGCTCCCAAAGGAAGTCCTGAGCTGGAACCTTGGGGTCTTCTCTAGCCCAGGGACCTGGGATGCCGTGGATGGGGGTGAAACTCTTCCAGACCCCAAATCTCTGAGTCTAGGCCAAGAGACAGCTGGTGCTGGGGAGGGGGTCGGGTCTTCCCCTGTTAACAGCTGGAAGCAGATGTTGTTCTTGTCCATCCCCACTACCAGACCAGCTCTCCAGGCTGTGTGTTCAGATTTTGTAAACACCCTCCCCTGGCCTCCCTCTATACCCATTCCTTCTCCCTAGTCCACCCAATGTCTGTGATTCATCTCATTACCATCTCTACTCCCCTCCCTCTTTTCTGGTCTCTCCCATTCTCTAGGGTTCTTCCATCACCTCTGACCCTGGGCTTTGGTGTCAGCATGCTGTGTGATTAGAACCACAACAACAACAAAAATATATTTACATAAAAATAATACCTAGCATTTATATAACACCTTAAGGCTTCCAAAGTGTTTTTATTTTTATTTATTTATTGCGGAGCGGTGAGGGTTCAGTGACTTGCCCAAGGTCACACAGCTAGTACGTGTCAAGTGTCTGAGGCCAGATTTGAATTCAGGTCCTCCTGAATCCAGGGCTGGTGAGTTATCCACTGCACCACCCAGCTGCCCCCGCAAAGTGTTTTACAAATATGATTTCATTTTGTCCTCACAAGAATCCTGGAAGGTAAGTGCTAATTATTGTCCTCATTTTTACAGAGAAGGAAACTGAGGCAGACTGGCATGTAACTTGCCCAGGGTCACATAGCTAGCAAGTGCTTGGGGCATGATTGATTTTAATTCGAAGCTTCCAGACTCCAGCCCTGCAGGACTTTATCCACTTGACTGCCCCCTCTGGGGCTCACCCCACCCATCTGGAAAAAAACACACCAAGAACAACTCCCTTTTTCCCTGTCTCGTCCCCCATTCCCTCCCAACCACCGCCCGGAGCAGCAGCCTGTGGTAATGGAAAGAACACTGGACAGAGGGCCAGCAAACCTCGGTTTCCACCCTGGCCTTGCAGTTTCTTCTCCATGTGATGTTGGGTTAGTCACCTGTAAAATGTGGGACTTGGGCCAGATGATGGGAAGGTCCCTGGCAGTTCCAAAGCTTTGCTCTAGTGATCCTAGTCACAGGCCCTCAGTCTTCCTATTTGGAAGGCAGTCTCCCCTAGTGGACAAGAACCTTCATTCAAATATTGGTTCTGACTGTCACTAGCTGTGTGACCTTGGACAAGTCACTTACCCCCTGAGCCCCTTTTACTCTTCTGTAAAACGAGAGGGTTGGATTGACTACTCAGGTGCCTTCCAGCTCTAGGTCTGGCTCTGCCTTTTTCCTGGTTGTATGGCCCTGTACAAGTCATTTACCCTGTCTGAGACTCAGTTTTTCTTATCTGTACAATGGGACTCGCAATATCTTTGGGTTTTTGGTTTTTTGGGGTTTTTTGGTGAGGCAATGAGGGTTAAGTGACTTGCCCAGGGTCACACAGCTAGTAAATGTTAAGTGTCTTAGGTCAGATTTGAACTCAGGTACTCCTGAATCTAGGGCCAGTGCTCCATCCACTGTGCCACCTAGCTGCCCCTGCAATATCTTTGTTGTCATGTGGTGGGAAAATGCATTTTGTAAACTTTATTCAATTTTTTTTTTAGTGAGGCAATTGGGGTTAAGTGACATGCCCAGGGTCACACAGCTAGTAAGTGTTAAGTGTATGAGGCCGAATTTGAACTCAAGTCCTCCTGAATCCAGAGCCGGTGCTCTATCCACTGCACCACCTAGCTGCCCTGCATTTTGTGAACTTTAAAGCCTGATAGAAATTTGAGTTCTTTTTCCATCCAAGGTCTTCCACAGGCTTCATGGCCTTGGACAAAACACTTCCTTTCTCCAGGCCTCAGTTTCCCCATCTGTAAAATGAGGTTGGATGGTCTGATTTATGACATGCGTACTATTCCTTGGCCTTGTGCGTTTTCGGCGTTGGGGTGGGAGGGGGGTGATGCACAGGCTCTCAGGGTTGGAAAGGACCTCAAAGATCAGCTAGTTCAAATCTTAGCTGAGCAAGAATCCACCTTGCAATGTTACTGGTGTGTCATTTGGGCACTTGGGCCTGACGTGATGACATGGCCTTCTGTCTCGTTATCTTTGCTCTATCCACCCAGGGTTTCCCCTGGGAACATCAGAATTTGCCTCCTGGCTCTCCCCAGAAAGGGTTCTCATGTTTCCTGCAAGTACTCAGGCTAACAAGACCTAGACTGTAGGACGGATTTTACTTAACCAATTTACAAAACCAACAAACAACCAAAAACATACACAGGAAACTGATATTTAAGTCCCTCAAAAATGGTCAAATTATTTTCCCTTTTCTGGAAGCAAGCCTTCCCATTGGTGGGTCCTACCTTCCTCCTGGACTTAGATGTTCCAAATGACTCAGTACCAGCGAAGGGATAAATCCAGACTGTTCTTTGAAACACCTGATTCTGGTTTCCTACTATGCCAATCCTTTCTTCTTCCCCTTTGGGACTTCAATGAATTCTCTCTCTCTCTCTCTCTCTCTCTCTCTCTCTCTCTCTCTCTCTCTCTCTCTCTCTCTCTCTCTCTCTCCTCTCCCTTCTCCTCTCTCTCCCCTCTCTTCTCTCTTCTTCTCTTCTCTCTCCATCTCACTTTCCTCTGCTTATCTTCCTAACTCCTACAGGCGGTCACATCAATACTTCTCTCCACATCCCAGGTCCTTGAGCAGTTGGCCATCTTTCTTCAAACTACGAATCTCTACATCCATCTCTTGCAGCTAGGTCTGTGAATCTTGGTCTGTGCATCTTGGCCTCCCTCTTGATAGATCCCCATTTCCTTGAGGCCAGATTTGAACTCAGGTCCTCCTGAAGCCAGGGCCAGTGCTTTATCCACTGCACCACCTAGCTGCCCGCCCCCCCCCATTTCCTTTTAACGGTCAAGCCCAAGAACCGAGTCAATCTGTAAACCCAGTCATTAATGCAAGAACTCACTTATTGTGCCTACCATATGCACTGTACTTGGAATACAAAGATTCAAATGAAATAGTCCCTGTCCTCAGAGAGCTTACATTAATTTGTTCCTACTTCCTGCTTCTGTCAGTGGCCCTTGAAGACTTTGGGCAAAGAAAATTCACATTTATCCAGGCAACAGGGAACTTCTACCTCTCCAGATAATCTTTACCTCATCTGGACAATTTACACCACATCTAGGCAATTCCCTCATTATCCAGGGAATTCATGCCTTATTCAGAGAATTTACATCTTACTTAAGAAATGATAGAAAGGAGGGGCAGCTAGATGGCGCAGTGGATAGAGCACCGGTCCTGGAGTCAGGAGTACCTGAGTTCAAATCCGGCCTCAGACACTTAACACTTACTAGCTGTGTGACCCTAGGCAAGTCACTTAATCCCAATTGCCTCACTAAAAAAACAAAACAAAACAAAACAAACAAAAAAAAAGAAATGATAGAAAGGGAAGGGACTTACCTCAATGAAATCTTGCATTCCCATAGTAAGCTTCCAGCCTTCACTTGAAGACCCCTAATGATGGAGAACTCATTGTCTCCCATTCCCCATTCCTCAAATGAAAAAGTCACAGTCTCTACCACAAGAAGTTTGGGAACAGAAGATGTGAATAGTTAAATCTAAGCACCGGCCAAGAAGCCCTGTCGGGCACCCTGTGCTAGGTGGCAAGATTAGATATGGGCATTGCAGCCACTTAACCTAAACTTACTCTTGGCTGGTCCCATCTGTGTCCAGGAAGGATGGGCAGGACATAGCCCTCTGCTCACCAGCTGTGGCCCCCACCCCACCTCCTTCCAGCCAAACTCCTCCTTCCAGGCGTCAGCCTCTATCACCCTTCCCAGCTGTGGGAGCCTGATCCAGCTGGGCACCTGCCTTGCTGGCCCTAGGTCCGTCCAGCCGTAGCCTCGGGTCCCAAGAATCACGTGAAGGGGTAAGGAAGCCAGGTCCAGAGCCACCCTGTATGTGGTCTGGGCCCTTCGGGGATGTGGGTACAAGGTCACATGCCCCGGGAGGAGGGCTAGGGCACATGCCAGGCTTGAATCTCTCTTCACTCTGGCCCCACCCCACTGCCAGCTGGTGGAAAAGCTGCCAGCCCCTGCCCAAAACTGGCTCTTGTTTTCATTTGAAAACCTTGACTCTGGGTTCACCAATAATCACTTCCTCCCAAGAAAGCCGGGTCTGGGAAAGGGGATTATGGCTGTGTCCCCAGAGAAGGAGATGGGGGGTGGGGGCGGGGCAGATGTGAGAGAGACACAAGTGGAAAGAGCACAGCTTGGGACCCAGGGTATGGAAAGGACCTCCCCCATCCCCAGAACCCCCTCTGTGTTCCAGCCCCCCTGATACCCCCTCTAAGTCCCATCACCCCCAGCCCCTCCTCCATATACCATAGCCCCCCCCCGTAGCCCTGAAGTGCCCCAGTCCTCCTGATTCTCCGTGTTCAATCATCACACCCTCAGTACCCCCTCTATGTCCAAGCACACCCAGCATCTCCTCCTTGTCCCATTCCCCTCAGCACTCCTCCCTCCACCACCCATTGGCCCCCAGGAGCTCACTCTGCATCCCTTTGCCCTCTCCCCACCCTACCTCCATGTCCCATGCCAGTGACCACATGAAGTAGATGTTCTGCAGGGCTTTCTCGTCTGAGGCCATGACCTTTTCAACAAATATATTCTGATATCCGTGTGTCACCACAATGGATTCCCTTTGTAATCTTCTGTATTCTAGCTGATGCTTTTTTTTTTTTTAGTGAGGCAGTTGGGGTTAAGTGACTTGCTCAGGGTCACACAGCTAGTAAGTGTTAAATGTCTGAGGCCGGATTTGAACTCAGGTACTCCTGACTCCAGGGCCGGTGCTCTATCCACTGCGCCACCTAGCCACCCCTGATGCATTTTTTAACATTCTGATTAAGACGAATTTTTTTGGATGTGATTAATAAGGGAATTTGTTTTATTTGACTATATATGTTTGTAATTTGCTTTCTCATTCGGGGGCTGAGGAGATAGGAGGGAGAGAAGACAGATCTTTCTTAGAAAAATACTTAATTAAAAAAGGAATATTATTCTGATAAGAAGCCCACAGACTAAAGACATCCATGACCCCCCAAAATAGTTAACCCCCCCCAACTATAAGTATTGGGATCATCTCTATCTTATAGATGGGAAAACTGAGGCTATGATGGGTTAAGTGACTTGCCTAGGATCACACAGCTATCAAGGTCTAAGGGCAGTGTTCAGATGCATGTCTTCTTGACTCCAAAGTCCAGTGCTCTATTCACTATGCCCCACTACCTCCTGAATCATCCCAAAGGGGATGGGCTGCCTTGAGAACTCCCCATCACCAGAGTTCTCAAAAAGAGTGTTGATGACCCTGTGTCAGGGGTGTAAGAAAGGGAGGGGCTTGTCCAGGCCTGGGTTGGGCCACATGGTGGCAGAGACGATGATGAAGAATAATAATAATAAGATGATGATAATAATAACAATAACTAACATTTATATAGCACCTACTAAGTGCTGGGCACTGTGCTAAGCACTTTACAAGTGCCTTGTCGGGGCAGCTAGGTGGCGCAGTGGATAGAGCACCGGTCCGGGAGTCAGGAGGACCTGAGTTCAAATGCGGCCTCAGACACTTAACACTTACTAGCTGTGTGACCCTGGGTAAGTCACTTAACCCCAACTGCCTCACTTAAAAAAAAAAAAAGACAAATGCCTTGTCATTTGATTATCACAACAACCCTGGGAGGTAGGTGCTATTATTGCCCCCATTTTACAGATAAGGAAACTGAGGCTGACAAAGACTTGCCCGGGGTCACACAGCTAGTAAGTCTCTGAGGTAGGATTTGAACTCAAATCTTCTTGACTCCAGGTCTAGTGTTCTATCCACTGGGCTACACAGCTGATATTCCTTCCAGATCCAAGGCTCTGTGATTTTATTGCTGAGGGATACCTTAGGGACAAAGCATCAGAACCATGGAGAGGGTCATTGACGAGGCCCAAACAATTCCAGGCCCAGCCAGCATGGGCCGAGATTCTTAGGCCAGTCGCCCCCAGCTCTCTGGGCCTCTGCATTCCCATCAGTAAAATAGAGTGACTTTGTCCTGAGTCAGTGGAAAGCAGGAAGAAGCTGGGCCTGCCAGAGACTGGTGGCTCTTGGGGGCCGGGGGGGGTGGGGGTGGGGGGGAGGAGAGTCTGCTGCTTAGGACAATGATGTTCCGATTGCAGATGTCATCGGTTCCCTGGAGCCCGGGTGGCAGGGTCCCTCACTGCGCCGAATGGACCTTCATCCCACAGCATCTTCAGGTGAGTCCCTCCAGCCCCCGGTGGAGCAGGAGCAGGGGATTGCCTCTGTCCTAGCTCCGTGGGGCCCTTCCTTGGGAGGAGAGATTGGGGCAAAGGAACCTCAAGGCTTTCAGGGAAGAGGGAGCACCTAGAGCAAACCTCTATTTCCAACCATTCCGTTCATGTCCAGGTAGACTGGGGAAGGTTGTGATGGAGGACAGACCCCCCTGCTTGTCCCAGGGGGAGCCCTGGAGGGGGTGGGGGAAGCTGAGAGAGTAGAAGTCTGGAGCTTCCCCACCCTTAGAGCACTTCTTTTCTCCCTGGAAAGAAAAGCCTTGCCAAGACCATCTCTACCCTGGGAGGAGTCATGTGCCCATTGTACAGAGGGGAAAGCAGAGACTTAGATGGGAGTTAAAGCTGGGCTCTCAGAAACAGGACATGAGACATGAACCAA
This sequence comes from Dromiciops gliroides, assembly GCF_019393635.1. Lineage (NCBI taxonomy): Eukaryota > Metazoa > Chordata > Mammalia > Microbiotheria > Microbiotheriidae > Dromiciops > Dromiciops gliroides. Next base: position 10,430,635 of record NC_057861.1, on the reverse strand, counting down.
GCTTCCAGCCTAGAACCCCGAGCTTGGAGGGGCGGGGGCCTGTGGTTTGGCCAGGATGACAGAAACAATAGGGCCCTCCTTCCCCATCCAAGAGAGGTGAGGGTCAGCTAAGGCCAGGGGGGTGGGGGGTAGGGAGGAAGATTGTGCATCTTTACAAGGGCTTGAAAGTCTGACATAACCATGGAGACTTGGGCAGTCACAGCCCCAAGAGTAGTTCTGTGTATCAGGATGAGAAGCAATTGAGAAGCAGGGAGCCTCCTCTGTCCTTGGAACTGGAGACGGTTTGTGCTACTGATCCCCAAGCCCCCGGAGACCCTCGGAAGACCCGTCAGGCAAGCAGGGCCCTGGGGTCATTGGCCAGGTCAGAGCCCATGAAGATTTGGCCAGCGAAAGGAGACCAGTTCTAGGCTGGGGCAGCCGGCCAGCAACAGGAAATAGCAGAGGTTGGGGATGTAGGGGAAAGAGCATTGGTCAGGGAGAGTCAGGAGGCCCGGAGGCCAAGCCTGGCTCTGCTGCTGACTCACTACATGACCCTGAGTAAGTCACATCCTCTTGCTGGGCCTCAGTCTTCTCATCAGTAAAATGGAGAGAATGTCACAGGAAGCCAAGGAGAAAAGATGCAGAAGGTCCCTCCTGGGGAAGAAAGAAAAAGGAGTCTAAACAAAAGCTCAGCCCATGTGGGTTGTCTTCCTCAGGTTGTTTAAACTGCAGCAAGGTGGCTGAGCTGACAGAACGGCTGAAGGTGCTGGAGGACAAGGTCAGTGCAGCTGAAAGCTACTCCCCCCTACCCCCTAGCAGCAGCTGTCATCATCCCCCAACTATCCTCCAGGTGCCACTTGAACACCACCTGTGATGGGGAGCTCATTATCTCTCCTCATTTCCTACACCATGTACCCTCCCTTCCTCCTCTAAACCCGTTTCATTGGTTACTTAATTGTGAGGAAGTTCTTCCTTATACTGAACTGAAAACTGCTTGGGATCCCCCACCCCTACCCAACACCCACCTTGTGCTTTCTTTTTTGTTTTTGTTTTTGTTTTTTGGGGTTTTTTTAGTGATGCAATTGGGGTTAAGTGACTTATCCAAGGTCACACAGCTAGTAAGTGTTAAGTGTCTAATTTGAACTCAGGTACTCCTGACTCCAGGGCCGGTGCTCTATCCACTGCGCCACCTAGCTGCCCCCACCTTGTGCTTTCTAACCAGTTGGTCCTAATTCTAGCCTCTGGGGCCAAGCAGAAGACCTTCTCTCTACCTTGTGAGTACCAATGAGGATTAAGTCTGCACCTGCTCTGCAGGTTAGAGACTGGGGCACTCTGCGGCTCTGTGACCTGCCTCATGCAAGCCATTGTGGGTCAGAGGCAGGGGCTCAAAACCAGGTCTTCCTGGCTCCAGGGCCAGTTCTTTATGCCTGACCCCAATCAACTCCCTTTTATTTGTCATCTTCCCCCATTAAACTGTAAGCAACTTGAGGGCAGGACTGGTTTTCTTTTTTTTTTTAATTAATAAAGTATTTTATTTTTTCCCCATTACATGTACAGATAGTTCTCAACTTTTGTTTATACAAGCTTTCCAATTTCAGATTTTTCTCCCTCCCTCCCCTCCCCTCCCTCCCCCCTCCCCTAGACATCAGGTAATCTGATATAGGTGATATATATATATATATACATAATAACATTAAACATATTTCTGCATTAGTCATGTTATAAGAGAAAAATCAGAGCAAGACGAAAAACCTCAAAATAGAAAAACATCAGCACCAAAAACAAAAGAAATAGTATGGTTCATTCAGCATCTATACTCCACAGTTCTTTTTTTTTTTTTCTTGGATTTGGAGATCCTCTTCCATCATGAGTTCCCTGGAACTCTTCTGTACCACTGCATTGGTTAGAAGACTATAGTCCATCACAGTAGATCAACACCCAATGTTGATGATACTGTGTACAATGTTCTTCTGGTTCTGCTCATCTCACTCATCATCAGCCAGGACTGGTTTTCTTTAGCTTATGTTGGTATTGTCAGCACTTAGCACAAAGCCCCGGCACATAGTAAGCACTTAATAAATGCCAGTCAGGCTTCTCGGTTTACTTCTTGCCCCACAGACATCTGAAGAGATCAGATAATCAGGGTATTTAAATATTCGATTTCCTATTTTATTCATCTGGGAAATGTCTGTTTTGGAATCTCTATCCATTTCATCCAGATGTCAGGTTTATTGTCATGTAATTGGGCAAACCAGATCTCTTCTGCTACTTATCTCCATTACCTTTACTTCCTCTTCATCGGTTGTGAATTCACTCTTCATTTTTTTTTTTTTTGGCGGGGCAATGGGGGTTAAGTGACTTGCCTAGGGTCACACAGACTCTTCATTTTTTATTTATTTATTTTTCAGTGAGGCAATTAGGGTTAAGTGACTTGCCCAGGGTCACACAGCTAGTAAGTGTTAAGTGTCTGAGGCCAGATTTGAACTCAGGTCCTCCTGAATCCAGGGCTGGTGCTCTAGCCACTGTGCCACCTAGCTGCCCCAACTCCTCATTTTTTATCCTAATAACTTAACCATTGCCATCGTCCTGACTTTTGTCTTGCCACTGGACTCTGATGACCCTGGAGGAGAGAGAGGGTCATGACTTTGCCCCTTGCACAACTCTGCCTCACTTAAATCTGGTTCACTCACAAGTCAGCACATCACCCGTCCAATTGTGATGTCATTGGTCCTCTTCAGGAACAAAGAAGGAACACCTAATCATTTGGATTTCTTCTTTCTTTTTGTAACTGCCTTTTTCAAAGAGTTGCACAGGGAAGGGAAAGAGAGATACAAGTTGATAGTTAGCAAGGATGGTAGGATAAAGTGAGGATTTTTTGAGTATGAGGGAAACTTGGGTATATCTGTGGGCCTTTAGAAGCAGTAGATGGGGGGCAGCTAGGTGGTGCAGTGGATAGAGCACCAGCCCTGGATTCAGGAGTACCTGAGTTCAAATCCGGCCTCAGACACTTAGCAATTACTAGCTGTGTGACCCTGGCCAAGTCACTTCACCCCAATTGCCTCACACACACAAAAAAAAAAAGGAAAAAAAAAGAAGCAGTGGATGGAAAGAGAAGGATTGAAGATAAATGAAAGTAGGGATGCTAGAGGAGGCATCTACTGGAAAGGATGGAATGGAGGGGGATTGTTTGTGCACATGTTAGGGTTGGCCTTGGCAAAATTCTCTTCATCAGAGAATGGAATTAAGGAGACTCTGTTGTTTTCATTTTAGTCATACCCAACTATGTGACCCCATTTGAGGTTTTCTTGTCAACGACACTGGAGGGATTTGCCATTTCCTTCTCCAGCTCATTGTGATATGGCAAACAGGGTTAAGTGACTTGCCCTGGGTCACACAACTGGTTTGCAGTGACTCTGGAAGAAAAAGTGAGGTTGACTACTGTGCAGCTCTGCCTCACTTAAATCCAAGTCATTACCCTGTGATGTCATTGGCCCTCTTCAAAAGCAAAGGACAAACAACTTTCCTGAGGCAGGATTTGAACTCGGGTCCTCCTGACTCCAGGCCCTGTTTTCTATCCACTGTGGCACCAGCTACCAAGGAGGAGATGGCAGCAGGTTATTTCTGAGTGATGTGAGATTTGGAGAAGGGGAGAAAAGGAGCCTCTTAGCAAATAGATGGCCAAGTGGATTATTAATTTTTGAGGGCATATGCAAATTATTTTTAAGTTTTAACATATTTTATTTCCCCAACGTCATATTAGAACTTTTTTTTACATTTGTGGAAGTTTTTAATAAAATTTTGAGTTCTAAATTCTATCCCTCTCTCCCTTCCTCCCCTCCTGCTCCCTGAGCCAGTAAGCAAAAAGATATTACATATGCAATCATGTAAAACGTTTCTATATTAGTCATTTGAGGAGAGAAAAGGGAGGAAACATAGGTGTCAGCTAGATTGTGGGCAGCTATTAATACCAGGCTCTAGAAACTATATTTTTATTAGCACTGCCCGAGGGCCAGTGGCCTTTCTCATGGCAGTCCTGTCATGTAATTCTGCCTGTGTTACCTTGGGCAAATCACTTTTCCTTTCTGGGTCTCAGTTTCCCCATCTGTCGGTTGAGGGATTCCATCTGATGACCCACAAGGTTCCTTCTAGCTGTAGACCCATAATTCTATGAATTCATTTAATCTCTCTGGATTTCATTTTTCATTAGCTGTAAAATGAATGGGGGGCTGGGCAGGGTTGGAATAATGGCCCCTGAGGCTTCTTCCAGTTCTAAATTGATGATTCTCTGATTCTTCCAATTTATCAGTGTCTTTACTAAGAGTCTGAAGCCCAAGAGATTAATGTTTGAGTATCCTATGACCTCCTTGTCATGACTGTCTTTGTCAAGATTAGACTAGAGCAGGGCAAGTTGGGGAATATTCAGTTGTCAACTCTGAACGCTTGGAGTTGAGTCCCAATGGTTCTCACACTTAAGATTTATTGGGGGGGCAGCTAGATGGCGCAGTGGATAGAGCACCGGCCCTGGAGTCAGGAGGACCTGAGTTCAAATCCGGCCTCAGACACTTAACACTTACTAGCTGTGTGACCCTGGGCAAGTCACTTAACCCCAATTGCCTCACTAAAAAAAAAAAAAAAAAAAAAGATTTATTGGGGATTTTCCAAAGATCTATTGTTTGTGTTCATTCTATCCATCAATATTTATCATATTATAAATTAAAATATCTTACTATTATTATGAAAAGCATTTTGAACCTGCAAACTCCACGAAAGAGTCTGGGGACTACCAAGGGGCCAAGACCACACTTGGAGAACCAGTGCCCAGGTCCGTTGCCCTCCCCCTTGCCCTCCCCTGGGTAGGGCTGACATTACTAAAATATCCTTTGCTTCCATTTCCTTTGCCAAGGAGAATGACCTTTGCACCGGAAAGAACAGAGCAAAAATAACTAATTAGGATCAAATACCCCAGCTAAATAAGGAAATAAAATTAGATGGCATATCTGCCTTTAACTAACTTCTAAGAAGTGGCAGCAGCAGCAGTTAACCCCAGATCTTCTGCTCTCCAAGGCAAAGAACAGCTAAATATGAAGACTGAGGTGCCATCACAGAGATTTGAAAGATCATGGAGCGCCAGGAGTGGTGGCACTCACCTGTAGTCAGGCCCAGCTACCAGGAAGACTGAGACTGGTAGAGCTACTGAGTTCAGGCAATCAGGTGTCTGTACTAAGTCGGACACAAGTCTGATGGGCTCCCCGGGGAGCAGGGAGCTACCAGACTGCCTAAGGAGGGGCAAATCAGGTTAGAGACTGAGCAGGTCAAAGCTCCCATGTTTATGAGAAATGGATTGGATCCCATGCATAACCCCTGTGCTTTTTCTAGCCTGGGTGGAATGCGTAAACCCAGTTGGGAAGGAAGAAAGGAAGGAAGGAAGGAAGGAAGGAAGGAGGGAGAGAGAAAGAAAGAGAGGATGAGGGGCAGCTGGGTGGCACAGTGGATAGAGCACCATCCCTGGAGTCAGGAGGACCTGAGTTCATATTCGGCCTCAGACATTTGACATTTACTAGCTTTGTGACCCTGGGCAGGTCACTTAACTCCAATTGCCTCACAAAAAAACAAACAAACAAACAAACAAAAAAACACATTCCCCAGGAGTACTCCTTAGGAAAGTTACTGATGAATTGGGATTTGGGGAAACTGAAAGTGAAGCCAGAAATGAAAAAGAGAAAGCTTATCAAACTGTGTTATGGGGCAGCTAGGTGGCATGATGAATAAGGCACCAGCCCTGGAGTCAGGAGGACCTGAGTTCAAATCTGATTTCAGACACTTGACACTTACTAGCTGTGTGACCCTGGGCAAGTCACTTAACCCTCATTGCCCCACAAAAAAAAAAAAGAAAGAAAAAGAAAGAAATCAACCTTATAAGTAAAAATATAGCTAGCCAGCACTTCATCTGAAAAAGATGGGGGGGGGGCAGCTAGGTGGCACAGTGGATAAAGCACCAGCCCTGGATTCAGGAAGACCTGAGTTCAAATCTGGACTCAGACACTTGACACTTACTAGCTGTGTGACCCTGGACAAGTCACTTAACACCCATTGCCCCGCCCCCCCCCAAAAAAGATTTGGGAACCTTAGAGGACCACAAGCTCAGCATGCATCAACACAATAGCATGTCAAGCAGCTAAAAAAGTTGGTGTCATCTTGGGCTGCAGTAAGACATCAAGGACTAGTCTCACTGTACTGTACAGGTCAGACCATATCTAGAGAGTATTCAGTTCTGGGTGTCATGAATTAGAAATGATATTGCTAAGCTAGAAATTGTCCAGAGAGGAGAATCCAGGATGGAAAAGGGCCCTGAGTTCAGACCAAATGAGATCGCTGGAAGGGATCGAGTTGGAAAAGAGAGTGGAAGAAGCAACTGTCTCCATGCATTTGAAGAGCAGTCACATGGAAGAGGGAGGATTAGCCTTATTTGGCCCAGCCTCAGAGTGTGGAAACCAGGAGGATGCCCAGGGGCAGACAGATTTAGGCCCCATGTAAGGAAGAACTTCCCGACACTGAGAATGCTCCCAAAGAGGAACAGCCTGCCTTGGGGGGAGCTCACTCCCACCATTGGTCTTCCAGCAGAGACTAGCTGACCACATGTTTGGACTATGGTTAAGGGAATTCTTGTCCATGTTCTGGCTGGTCTAACTGACCTAGGCAGTCCTTTCTAGCTCCAAAATTTGGTGATTCTGAGGTAGTTATAGAACTTAAGGTTCTCCTTCTCTCCTGCTCCAGACTTCTAAACCCCATCCTCCACCACCTAGAATGACCCCTCCTCCCTTCCTCATCCTGGGGCCTGGCCCTCTGCCTGTCCACCCCCCTGCCCATCTCACTCCCTTCTTCCCAGGTGTCAGTGCTAGCAGTAACCGAGCAGTCGGCATCCCTGCCCCTTGGGGCTTCACGGGAGGCCAAAGGGACCCAGTGGGGTCCCAGTGGGGACCCAACCCTGCTGTGGGGGTTGCCAGCTGCCCAGGGGAGCCCTGGAGATGAAGGAGCCAGAGGTGAGTAAAGGCAGCTGGATCTGAATTCAGATCCCACTGTAGACTCCAGTGGGCCAAAGGAAAGGGTGTCTGGTGAGAGGGGCAAAAGGAAAGAAAGAGTCAGAACAAGGGAGTGGTTTCCCTCTGAAAAATGTCTCCCTCCAAGTGACTCATGGGGGATAAAGGAGAGGTAGCAGGTGCCAGGCCCAGAGATCCGGAGGGGAAAGGGTGGGCTCTGCTCTAAGGATGGGCTGGGAAGGAAGTTAACCAGAATGGGTCAGTCTAGGCTTCCTCCCTAGGGGTGGCCAGGGGGAGGGGGAGCTAATGATTCAAAGAGGATCTGGCACTAAAGATCCTTCCCAGGCCCCCTGCCCAGTTAGAGCAATGATGGATGTGCCCTCCATTCCCTCCACATGCAGGGCCTCCCGGAGCTGGAGAGCAATGGAGGGGAACCGCCCTTGCCCGAGATGGTGGGTATCCCTGTCTTCGGTTGGGTCCTGGAGAAGGGTGAGCCTGCTGGGGCCAGGAAGGCACAGGATGTCCCCCTCACCCCCCAAATGGTTCCCAGCTGCATCTTGTGCCTCCTGACTGTGTCCTGATTGGCGTTTCACTCCTCCCTAGGCCGAGGAGGTCTTCCTGGACCACCAGGGCCTTCTGGCCCCAAAGGAGATGCAGGGAGCCGGGGCCCAACAGGAGTGCCTGGGTTGAAGGGCCCTGCTGGGCCACCAGGTGAGTGTGGGGCCCTGGAGGGCCTGCCAGGAACAAGGACCTCATCCTGGATGGATGGGGCTGGACCCAAGATGGTGGCATTGGGAGTTGAGATGACATGACTAAGTCCTGGTTTTCCCTCCTGCCCATCCCTGTGTCTAGCATAGTGCCTCACCCACAGAGTATATCGGCACATCAAGACCTAAGCTTCCAGGATAGGAGAACTCCCTCCCCCAAGGCAGATCACCAATCTACAACTGGCTATAATTTGACTTAAAGAGCTGCCTAAGGTTTAGAGAGAGTTAAGTGGTTTATCCATAGTCACACAGCTGGTGTCAGAGGCAGAACTCCATCTATCATCCCTTTGTTCTTGCATATAGTAGTCAATCAATATGCATTTATTAAGCACTTACTACATATGCCTGGCACTATAATAAGTGAGAGTGAATGAATGTATTAAAAAGCATTTTATTGAGCTTACTATGTGCAAAGCACTTATTGTAGTAGGCAGTTAATAAGTAAGAATTAGCTATTTCAAAATGGGGGGTACTTCAGAAACATCCTCTAATTTATCTGTTGTCCAAAGTGGACATCTCCACCTGGATGCCCCATCTACATCTCAAACTCAATGTGCCGAAAAACCAAAACTCAACATCTCTCCCTACTTATTCCAACAAAACTGGGCTCCTTGCTGTTCCCCAGACTTGACCATCTATTCCCTGTCTCCATGCCTTTGTCCAGCTTGTCCACACTCCTGGAAAGCTTTCCTTCCCCACCCCCACTTCTAAGAGTTCTTCCAGCTCCCATGCCACCCCCAGTCAAGTAGTTAGTATTTTCATATGGTTTTGCCCTTATTGATTTGTATGCATATTGCAAAACTCCCATCCTCCCCGCCCCCAGGGTTATAACAGGGTAAATTCCTTGAGGTCAAGGATTATTTTGAGGAACTCAATAAATATTTATTGAATCATCCCATCTCCCCTGTTAGACTCTGCAAGCTTTCTGAGTTTAGAAACAACGCCTTCTATTTTTTTCTCCTCTCCCCACACCACAAGGTGCCTAGCACAGGATTCTATGCACGTAGTATTGGTTAATTACCCCTGTCTCTTATTTTTTGCTCTCATTATTGTTTTCTAGGACCCCAAGGGCCACCTGGCAGCCCAGGTCGGGATGGGGCTAAGGGAGAGAGGGGGCCCCCAGGACCTCCTGGGCCCCCAGCCCCAACTGGACCCTCCACAGCCCAGATCTCTGAGCAGGGTGAGTTTTGCAAGTGGGGGATGGGATATGGAGCCCCCAGAGATGAGATTGGGAACCAAGGGTGGGGGCCAGCTAAGGGGGAGGCAAGAAGCCCTTTCTCAGACACATCCAGAACTGAGGTGGGAGCTGGAAACCGAAGACAAAACTCCACCTCCCAGACACCCTGAGAAGTCATCCTGGCTCCTTCCTGCCCCAGGCCTGGCACCTTCCAAGCACCAGACCCTTGACAGAACGTAAAACTCAGGGGCTACTTCTGGTGCCATCTTTTCCCCTGAAGTCCCTGACAGAATTATCCCAGGAGCCCAGTGACCCAGGCTGGCCCAGCCCCTCCTCTGAGGAGTCTGACCTGTTCCCTTATACACACACACAGGCCAGGAAGCTCCCAGTGTCAGAGCCAGAAGGAACAGTAGAATTATAGAACCCAGGACATCTGAGCCAGAAGGGGCCTTAGAGCTAGGAAGGGCCTTACAACAGAGAACAATGCCAACCTTTACTTTGGCTCAAGCCATTGAAAAGCCCAGTGAAAATAGGAATGTTACAGGGGAGGGGTTAAGGCCTTGATTCACCATTGACACCTGGATGAGAATTGGCTATTTGTTGAAGAACATGATGGGGGGTGAGCTGGGAAAGATGCAGACGGTCAGGCCCAGGAATGGACCTCGGTGGGGGCCTGCAGGGAGGGGCTGGGTCATTGAGATCAAGGATTTTATATCTGGGAGGGCCCTTAGAGATGATCTAGTTCAAACTCATTAACAAAGGAGGAAGGGGCAGCTAGGTGGCGCAGTGGATAGAGCATCGGCCCTGGAGTCAGAAGTACCTGAGTTCAAATTCGGCCTCAGACACATAACACTGACTAGCTGTGTGACCCTGGGCAAGTCACTTAACCCCAATTGCCTCCCTAAAAAAAAAAAGAAAAAAAAAACACAAAGGAGGAAACTAGTTCAGAAAAGGGAAATCATTTGGCCAAGGTCACACAGGTGAGAAATCACGGAGAAAACCCAAACAAACTTTATCTACTTTCTACTTTCTAGTACAATCAAAGACTAATGGGGAGTGGGGCTAGATTCAAAAGGATAGGGTCGGGGGCAGCTAGGTGGCGCAGTGGATAAAGCACCAGCCCTGGATTCAGACCTAAGTTCAAATCTGGCCTCAAACACTTGATACTTACTAGCTGTGTGACCCTGGGCAAGTCACTTAACCCTCATTGTCCTACCAAAAAAAAAAGGATGGGGTCACAGAAATAGAGTTAGAAGGAACCTCAGAGTCCATTGGGTTCATTTTACAGAAGGGGAAACAGAGCCCCAAGGAGTTAAGTGACTTGCCCAAGGTCACACAGGTGTAGGTGACAGTGCCAGGTCCTCTGACTCCACTTTTTTTTATCATTCCAAGAAGGTTTGAGGCCATCCTTACCATGGGAAGCTGCCACCCTTTCCTCCCATTTCTCCTCTCTCCTATAACCACACATATAGACACCCTCATACAAAAAGCTACCAGTGGTATAGATTAAGCTAGGAAAGCTCTGCTCCCTGGTGGCCAAATGTGGTCCTGCAGAACTAAGAGACAAGGCTGAATTCTGGCTCTGCTGCTCGTTAGCTAGGGGACATCGGCTAGGCTGCTTCCCTTCCCTGGGCCTCAGTTTCTTCACCTGTAAAATGAAGAGGATTGGACTAAATGATGTGTAAGGTCCCCTACTGCTGTAAATCTACGACTTTGTGCGATCTCTCCTGGCCACTGTCACTCTCCCAGCACACACCAACCAAGGCCCTATCTGGCTCTCAGGTGGAATTTAAGGTTCTCCCTCCCTAAGAGATATTTGCATTTTAGCATGAAACTCCCAAGGAATAACTCTCTAATGGTGGAATTTCAGGCACTGTGATAGTATAGGGAAAGGGAAGTCTGCCCCTAGTGGCTTGGAAAGGCTTTATGGCCTAGGTTCAGATCCTGCCTCTGACTCATTAGGCCAATAACTTAAATTCTCCGGATTTCAGTTACAGGGAAACAGAGGCCCAGAGAGGTGAAGAATTTGAACCCAGGTCCTGTAACTCTAGTTACAGAGCTGTTTCCATGGATCCATGCTAGGGAATGAATGATATATCATGAGTAAAGCGCTTTGAGAACTATACAGGGCAAATGGAAACATGAGATGTTTCTTCCTTTCATCACCATCCTTGTAGTGGCCACCCACTCCATCAGGGCTTTAGGCCAACCCAGCTCAGGGCACCTGTTTAGAATTGTTAGATTTCCATCTGGGAAGGAATTTAGACAGTCATTTGGTCCAAAACCCTTATTTGACAGAATGGGACCAGAGAGGGGAAATGCCTTGGCTCTGGTCACGCCCTTGGAGTTAATAATAGATGATCTTATTTTCAAAAAGAAAAAGGGGTCTGCAAATTCTGGGCCAGTGAACTTGACTTCATTTCTTGTCAAAATTCTCCAGTGTGTTATTAGAGATGGTTAGTGACCAATAGGAAAAGGAAGCAGTAAGTACAGATAGTCAGCAAAGCTTTATCCAAACAAGTCATGCCTAGGCATCCTGAGTTCAAATCCTGCCTCAGACACTTACTAGTATGTGTGACCCTGGGCAAATCACTTAGTTTCTGTTCACCTCAGTTTCCTCATGTGTAAAATGGGAATAATAATAGTGCCTACCTCCAGGGTTGATGTGAGATCTGGGGAGATAACATGTGTAAAGCATTTTGTATAGATTTTATTATGCCACACTAATCTCCATTTCCTTTTGGGATAGGGTTATTAGAGTGGGAGGTCAAGAGAATTCTGTAGGTTAGATAGCATTTATTTAAAAAAAATTTTTTTGGCAGGGTAATGGGGGTTAAGTGACTTTCCCAGGGTCACACAGCTAGTAAGTGTCAAGTATCTGAGGCCCGATTTGAACTCAGGTACTCCTGAATCCAGGGCTGGTGCTCTATCCACTGCGCCATCTAGCTGTCCCCAAATACTTTTTTGTTTTTGTTGTTGTTTTTGGAGGGGCAATGAGGGTTAAGTGACTTTCCCAGGGTCACACAGCTAGTAAGTGTCAAGTGTCTGAGGCCAGATTTGAACTCAGGTCCTCCTGAATCTAGGGCCAGTGCTTTATCCACCATGCCACCTAGCTGCCCCCATTTATTTAAATTTTTACAAAGCTTTTGAAAGTCTCTCATGCTTTTCTTGTAGAAAAGATGGAGGGAAGGAGACTAGAAGATAGCACTATTATATAGATTTGGAATTGGTTGAATGATTGGACTCAGAGTCATCACTAATGGCTGGTTCCACATCACTTTGTTTTTGTTTTTGTTTTTTTTTTTAAGTGAGGCAATTGGGGTTAAGTGACTTGCCCAGGGTCACACAGCTAGTAACTGTTAAGTGTCTGAGGCCGGATTTGAACTCAGGTCCTCCTGACTCCAGGGCTGGTGCTCTATCCACTGCGCCACCTAGCTGCCCCCCCACATCACTTTGGAAGGAGACTCTAGTTGAATGCCACAGGTCTCTGCACTTGGTTCAATGCTATTTAACATTTTTATCTGTGAGTTGCTTAAAGGCATAGATGGAAGGCTTATGAAATTTTTAAGAGACACAAGACTGAAAGGAATAGCTAACATAACAGATAATAGATTCAAAATATTAACAGGCTAGAATGTGGTACAGAATCGAATATGAAATTTAAGAGAGAGAAGGGGCAGCTAGGTGGTGCAGTGGATAAAGCACTGGCCCTGGATTCAGAAGGACTTGAGTACAGATCTGGAAGACACTTGACATTTACTAGCTGTGTGATCCTGGACAAGTCACTTAACCCTCATTGCCCTACAAAAAGAAAGAAAGAAAGAAAGAAAGAAAGAAAGAAAGAAAGAAAGAAAGAAAGAAAGAAAGAAAGAAAGAAAGAAAGAAAGAAAGAAAGAAAGAAAGAAAGAAAGAAAGAAAGAAAGAAAGAAAGAAAGAAAAAAAATTTAAGAGAGAGGAAGAGAAAGACAAAGAGATAGTCTGAAAAAGACCAGGATACCACAAGCTCAATGTGAGCTGATAGTGGAATAGAGCAAAAAGGCTGATGGAATTAGTGTTAAGTGACTTGCCCAAAGTCACACAGCTAGTAAGTGTTGTGTCTGAGGTCGGATTGGAACTCAGGTCCTCCTGAATCTAGGGCTGGTGCTCTATCCACTGCACCCCCTAGCTGCCCCGACTGATGAAATTTTTAATTATACTAAGAGAGTAGAGCTTCCTGGAACAGGAAAGTAATAGTCCCACCTTTCTCTGTCCTAGTCAGACCACATATGGAGCATTGTGCCCAATTCTGGACACCACCGTTTATTAAGGACATCAATGAGCTGGGGTGTCCCAAGGAAGGAAGGCAGCCAGACTGGGGAAGAGCCATGAACCATGTTGTAGTATGAGGAGCATTTGAAGGAAATTAGTTTATTTAACCTGGAGGAGGGAAGCTGCAAGCCTGGGAGTGGTGAGGGAGAAGAAACTTTGTAATACCTTGTTATAATGATTAGCTTCCTTAAAGCCTAGGGGACAATAAATGACCCCTAAGGTTCACATGATTTCTTCTTCACCTCTAGAGAATTTTTTCTAGTAGAAAAATTTGAGTTCAGTCATAATTGCTCTGAGCCCCCTGTTAGGAAAATTCCTGACATCTAGGAAGAGGTTGGGGTTTCTGTCTAACTTTACTTTTATATCTATCTCTAGAGTGCCCAGTCAGGAGTCAGGAGTCAAATATGGTCTCAGACGCTTATTAGCTGTATGGTCCTGGGCAAGTCACTTCACCCTGTTTGCCTCAGTTTCCTAATTTGTAAAATTAACTGGAGAAGGAAATGGCAAACCACTCCAGTATCTTTGCCAAGAAGACCCCAAACAGGGTCACAAAGAGTCAGACATGACCAAAATAACTGAATAACTAGTTAACCACTGGCCTCAGTTTACTGTAAACATTAAAGTTATTATATAATATATTAAACATTTATATAATAGAGTTGTATATTAATACATAATTATATATCTATATATTATTATAAAATACATATCAAAACAGTCTATATTAAGAAAATAACAATGTATTATATATCGGACAAGCACCAGGAAGGCAAGTTGAAGAAAGAGCCAACCTTTTATTGGGATTTTCTCCAATCTATTGTCTTCCGATCTCCACTGTCTACACAGCCATTGGCCCTCCTCAATATGTCTATTCTCTCCCACAGTTCAGCCTTATCTTTACTCCTCAGAAGTGTCTTAGAAAGTCAGTTACTTGCTCCGTCCCCAATCTAGATAACCGCATGGTCTTATCTAGGACCCAGGGGGCACAACAAAATCCACCAGCCAGTTGGAGCAGACCTTTCTGTCAATCTGTTATCATTTCGCTTCAGCCAATGGCTTTCAAAGACTTTGCTCTTAATCTGATAAGACGGGTCCTTACCTGGTTAAGATTGCAGAGCTAAAATGGAGTGGGGTGATTTCAACCTGATCCTTACAACATAAGAATTATATCACCCCATTCATGTGGTAGATCTATTTTATGAAAGAAGGATTGAAAAACAAAACAAAACAAAAAGGGGGCAGCTGGGTGGTGCAGTGGATAAAGCACTGGCCTTGGATTCAGGAGGACCTGAGTTCAAATCCAGCCTCAGATACTTGACACTTAACTAGCTGTGTGACCCTGGACAAATCACTTAATTCTCATTGCCTCAAAACAAAACAAAAAGAAGGACTGGCTTTGTGCTCTTTGACCACAGTAGGCAGAACTGGAAGCAGTGGGTGCAAGTGACAAAAAGGCAAATTTGAACTCAGCACGCAAAAACTTCTCAATGATTAGAGTTGACCCCACGTGAAATGGGTTTTCTCAGGGTAAAAGTGTGGAGGTCTTCAAGTAGAGTCTCAGAGACCACTTGCTGGGGCCTCTGCAGAAAGGTCGGTTCTGAGTTGGGCTGGATGGCATCTGAAGTCCCTTTCACCTAAGAATTTGTGAGAGGGGCAGCTAGGTGGCACAGTGGATAGAGCACCAGCCCTGGATTCAGGAGTACCTGAGTTCAAATCCGGCCTCAGACACTTAACACTTACTAGCTGTGTGACCCTGAGCAAGTCACTTAACCCCAATTGCCTCACTAAAAAAAAAAAGAGAGAGAGAGAGAATGTCAGTGGCCCCTGGCGTCCCTCACCCCCTCTCTCCCTGCAGGAGATCCGCTGCTCTCCAACACCTTCACTGAAAATGGGGGCCTTGGGATCCAGGGGCCTGTGGGCCCACCAGGCCCCGTGGGGCCCATGGGTAAGTTGGGTCCCAGAGCTGAGGAAGCTGGGCAGCCTGATCTCCTGAGGGCGGGGATGGGGCAGTCCTGGGCCCTGGTGTGGCTGGCAGGACAGAAAAGAAAAGAAGGGGCCATGGGGATGGGGGGAGTAACTCGGTCCCCCGGGAGGGAGGCCGTCATCACCCCCTTAGTCTCGGTCCAGTCCAGAAATGGGAGCTTGTCTGACACAGTTGGGGGTTCCCCTCTGCTCTCCTTCCAGGTCCCCCAGGTCCCCCAGGCCCGGTGGGCATTCCAGGCACACCTGGCCACAAGGTGAGTAAATTACCATGCATATATTTATCTGTTCTATCTCCCCCCTCCCATTCCTAAAGGGCAGGGATATACTTTATATCTCTAGTGCCTGACACACAGTTGGTGCTTAATCAATGGTTATTGTGTTAGACTATAACAACCATTAAGTTCTGCTGTTCTGGGAATTTGCTGGGTTCCCAGGGGTCTTCTCCCACCTGCCCTACCCATGGTCCTCCAACAGGCCCCTCACTCGGGCACTGGATGCTCTCTGCGATCCCATCACTGACTCTTCTCTCTGAACCCCCGCCCCTGAGCTGTGCCTCCTGAGTCACCCATCCCCTGGGGGAGATGGGGAGACTGCCAGGCTTGTAATGCTTCCTCTCATTGTTCAGGGTTCACCAGGCCCATCTGGAGCTGATGGAAGCAATGGCCTCCCAGGGGAAAAGGGTGAGCGAGTGAGTACCTGGACCCACCACAGGAGACCTTGCACTGCCCAGGGCCAGAAGACTGTGAGATGGGGGGAAGAGGGGGAGGGACACTGCAAGTTTAGTATGTGACACAGAAGCCACTGTCCTCTGCCCTGGGCAGATTTCAAATGCCTTCCAGCACATCCCCACTCCTTTTACAAAGTGGGAAACTGAGGCCCAGACAGGTTATGAGACCTGCCCAAGGTCACATAACTTAGTAAGTGGCAGAGCTAGAATTGCGGCCCGGGTCCTCCGCTCCAGACGCTGCTGTTTGCACTGGGCCAGAGCTGCTTCTGGATAGGCCTGGGTGTTTCCAGGGTGGGCGGTGGCTGAAAGTATAGAAGGGGCACATCTGAGCAGCCCGCTGGGTACCTGAGAGAGGGAGCCGAGGACAGCATGGAATGGTGCACCCGCCCAGCCCAGGGGAGCCCTCCCTGCTGCCCTCAGTGCCCTGACTCTCCCCATCTCCTCCTTTTGCACAGGGCTTCCAGGGGGAGCCAGGCCCCCGAGGCTTAGCAGGAGAACGGGTAGGTCCCCTCCAGCACCTCTTCCTCCCCTCCTCATCTGTCTTTCCAGCGAGCCGGTGCCAGGCACGTCTCCCCACAAAGGCCCCGGGAGATGAGGAGCTCCCACCCAGGGCTCTCTGCTGAGCCCCCCTGTCCCCGTGCCTTCCCATCCTTCCCTCTCCCCTCAGATATCCCAGGAAAGGGCCATGGCCACCCCAGCCCTAGAAGGCCCCTTGTTCTTGGGCCTCCTAGGGTTCACCTCCCATCTGTCTCTGTCTGTCTGTCTGTCTCTCTTATTTCAGGGTGAACCAGGCCCCAAAGGTGACCCCGGAGAGAAGGGCCACTGGGTAAGATTAGCCCCCAGACTTGGCTAGGAGGCCACATAGGCATCTCTGCCCCAGCCCCTCTCCCCAGTGGGCCCCCAGGGGAGATGGTGTCTGTCCATCCCACCCCTCGTCCCCAGTCTCCAGGCACAGCAGGTTCCCCGTGCCCCAGGGTCTTAGCTTGTGTGCAGGAATGGGGAAGAAGGAGAGCAGACTTCATGGGGGCCTAGTCTATCGCAGAGGGGTCTGGCTCCGAGGCTCCCACAGACCAAGCCCAGGTCTAAGTCCCTCTGCCCTGCGGTCAGTGAGAGGAGGGTCCCAAAGTGTGTGTGTGTGTTGTGGGGGAGGGTGGGGACCCAGAGGGAGAGCTCATGCCCCAGGTAGGCCATTGCTCTCTGTCTCTGCCTCTGCCTCTTGCCCTTCCTTCCCTCCCCCCTAAACCCTTCAGACTCAAATGAAGGACAGAGCTGGGCAGCAGGCCTCACCCTAAGCAGGCCCAAAGCCAAACTACACCATTCATTCATTCATTCGGTCAGTCAGTCAGTCAGTGAGTCAGTCAACAAACACCAGCCCACCACTTACCTGGTGTAGAGCCCCTAGTGGGGGTACCAAGAGATTTTGATAAGACATAGTCCAATACGGAAACAAGACACAAACACAGAAAATTCCAGTGCTCCACATGTGCTGAGTTCCCTAGAGGTGCCACAAAGAAGGTCCGATACCCATGGAGCGGAGCACTGGCACACCCTGGCTCTGTGGGAAATGCTCAGGCCAGTACATCAGGGGGCTCCCCGACCCATCCATCAATTAACGCTCAAAACCTAGAGCAGGAAGGGACCCCAAGTCCAACCCTCATTTTACAGAAGAGGAAACCAAGGCCCAGGCAAGTGACGTGACTTGCCCAGGATCACCGAGGAAGGATCCTGGGGTCAGGCCCTCAGAGAGCATCTAGAGAGGGCAGATCACTGTGCCAATTACCGGAGATACAAAGAAAGTCAAAAACAGCTCCTGCCCTCAGGGAGCAGACAGGCTAATGAGGGAGACTGTGTGCAAACACCTATATACATACAGGCATATGCGGGAGAAGTTGGGGATAATCACCAGGGAGAAGACATTAGAATCCAGAGAGGTCTGGAAAGGCTTCCTAGAGAAGGTAGGATGAGCAGGGAGGGCATCCCAGGCATGAGGCACAGGAAAAGAAAACATCCAGAGTCTGGAGATGTCTTGTGTCATGTGTGAGAAACAGCAAAGAGGCGTGTGTCACTAGATCACTTCTTGGATTGGATAAGACTGGGCTGGATCAGAAGCAGAGAAGCACTGTGTCCCAGGGACAAAGATTTGTCTGCATCAGTAGATCATAGAATATATGGAAAGCAGTTAAGCCTGGAGTAAAAGACCACTAGCCAGAGGAGATGAAACTTGACTCATCATCAGCAATAGGGAGCCATGGGAGATGTTTGAGCAGAAGAGTGACATAAAGCATTCTTTAAAGGTTAGTTGTTATTCTTAATATGAAGGTAGAAGTCTGGAGGATGGATGGGAGGGGGAAATAGGGAAGGCCAGGAGACCCAGCAGGGAACCATTCTGACAGTCTAGGCAGGTGATAACAAGGGCCTGCTACAGGATAAAAAGCAAGGAACAGAAATGAGAGCTATTGAGGATGGAATGTAGAGTCCTAGATTCATTGGGAGGTAGCTTGGGAAAGGATGCAGCACTGGGAGTCAGCAGCCCTCAATTTGACTCCTGGTTCTAGCCCTGGCTGGGTCACCTTGGGTGAGTCCCTTCCCTTGGCTGCAGGCTTCAATTTCCTCACGGGACTGGACAGACCCCCTCACAGAGAGGGAGGCTGGAGCCCAGAGAGGGAAAGGACTTGCCCAGGGTCTCCCCAGCAGTCAGTGGCAGAACTGAGATGAAGGATGGAAAACAATTGTTGCTCCCACATTTCCACCCTCATTCCTCCATTTCAGAGCAAATCCACCAACCCTTCCAAGATCTGGGGGGATCATAGGACCTATAGCTGCAAGGGTCCTCAGAGACTGAGTCCAACCCCCTTATTTTACTCAGGAGGAAACTGAGGCACAGGGAGAAATGGCCTGCCCCAGGTCACACAGCTAGTAAGCATTAAAGAAAGATTAGGGCTGGGGACCTCAGGCTCCCGAAGCTGTGCTCTCCACCAGGGAGACGGGAAGCCTAGAAGCCCTCCCTCACTCATGCACACAAGAAATGCATGGTCAGAGAGGCAGGTCTAGGAACTACCTTCCATTCAGGAGACACAGTAAAAAGGGAAGCAGGACCCAGCAACAGACCAGCAACAGACACATACGCGCACATACAAACATGCAAACCAGCAACAGACACACAAATCAGGCAATACCAGGGCACCTTTCTCTGTTCCTGATGGTGGGGATCAGGGAACGATACAGCTGCGGGAACGGGCTCCTTCCCCCAACTCCAGTCCTGCATGCCACCCCCTCCGTCTGCTCAACCCCCCTCATACCTCCACCCCCGTTGGGAGGTCCCTGCTATCTCTTAGGCTTCCCTGGAATTGGGGTGACTCCAGGGCCTTGCTCTCTGTACCTCTCTGGGGCTCGCGGAGCTGACAGGGGCATCTGGCTAGGCCTCTCTGCTGCCTACCTCCCACCCCCAAATCTCCTATTGCCCCCCTATTCCCATTCCTTGCCCACTGCCCACCTCCAGCCCTCCCCTATGATGTATGATGCTCCCAGGATTTCCTGTGCTTCTAACCCTCAGGTAGGCCCGTCCTAGGACCAGCCACAGGGCAACATACCCTTTCTCCTTTATTTATTACTAGTACTATTATTTTTGGACCAAAGCTATAGATTTCATCATTAGAGAAAACTCCCTCCACTGATACAAGTTAGCACCTACTCAGCAACTTATGTCTTTTTTTATTTGTTTTTTGTTTTTGTTTTTGTTTTTTTGTTGGGCAATGAGGGTTAAGTGACTTGCCCAGGATCACACAGCTAGTAAGTGTCAAGTGTCTGAGGCCGGATTTGAACTCAGGTCCTCCTGAATCCAGGGCCGGTGCTTTACCACTGTGCCACCTAGCTGCCCCCAGCAACTTATGTCTTAAGAGTTTCTTGGGACCCTGAGAGGTTCGATTCCCTAACTAGGGTCATATAGTCAGTATGGAACAGAGGCAAGCCCAGAAGTCAGGGTTTCCTGTCTCTGCAGCTAGAGAGCGCTTTAGCCAACACTACGCGCTGCCTCTGAGTATGACTCTTCTCTTTGATCATATTGTAACATGAGAGTAACAATCCCCGTCGAAATCATAAGATCATGGATGTAGGGGGCAGCTACATGGCACAGTGGTTAAAGCACCGGCCCTGGATTCAGGAGTACCTGAGTTCAAATCAGGCCTCAGACACTTAACACTTACTAGCTGTGTGACCCTGGGCAAGTCGCTTAACCCCCATTGCCCCGCAAAAAAAAAAAAAAAAAAAAAAAAAAAAAAAAAAGATCATGGATGTAGAACTGGAAAGGACCTAAGAGAATATCTAGACCAACCCCCTGATTTTATAGATGAGGAGGCTGAGAGATGATAAGGTGACTTGGCCAAGGTCACACAGTTGGTAGTAAATGTCTGAAGCAGAAATTGAACCCATTAGTCACAGAACCAAGCCTTGATCTCCCATATCCTAGGCTGTATTTCCCACACCTAGCCCTCTCTCTCTCCCCTTCCCAGCTCCCTCCCCACCCCCTTCTAGCCCCCAACCACCCCCTCCCCTATATGCCTGATAGGTACCAGGGACCCTGCCCGCATGCCCCTTGTGCCCCTGCCTGTGCCTAGCCTGCTGCTCCCCAAGAAGGCTGATGGAAGGGGGAGGCATGCCGGGGTGCATGAGGTTGGTGGGGAGGGGTCCTGGGAAGAACAGTTACCCTGATCTCTGGTGCTTTGAGGGTTCCAAATCACTCTGCCTACAATGACCTTGTAAGGTGGTGTGAAGATTATTATGCCCATTTCACAGGGGAAGAAACAGGTTCAGGGAAGGGAAGGGACTTGCCCAGGGTCACATAGCTAGTAAGAAGTAGATCCAGAACTCCAAACCTGGTACTCTGACGCCAAGTCTAGCATGTCAGCCTTGGAAGGCAACTAGGACCAAGAAGTAGATAAGAGGGGGGCCTCTCACCAAGGTGGGATATTTAGGGTGAAGACCTGAATTCATAAGGCAAATCATCACTCTGCGGCTTCGATTAGCCTGGTTAACCTCAATTAGTGGGCCCCTCTGATTTCACCCCACCTGGTACCACCTCCAAAGAAGGCCTCATAACTAGGTTCCCACCCCCAACACCTCTGAAACTGCCTTTTGGGGGACTCATCTAATGCCATAGGGAACCCTGATATAAATGAGGGAGGCCAGATGGTGTGATCTGTCCCAGGCACTGTAGTGACCCTTAGGGACCTCTCTGGACCCCCAGCCCTTCCAGGAACAGTCCCTCAAGGCCCAGGTTCATAGATTGAGAGCTAGAAGAAATCTTAGAGGCAATTGAGTCCAAGCCAGTGTGATGTTTAAAATCTATATTGTGGTCGCCTTAAATTAGAAGCTTTAGCACCAGTCTTTGGGCATTAAACATTTATTAAAGCATAGAGGTATTTACAAGGAGTTCAGAAAGTTAAGAAAAGGCCTATCTAGCCTAGAGTTCCAGCCTGGTTGGGTTCTTCCTCAAGCCACCCCCCCTCCCCCCCTCCCCGCCATGAGCCTGCTTCAATCAGGAACTCTCCAGCAAACTGATTGTGGAAGCTTTTTATAGGTCTGGAACAGAGGCGGTCCTCACACACTGCTTCAAGCTGATTGGTTGGTGTCATCCAAATCCATTGGTTCTGAAGGTGTTCTCAAGTTGAGTTCACAATCTAGCTTCTGAGAACAATATCTTCTTAAGGGCTAGCCAGGTGTGATTACAATCCAATTAACTTGAAGTAGGCTAATCAGCAGTCAATCACTCTCACTTGATTCAATCAGTCTAGATTAATCTCCAGGTGGGTCTTTGAGTATCTGCTAAATCCTATTATTTCATCACACCAGTCATTTTACAGATGAGAAATCTAAGGCCCAGAGAGGGAAGGGACTGGTCCAGGGTCACACAGCTTTCTGAGGCAGAATTCCCACTCAGGCCTTCCCAAGGACACATCCTGAGGAAAGGAGAATGATGCAGCAATGAGGGCCCAAGAACAGATGTCCAGTGGAGTAAGAAGTGTAGACACACCTGGCCCTTTGCCCGTTAGGAAAGATCTACAAAAAAGGCTGCCTAACCTGTATGAGTATTCCTGGTCTCCTGGGCAACCACCAAATTGCCCAACAGCGACATCTTGTGGCCAAAGTCAGCCTTACACAGAGCTTTAGACCCATCAGACTCCAACCAAAAGGGGCTTTACAGATCAGCCCAGTCCTGCCCCTTCATTTTACAAAGGAGGAAACTGAGTCCAGGGAAGACGAAGTGACTTGCTTGTGGCCACACAAGGGGTTTGTGGAGTGAGGAACTCCCCAGACACTGGCCTGCCCGGGAGGCTCCCTTTTTGTTGTTGTGAGATATCTGTAAAGCTCTTAGCACAGCATCTAGTACACAGTAGGCACTTAATAAATGCTTGTTTGTCCACCACCATCCCCAGCAAAGAAATGGAAAGAGCTCTAGCTCTAGAACCAGAGGATCTAGGTTTAAATTTCTGCTCTCTTGCTAGTCACCTGTGTGACCAGAGGCAAGTCCTTTCTGTCTGAGCCTCAGTTTCCTTACCTGTAAAATCATAGATTCATCCATTTAGAGCTAGAAGGGACCTACTAAGCGATCCAGTCCAACTCTCCCCCCCCCATTCTGCAGATGAGAAAACAGGACCCTTCCAGCTCTAATCCTTGACCCAATAACCCTCGCTGTGTGACTGTGGACAAGTCACTTGAGTCCTGTAGAATTTCAGCTGTGTCCCTGTGACAGAAGCCAGGGAAAGCCTCACTGGGCCTCAGTTTCCTCCTCTGTAGAATGAAGGGGTTAGATTTGAGGTCCGTCCTGCTTCCCGACAGCCTGAATCTGCTTCTGTGCCCCCTACACTGCCCCCTCCTGGTTCTGCTCCCCCCAGGGCCACAAAGGACAAGGCGAACCCCCTTTCCACCTAACAGCCTTGCCAACACATCCCCAATACAGCTGGATCTGGGGTAGAGCTCAGGATCAGCTGCAAAGCATCCCCCACTGGAATCTGTGTGGGGGTTTGGGGGGCTCACCAGGTCTGCTTGTCCTCCTGTGCCCCCTTCCTCACCCTGCCCCAGGCCCTCTGCCCACCCATCTGTGCATCAGTCCCTGGGCTGTGGCAGAATGCTGAGGGAGCCTGCCGGGAGTGCATGGCCTTGGATGGGGGGTGGGGCGGCCAGGCCGGGCTTTGCCAGTCTCTTCCCCTCCCCCCATTTCCGACGTGTCCTTAGCCTGGAATGGAACCAACCCCTCCCCCAGCCTGGGGACCCCCTTCACGGCTGTATCTGTCTCTTTCCTCCACAGGGGGAGGGTTTGCACCAACTACGCGAGGCTTTGAAGATTTTAGCAGAAAGGGTTTTAATCTTGGAAACAATGATTGGGCTCTATGGTGAGTAGAGACAGACAGACTGACAAATGGCCTGCCCAGTGCAGGGCACGTGGAGGGAGAGAGGGGTGCCCAGGCCCCCCTGGCCTCTGCCACAGCCACACAGCTAGAAGTCCCCAGTGGGGGACCAGCACACGGACAAGGGGAGGTGATCGATGGCAGCCAGGGAAGCCTGCCCATGACGTATGTGACTGGACCAGGTGGCATCATGGGGAATGGGTCACCTCCCCATCATGTCTGAGGTCCCCTGCTAGGCTAGGATGGAGCTGTCCCTGCCCTTCACCCTGGCCCCTGCATCTGCTGGACTGAAGGACTTCAAAGATAACAGGACCAGATCCCAGAGCACTAGGTCTATGTAGGTCATAGGACCAAATCCTGGAGCTTTGTGAGTGATGGAACCAGAGCCCACCACTCTAGGTTCTTCTGAGTGATAAAGCCAGATCCTGGAGCTGCAGGGCTCTGTGTGTGACAGAAGCAGAGTTTACTACTCTAGAATTCTGAGTGATAGAGCCAGATCCTGGAGCTGTATGGCTTTGTGAATGACAGGACTGGAGCCCACTACTCTTGATTATTATCTGTGATAGAGCCAGATCCTGGAGCTGCAGGGCTTTGTTCATGATGGAAGCAGAGCCCACTACTCTAGAATTTTATTAGTGATAGTCAGATCCTGGAGCTGCAGGGCTTTGTGCATAATGGAAGCAGAGTCTACTACTCTAGAATTTATGAGCGATAGGACCGGATTCTGAAACCAGAAGGCTTTGTGGATCACACAAGCAAAACCTACTACGCTTGATTTTTCTAAGTGATAGAGCCAGATTCTGGAGCTGCAGGATTTTGTGGGTGATAGATTCAGGAGTTGCAGGGCTTTTGGGATGATGACAGAAACAGAGTCTACTACTTTAGAATTTTATGAGTGGGGGCAGCTAGGTGGCACAGTGGATAGAGCACCGGCCCTGGAGTCAGGAGGACCTGAGTTCAAATCCGGCCTCAGCCACTTAACACTTACTAGCTGTGTGACCCTGGGCAAGTCACTTAACCCCAATTGCCTCACTAAAAAATAAAGAAAGAAAGAATTTTATGAGTGATAGAGGCAGATCCTGGAGCTATAAGGCTTTGTGAATGACAGGACTGGAGCCCACAATTCTTGATTATTATCTGTGATAGAGCCAGATCCTGGAGCTGCAGGGCTTTTGTGAATGACAGAAGCAGAGCCCACTACTCTAGAATTTTTTAATAATAGAGCCAGATCTTGGAAGTACAGGGTTTTGTGGGTGATAGAGTCAGATCCTGGAGCTTCAGTGCTTTGTGGAGCCCACCACTCTTAATTCTTTTAAATGATAGAGCCAGATCCTGGAGCTGCAAGGCTTTGTGGGTGATAGAGCCAAATCATGAAGTTGGAGGGCTTTGTGGATAGCAGAAACTACTCTAGAATTTTATAAGTGATAGAGCCAAATCCTAGAGCTGCAAGACTTTATGGGTTGTAGAGCCAGATTCTGGAGCACAGCTTTGTGGATGGCAATGTGACAGAGCTCCATCCTGAGGAAGGGCCAGTGTACTGGGAGATGGCAGGGGATCTTGCTGGCCCTAACAAGATGGTAACAGCTGTCATCTCCATAGAACTCTAACACCCAGACGCTATTATGGGTGTTGCTATGGTCTCCATTTTTCAGACAAGGCTCAGGGCCTCACAGTAAGTGATTCCAAGGGAAGCTACCACTGGGCCTTGGGGGAAAAGTGAGCCCCCTGGCATGGGCATCAGAGAGCTAAGAGGCTGGTCAAATGCCAGATTCCTTCTTGGCGGGTCCCCATGAGGGGCCCTCTGTGTCCTTCCAGTGCCTCTCTGGGCCCTGGACCCGTCTCCCCAAAGAATCTCCTCTAGCCTTAGATAGAAATGAAGTACAGCACCCATTTCCCGGGGGGGGGGGTGTCCTGCCCAGCACGTTCCCATTAGCACTGGGGCCTAGATCAGTGTCAGAGGCCAGTAGTCTTCCATCCCACAACCACACAGCTTCACAGTGATGGCCACATCCACCCTGGCATTCACAAAGGGTGGTCAGGGCAGGGATTCCTGCCCTGCTCCTCTAGTTGGGGAAGATGAGGCTCACATGGGGCAGTGATTCTCCCAAGGGGGCATTCCCAGGCTCTCCCTGCCAAGGCCCTTCCCTGCCGCCTCGCCGTGCCTGCCCAGACCAGCATAGAGGTGACCCCGCTGTCCGGGTCTCCCCCCTTCTCCCCACCCTTGCGGAGGCCAGAGCCCACGGATGGATCTGTACTCTCTGCTCTTCTCGATCTCCCATTAGGCCATTAGCTTACAAACCTTCCTACAGCAGCAGCAGGCTCAGCTGGAGCTCCTGGCCAGACGGGTCACCCTGTTGGAGGCTATCATTTGGCCAGGTAACCGAGGAGAGGCCGCCCCCCCACCCTGGGGGCTGGGGGGCTCGGGGAGGGCCAGAGAAGCACCGCCCCGGCAGGAGAGCCGGCTGAAGGGGGCGCTAGAAAGCACGGAGCAACACACAGAGGCTCAGGGAGAACTTGCCCATGCCCAGCCTGGGACCATAGAGAAGGAGGAGGGCCTCAAGAGCCCTAGGGCAGAGAATGGCAGAGCTGGGAGGGGACCATGGGATGTCAGGGCTGGGAAGGCCTTAGAACAGGGGATGGCAGAGCTGGGAGGGACCTAAGAACTGGGAAGGTCGGAGCTGGAAGGACCTTAGAACAGGGGATGTCAGAACTGGGAGGGCCTGAGAACAGGGGATGGCAGAGCTGGGAGGGGCCTGAGAACAGGGGATGGCAGAGCTGGGAGGGCCTGAGAACAGGGGATGTATCCTCAGCATTTAAGTCCAAAAAGTAAATGAATAGAAACCATGCATGCCCGCCTTGTCCCTGACTGGCTACACAGGAGATACGAGGAATTCTCACTGAATAGTTTAAATTCTTGCCTCATGGAGGGAATCTGATTTCCCAACCTGGACCCTCCAGGCCAGGCAGGAGCAAAGGAGATGTGGCTTCCTGCCTCCCTCCAATTGCTAAGACCAGAGAAACCAGGGATCATGTCGGGTTCTGTATGCAAATCCTCCTGTCTGTCTTTCCTGCTTTCCTGGCTTAGCAGGAGTCTTAAAATAGTCTCTATTATTCACCTGCAGTATGACCTCCCTGGGTGTGAACACTCCTGGGTGTGAATGCCTCTTTGGTGTGCTGCCCCTCAAGCAGGTTTTCTCCTTTTAAGTTTGATCTCCAATTAGAGAATAAAAAGGGTTTGGTGCATCTACCAGCAGTCAGGAGGCCTTCCCTGGCCCCTAAATTTAACGTTTTCAAAATGCCTTCTCCTGCTGATGCTTGGGTAGTTGAAGGTCTTGCAAATTCTCTTCAGGGCCACCCAAAGGGAAGGAGGCCTGACACTTCTGGGATCGGTTGGAAAGGCCTAGTCTTGTGTTTCCAGCTGTCTGCTGGGAACTTGGAGGCTTAGGAAGGCTTCCCATAGTCTGGCTCTTTATTAGGCCAGACTTCTGCTCCTTTGACATTTCCTGTTCTAAAGCCCTTCCTAGTCCTGACATCCCCTGTTCTAAGCTCCCTCCCAGCCCTGACATTTCCTGTTCTGAGACCCCTCCCAGCCCTGATGTTCTATTCTAAGGCCTCTTCCTGGCCTGACATCCCCTGTTCTAAGGTCCCTCCCAGCCCCGATATCCCCTGTTCTAAGCTCCCTCCCAGCCCTGACATTTCCTGTTCTGAGACCCCTCCCAGCCCTGATGTTCTATTCTAAGGCCTCTTCCTGGCCTGACATCCCCTGTTCTAAGGTCCCTCCCAGCCCTGACATCCCCTGTTCTAAGCTCCCTCCCAGCTCTGACATTTCCTGTTCTGAGACCCCTCCCAGCCCTGATGTTCTATTCTAAGGCCTCTTCCTGACCTGACATCCCCTGTTCTAAGGACCTTTCTAATCAAACAGTGAAGGTCTTATTTTTCCCATTTCCTCACCTGACCCTGAGAGATCAAAGTATGGTGAATTCAATCTTAGGATCGGAGGTTTGTGCTGGAAAGAATCTGGAGGCCATCCAGTCCAGCCCCCTCATTCTACAGAGAAGGAAACAGGCCCAGAGAGGTCAAGCTGCTTCCCCGAGATCACACAGCTGGTTGGTAACAGCTCTCTTGCCTGGCAGGTGCCAGTCCTTTTCTCGCACCCTTCAACACAAAGCTTAGTAAAGGACCTCGGGAGCTGGCTGACAGGACCCCCTCCCAGCAGCCTCTCAGGGGTGCAGGAAGCAAGGCCTTCCCAGCCAAGCCCAGAGCCCTGGCCTGCTCCCTCTGGGCAGCA
Source organism: Dromiciops gliroides (assembly GCF_019393635.1). Classification (NCBI taxonomy): domain Eukaryota; kingdom Metazoa; phylum Chordata; class Mammalia; order Microbiotheria; family Microbiotheriidae; genus Dromiciops; species Dromiciops gliroides. Next base: position 10,402,966 of record NC_057861.1, on the reverse strand, counting down.
CAGGAAAAACTTGCCATCCATCTCCAAGAGGTGGGCTGGATGTTTGCTCATCAGCGGGCCTACTGCCAACCAACACCTCATTGAGGAAAGAGCCGCTGGCTCCAGAAGGCCCCTGAGAGGGGACACATTTGGTATGAATCTGGACTTATATGACAGGTGAGTCAACCGAGTCTGAGCCCCAAATGGCTCCATTAACACAGGATCATCCACGCAGGGGGCCCAGGGCGGCTAGGAGGGCCTAGAACAGCCCTGGGTACATGGAAGGGACCCAGCTAAGACTCCAAATAGACAAGGACCCTCGGAGATCACCTAGTCCCAGAATCTCAGACCCAGAAAACTTCACAGGCCACGGGCTTCTCCAACTTGTGCTTACACAGGAATCTGCTCCAACACCATCCCTGACAAGTGATGTCATCCAGCTTTTGCCTGAAGACCTCCATTGATGGGGAACTCACTACCTGACGAGGCATCCCATTTAGTTCATTAGGTACAGGTATCAAGCCGAATCTACCGCCTTCCGCTGGTCCTGCTCCCACTCTCCTGGGCCAGAGAGAACTAGTCTGCAGTTACTGAAAGCAGCTGTCATGTCCCCTGAGTCTTCTCCTCCCCGACCCAATCGTTGCCAGTTCCTCCAACTGCTTATTCAGACAAGTGCCTGGAGAGGGAGCTGTCCAGCCTTCTCCTGTGTGAGGAGGAGGAACCTGACACCCAGAGAAGGAAGAGGTCCAGTCCTATGCAGCCCAGGGCTCCTGCCTCCCAAGCCAGGGGCAGAGGGGGCACGTGGAGGTCTCTTCCAGCCTCAGTTTCCCCTTCTCTAACAGGGGATAGCGTTGGTCCTTAAGAGGCAGAGAAAGGTGGAGATGGAAGTAGGAACTAGAAGCGGTGAGAGAAGAGGGACCCGGGGTCAGGACCCAGGCCCCCGGGAGAATGTGTTTGGAATCCCCTACAGATGAGTTTGCCAAGAGTGGCCGTGAGATCCTTAGATAGGCGGCATCAAGGGCTCCATTTGTGCTGCAAGTACCGAGCGGTCTCTCCCTGCTGGCCTGGCTTTGGCCCTCCCAGAGGTCAGCTCAGCACCGCCCCCCCCTTCTCTCCTCTAGTTCTTTCTCTGGCCCCTCCCCAGGGGAGCCGCCCACCCCAGGGTCTCTCTCCCATGAGGCACCCAAAAGAGGGGCCCATTGGGAGACTCCCCGATCATGGCCCCGGGAATGGGGCTGGAGTAACCCTCTCTCTTGGCTTCCCCTGGCAGAACCGGACCTTGGCTCTGGAGCAGGGCCCCCCATCGCTGGAGCCTCAGGCTTTCCTCGGGGCAAGCGGGCCGGAGGAGCGGCCCCCTACCGCATCGTCTCCCGTCTCCTGGCCCAAGGAAGTGAAGACCACAAGGACTAAACCTGGTCTGCTCGGGCACCAAGCCGGGCTCGGGACATACCCCCCTCCCACCTTGGACCCCTTCCAGGCTCCCACAGCCTGGTCCCCAGGGATACGCTATCTATTTATTGGAGGGAGCTGCCAGGCCCAGGTATGCAGAGCAGCAGCAGGGAGACTAGACCCAAACTGTCCCCTCCGGCCATCTGCAGGTGGGAGGACCTGGCTCCCTGCAGGTGGCTCCCAGCTGGGGGGGCCAGGCCTCTCCCCTCCCATATCCTCTGCCTAGGGGCTTCCAGGGCCTGGAAGAGGGGGTCACCTCAGGCCCTGAGCGGAAGGACTGGCAGGACGCAGGATCCCAACCCAGCCTTGTCACCAACTTGCCCCTCTGGGCCTGGGCTCCTCCACAGCTAGGCCGGGGGAAGGGGTCTCAAGCGTTGGAAGGGACCTGTCTGGAGCAGGTTTCCACCCTGTGCCCTCCTTTCATCTAGCCTTCCCCTCCCCCACATTCACTTTACAGGGGAGGAAACTGAGGCCCAGAAGCTCATAGATAGAACCTTGTGGGTCCTGTCGTCTCACCCCTCCTCTGGAAAATGGAAGTGACTAGCCCAAAGTCACCCAGGCAGCAAAGAGCAAAGACGGGATTGGAATCCAGGCCCCGGACTCTGTGTGCAGTGTTCTGGGAGATGAGGGAGATACAGGATAGTGAGGAATGGGTGTGGAAATGCCAAAGCAGCTCTGGCTGGCCCCTTCTGAGGGCTGCCCCTGGCCCGGGAAGCCCACCAGTGAGGATGCTGGGTCCCCCCCCCCACCTGCCACCATCTCCCCTTTGTGTAAACCACAGCTAGGAGTTGGGGCGGGGGGGCGCTGACGGCCTATCAGAGCTAGAGAGGCGCTGGGAGGCCATCAGTCTGCCTCTTCCCTCCCCACGCCCCCATTTCTGCAGAGGCTTCTCCCCAAAATGTGGTGCTGCCCTCCCCTTCCAATCCCCCACTTGGTACTTGTGGTGCTATATTTCCCCTCCAAACTCTTAAGTTCAAGTGCCAGCTGGTCCTCTGATGGAGGGAAGGGGCAGGGCAGGATCCTCCTGACCCAAGTGGCCTCCTCAGAGATGGGTGAGCCCCAGGCTCCCCGACATCGCAGCTTGTTCCCTCACAGGACCCCTTGCATAGTCCCCAGGGCACAGGGGGTCAACAGCACGGAGGGAGGGGCAGCCAGATGCTGGCGGCCACTCTAGGCTGGGGGAATTGGCAATAAAGATCCCTCCTGCTCCATTTGGTCCTGCTGGGGGGGCCGGGGTGAGTGGGCAGGGTGGGCATTTTGCTGTAGCTGGGGGGGGAGGGAAGGAGCAGGCTGGGCCCCCAGACTCCTGGCTTCTATTCCCACGGCCCCCCTGACCCTTTCATGGAGAGCTTCCTAATCATGGGGGCTGATCCAAAGCTGTGGGAGTGGGGGCTGGCTGCATTCCAGGTGGGGGACCCAGAGGAGGCGAGGGTCAGAGCAGCCCCCAGGTCTCCCTGGGCACTTACCCAGAATCCTGCAGGCCCTTTGGCTCTCCTTCTCTGTCTGGCCTTTAGCCCTGGCTCCAAGGCCCAGTTCCACTGTGTTCTCCTGGCCTGGGTCCCTAAGGGGTCTGCCTTATTCTCACAGCCCAGCCTAGCACACTGTCCCCAACCAACTGTCTGGCTCCTCCTTAACTGACAGGATGCCATGGAGAGAAGGGCGGATTCAGAGTCAGAAGACCTGGGTTCAAATCCAGGCTCTGCTACTTTCCACCTGTGGGATCATGGGAAAGGACACAGGCTCTGACTCCTCACCTGTAAAGTGAACTTAGATCCTCTGAAGTCCCTTCCAGCTCAGTCTATGGCATCTCCAGAGCCATAACTAAGGTGTACACAGTGAGACTTTGCCCCAGGGTGCCGAAATCTCTGCCAAGAGCACTTGGGGACTCGAGTTTCCAGACTTCCACAACTGGAAGAGTATGGCCCACCCACCTCCCAGCTACTCCAAGCTCCTTCCTGAAACTAAGCATCTACTTTTCTTTAAAGATGAAATGGATTTATTCAGTCGGGGGATGTCTGTGCGTGAGTGTTGCTGGGAGCTGCGGCGGATGGCCCCCCCACATGAGCGCTGCCCCGTTCTCACTCCGGAGGTCACAGGGGCTCTCCTTAAGGCCCAGTTGGCTCCTATTTCTGGGCAGGTGGAAGGGGGCCCTCCCTGGGAGGCTCACTTCTGCCCACTGCGGTCACCTGGGCTGCATCGCCCACCTGCCCTTCAACCAGAAGGGAGACGGCCCCTTCCACGCGCCCTGTGGCTGCGAGCGCTACCACCGCCTGCTCCATGGAGAATCCCATGCGCTCCAGCTGTTGCAGCCTGGGGGGAGGAAGGCCGTGTCAGCTCCCAGGCCCCTGGACTCCGCTCCGTGCCCCCCCCCCCAGCTCCCGGGCCACCCCCTCACCTTAGGGAGGAGACCGAGGACTTGGACAATCTCAGCTCCTCCTGCGCAGGCCTCAAGGGCTCGTCCTGAAGGGAAGCGCGGATGGCGGCCTGCAGCAGCTCCTCATTCGCACGCTCTCCCTGGCTCCAGAGGGGGGTCTCCAGAGGGAGGCTGGGGGCATCCCACGACGGGGCCCCTTCAAAGATGGCGGCATCAAACAAGGAGGGCCCAGCGCCCAGGCCAGGAGAGAGGAGGCCTGGGGCAGGGGCGGAGGACCAGAGTCCTGGCACTAAATGCCCAAGAGCGCCAGGATCACTATGTCTGTGGGAGCAAAGCCCAGTTACCGTGGGAGGCCCGGCCTCCGCCCCAAGGACCTCCCTCCAGGGAGCCAGGCCCCGCCCATCCCCACCTCCCCAGGGAGCCATGGCCTGGCTCCACCACCCCACCCAGGCCGGGGGCTCACCTTAGCCCAGCAGGGCGGATGACTGGCAGCTCCAATGGGCTGCCTGGGGCTGGGATGAAGCACAACAGAGAGCTGCCCTCCAGTGCCCTGCAAACACCAGCCTTCTGCAGGGCTTGGAGCCTGCGCTCAGAGAGCTCCAGTGGGCGGAAGACCCCGGCAGAGTCTGCGTCATGCCCCAGTGGGGAGGGGGGCGGCCAGTCAAGGGAAAAGCTCACGCTGCACAAGGCCCCTGGTCCTCCCACCTCTGCGTCCTCCCGCCTCTGCCCCGTTGCCCACTAGACTCCTCTCCCCTTGGTGCATGGGTCAGGAAGAGAGGGTCGGAGGGGCCAACCCCCTGGTTTTTCCTGCCCCTGCGGACCTCCCCCACCCCCTTGAAATTCCTCCCCTCCATCCACCAGGCCCATGCCCCCTACACCCAGGGCTCTCATCTCCAGGCTCAAAGATGCGATGCCCCCAGCAATGTCTCAAGGTTCCATCCAGCCGTCCCAACCAGCTCAGGGGCCAATACCCACCAAAAGATACGGGCCAGGCCGGTGAGGAGGCCGCACAGCTGGAGAAGAAAGGGGGGCTCGGAGCTCACAAGGTGCATCAGCGCCAGCAGCAGCAGGGGCGGCAACACTCCCCCTGGCAGCCTGGGCCGGCTGCGGTGCTGAGCCGACAGCAGAGCCAGGTGGATGGGCGTGTAACCGCAGGCCCTGCTCCCTGCCCCGGGCACCCCAAGGCTGGCCAGAAGCAGGTAGAGCAGCCCAGTGGCCAGGGCCCCCAGGGCCGAGGCATGGACATAGCGCACAGTGCCCAGGTGACTCTCTTGATACCAGCCCAGGGTGGGGAAGAGAAGCAGGCTCAGCAACAGGGCGGGGAGGGCCTTGTGGCCCAAGGGGAAGGTCAGCAGCCGGTACACTGGTGGGACAGGAAGCAAAGAGTTAATGAGGAAAGTCCCACCCACCCCACCCCGCAGCCCAGTCCAAGGGCTCCCTGTCAACATGTGCCCCCTACATGCCACACAGTGAACACTGCTCCTTCTCAAGAATCTTACAGTCTGTTGAGAGGAGGCAACATACCCACACATGGCTATATTCAAAATATACGATGAGCAGCATTTATGAAACACCTACTATGTGCCCGGCACTGGGCCAGATATTGGAGCCACACACAAAAAATGAAACAATAACATATGTAATACTGGGTCTGAAAGAGTTTTACACACAGTATCATTTGATCCTCACAACAACCCGTGCAGGTAGATGCTATCATTATCCCTATTTGATACTTAAGGAAGCTGAGGCAGATCATGATTAAGTGACTTGCCTGGGGTTGAAAGCAGGATTTGAACTCAGATCTTTCGGATTCTAGGCCCAGAGCTCCATCACCTGCTTTCAAAGAGCCAATATTCAAACAAAGACAACGGGTACATACAGGTATGCATGTATACTGAATAAATACACAATAATGAATTACAGGGAAGCTAAGTGGCGCCATAGTGCACAGAGCGCCAGGCCTAGAATCAGGAAGAGGTATCATCCTGAGTTCAAATCTGGCCTCAGACACTTCCTAGCTGTGACCCTGGGCAAGGCACTTCACCTTTTGGCCTCAGTTTCCTCATCTGTCAAATGGGCTGGAGAAGGAAATGTTAAACCGCTCTGGAATCTTTGCCAAGAAAACCCCAAATGGGGGGCAGCTGGGTGGCACAGTGGATAAAGCACCAGCCCTGGATTCAAGAGGACCCGAGTTCAAATCTGACCTCAGATATTTAGCACTTACTAGCTGTTGTGACCCTGGACAAGTCACTTAACCCTCACTGCCCTGCAAAAAAAGAAAAAAGAAAACCCCAAATGGGGTCATGAAGAGTCGGACACGACTGAAAAAATGATTGAACAATTAAAATACAAAGTAGTTTGGGGAGGGAGGGCCCATTGGTAGGAAAGGCTTCAGATAGAAAGTGCTGCTGAAGCTGCCTCCTGAAGGAAGAGAGGGAGTCTGAAATGAAGCTGGAAAGGGAGTGCCTGGCACAGGGAACAGCCAGTGCAAAGGTATGGAGGTGGGAGATGGAGTCTGTACAGAACAGGAGAAGCCAAGCTAGCTGGACTGTACATGGCGGGAAGGGGAGACTCAGAAGCTGGGCTGGGGCAGGGGAGTTATTATAAAGGAGCCCCTGGAGTTTACTGAGGGCAAAGGGGCGGGGAACCATTCAAGAAGGACTTGAGGCCAGCGAATGAGACAGGTCTGAAGGTGAGGAGGTCCGAGCCAAGGTGGAGGTCCAAGGGGTGAGCCTGAGAGCAAGGACTCAAGGATAACTCGGGCCAAGTTCTGCATCCAAAGGGCACTTAAGTGTCAAATGAATGAATGAACGAACAAACAAATGAAGGAATGAATGAATAAGCATGTTCCAGGTCTAACCTGTGGACATATTTTCCAGAGGTCCCATTCAGAGCAGAAATACTAACTCAATGACCCTCCCCTACAAAAACCACAACATTTCTTCCTCTTAATCTTCATTAGATGCTGTGTCCAAAAATGAAAAAAAAAAAATTAGTCTCCAGGCTGGAAGGGACCCCAAACACCCATCTGACCAAGAGGCCTCTCTCTACCTACCCTGATGAGCCTCTGCTTGACTACCTCCTGTGATGGGGAGCTCACCCCCTCTCCCAGTAGCTTGCTCCTATTTGGGACAGCTGACATTGTTAGAGATGTAGCTTGGTAAAGTATTACCACACCCTGGCTGTGTGACCCTGAGCTAATCACTTCCTCTCTCACAGCTGTAGACAATTCTCTAAGATTATAAATAGAGAAGATGGTGCTAACCTGCATTGACGGAGGGGATTTCCTCTCCTGGGAGCTCTCCGAGCCAATGAAATCGAAGATCCAGTCCCTGCAAGCCACATCACCTCTGTCTGCCTCAGTTTCCTCATCTGTATAATTGGGACAATGATAGCACCTACCTCCCAGGGTTGTTGTGAGGATCAAAGGAGATATTTGTAAAGCACTTGCCACAGTGCCTGACACATAGTTAGAGCGATGTGTTAGTTATTATTTATTATTATTATTATTAAAATCCATCTTTGGACACTTCCTAGCTATGTGACCTTGGGCAAGTCACTTCATCTCAGTCTGCCTTAGTATCCTCAAATGTAAAATGATGATAACAGCACCTCCCTCACAGAAGCTGTTGTGAGGATCAAATGATAATACCTGCAAATTGTTGAGCCCAGTGCTATGTGAACGTTGGTTACCATTATTATGAAAGTCCAGCCTTGGACACTTCCTAGCAGGTGACTTCACCTGTCTGCCTCAGTTTCTTCATCTATAAAATGGGGACAATGATAGCACCTATCTCCCAGGGTTACTGTGAGGATCAAATGAAATATCTGTAAAGTGCTCAGCCCAGTGCCTGGCACATAGTAGGTACCGGATAAGCACTGGCTATTATTATTGTTGTCATTGTCATCATCAGATTATTAGAAGTTTTCTGACATCAAGTTCAAATCTGTTCCCCTCCAGCGCTGGGCCCTCTGGGGTCAGGTAGAACAGGACCCCTCTGAGAACCTGGGGATGTCCCCTATGTCTTCTCCCTTCCAGGCTGACCATTCCCAATTCCTCTGACCCACCTTCCCACGGGATGGTCTCCCAGGATCACGGGCATGGACCTGGAAGGAGACGCTCTGGCCCGGGGCCCCTATTTTTACAAATAAGGAAACAGAGGCCCAGATTTGCCTGAGGCCACAGGCCAGTCTGTGGCAGAAGCAGCATGCCCAGGGACACGGCCTCACACTTTGTCTGCCCCTCCTGCACTTCTCTAGCCAAAGCCCCACGCAGGAGCAGATTTAGAGCTACTGGGGGCCTCAGAAGGCACCTGGTCCAAGCCCCTTCCTCAACTGGACCGGGCCAGGGAAGATCTCTCGATCTTCATTCCCACTTGGGTGACACCTGTCTGAACTGCTGACCTCCGACATCCCCGACATCCAGGGTCATCCCTGGGGGTACAAAGGAGTCTGAGTGAATGAGAAGGGGGGCTGAAATCACTCTCCCTCAAGCCTCTTCCCACCCTAATCCATTCTCCACCCCACCCCCAAGACAATCTTCCTGGGTCTGACTCACACACCACATCTCCAGGAGCCAGGCCTTTGTACTTGCAGGGTCCCATGCCCAGAATGCCCTCCCTCCTCAAACCCATCTCCTAGCCTCCTTTAAGCCTCAGCTCAAATACTACCTTCAACCATCCCAATCGCTGCCCCCCATCATCACCCTGTTACCTCTCATCTACTCTATAAATCTTGTTATTACATTAGATTAGATTGTAAGCTCCTTGAAGGCAGGGTCTGTTTTTGTCTTTCTTTATATCCCTGACACTTAGTAACAGCTACATAGTAAGTTTAACAAACTTACTTTAATACTGACAAAATGAATGGACATTACTCCTTTCTATTAACAATTGGTGGGGAAAAAAAATTTTTAAAAACCAAACAATTGGTGGAATGTACTTTGTAGAAGACTTTCCTTGGGAGTTACTTGGCAAGTGTCTATTGTGTCAAAACAATGTATTGGTAGTTTTAAATAAAGTAAAATAAAATATACACTTTATTGTGTCTTTACAAAGCACTAGATCAAACATTAACAAAATGCATTTAAAGAAACCAAAAAATCTAGAATATCAAGGGAAAAAATAAAAAAGGTTCAAATGAAGGGGGAATACACTTCCAGAACTCAAACAACATTATAAAGCAGAATCAAAGGAACCATTTGCTACCGGTTAAAAAAATAGAAAAGTTGACGAGACAAGGGAGAATTAGAAATAATGACACTCAGTAACTCAGAGTTTGATAAAGCAGGAAAACATATATTATTTAGGGAAGAATTTCCTATTTCCTAAGAACACCCAGAAAGTAACTCTTATCCAACAGAAAAAACTAGAAAGCAGTCTGAAAGAAATTAAGCTCAAACCAACATCTTACACCAAGTTCCAAGACAGGTGTGGATCACTGCATACCTTATCAGATTTGTTCAATGTTTTGATGGGTTTTGTTGCTTGTTATTTCTCTTCATCCTTTCTTTCGTTTTTAAAAAATAATCTTCGGACAGCTAGGTGGCACAGTGGATAAAGCACTGACCCTGAATTCAGGAGGACCTGAGTTCAAATTCGGCCTCAGACCCTTGACACTTACTAGCTGTGTGACCCTGGGCAAGTCACTTAACCTGCATTGCCCAACACCCCCCCCCCAAAAAAAAGACTAGCTCTCTGATCACTGCAATCAATAACAAAAACATAAGTCCAGCGGGCCGAAGATGAAAAACACCACTCACCTACTGTCAGAAAAAGGCATATTTTTGGATACCACTAAATTGGGAATTCTTTAGTTGAGCTATGTAGCCACATCCCTGGGAATTTGTTTTTCAGGATGTCATTAAAAAAAAAAATCTTTTCTCAATTAGAGTAGTGAGAGAGGCAAATCAATCTTAAAAATATCTCTTATCTGAAAAATAAACATCTTTTAAAACAAAGAAGAGATATGAGAATATACTTCACCCATTCTTTGCAGGGGTTGGGGTCCACAGGTATAGAACACAGCATACATGGTCAGGCTGTCGATGAATTGATCAGTTTTGTTGAAGGTTTTGGTTTTTTTCCCATTAAAAAAAAATCTCCCTCTTGGGAGAGGAGAAGGAAGGGACACAGAGGGAAATCCAAGTGATGTTTAAAAAAGAGAGAGAAAAGCTACTTTAAAAAATAACAAAAGTTGCATTCTATGCCACCCAATCCACTCCCTTCTTAAGCAGAGTACTGGAGGTATGATTTCTCCTTTTCCTGTGATTCAAGATCACCAATAGCAAGAGCCAGGACTGTCGGTTATGTCCTTAGGGGCCAACTCAGCTTTGACCTGAATGGCCTTGGGCTGGGTTTTTGGTTTGGGTTTTTTTTTTTAGTGAGGCAATTGGGGTTAAGTGACTTGCCCAGGGTCACACAGCTAGTAAGTGTTAAGTGTCTGAGGCTGGATTTGAACTCAGGTACTCCTGACTCCAGGGCTGGTGCTCTATCCACTGCACCATCTAGCTGCCCCTTGGTTTTGTTTTTTAAAATAGCTTTTCTGGCTTTTCTCTAGATGAGAGCAATCATTATCTCTCAGTGGTCAATGTGACTGCCTCTGATGGCCTTCCCCCAACCCACCCAATTTCCTAGTGTGTCTCCTCTAAGAGTCTCAGTTCTGAACAGTGTATGAAGTAAAAGTCAAGAGACCCTCAATAAGGGCTGTGGGAAAATGTTGAGTCCTCTCGGTGGGAATGAAGTGGATTAGAACTGTCTGGGAATACACCTACAGGTGATTTAGTGTATGGAAAGGGGATTCAGATTTAGCTTGAGAATAGAAGCAGGTACTCAAATGCTAATATCCACAAATGGGGATTAATTCAAATAGAGAAGAACTTCCCAGGGGAAGTTCCCGAGAGAAAATCAAAGCAGAGGGGCAGGATGCTAGCCAGTTCCTAGATTGTAACCCTAGAGGGAGGGCCAATTGTTAGGGATAGGAAGAGATAAAAACAGACCTGTGAGCCTGCATCCTTGTTCACTCCACTAGGGGGTCGCCCATTCTCAAGAGAATGACAATAAATGAGCCTTTGACACATCACCCACGCTGAGTTCCAGAAGTTATTAGAGTGATATTTCTCACAAGGGCCAAGGAGTTCTTCTATAAATAAAGCATGTAAGTCTAGCAGACCTCATGACATCTGACACAGCATGATACAATAAACCAAAACCTGAGTTCAAATTCTGTCTTTGTTATTTATTATCCAGATTACCTAGCTTCCTTCTCCGTAAAACAAGGGGATGGATGGACTAAGTATTCTCTGAGGCCTGCATCTCTGCTTTTAATCTTTTGGTTTTAATTCAACTCAACACATTTATCCACCTGAAAAACGAGCATTACACCTACAAGAAAAAAGGTGGGTTTTATTTATAACTTATTTTTATATTATTTTATATTCATATTATATAAGAATCACTTTTTATTTATAATTTTGTTTTATATTATTTATGATAGTTTTATTTATAATTTTCTTTTATATTATATAACATTGTATATTATTTAATAGTATTATTTTAATTCTAAAAATGGGGCTGTAGAGCAGCTAGGTGGCATGGTGGATAGAGCACTGGCCTCAGATTCAGGAGGACCTGAGTTCAAATCCGGCCTCAGACACTTGACACTTACTAGCTGTGTGACCCTGGGCAAGTCACTTAACCCTCATTGCCCCGCAAAAAAACAACAACAAAAATTAAACTATCCTAAAATTATATTTTTTAAATTTTTTAATGGGACTGTTTTTATCTAAAGTCCACTGAATATATGTATGTGTGTGTGTGTGTATAAAACTTTCTATATATGGTGTTCAGCTTTCTGTGTACATGATGTTTCCTTACAATCAATAGAATATAAGCTTCTAGAAGGTAGAGACTATTCCCTTATACCCAGAGCCTGCTTAGCACACAGCAGAGATTCATTTTATCGATGCAAAAATAAAAGCATAATGAATGAATGAAAGGAAAAACCATTTGTATGAAATATGTAATTTCCTGAAGGAAGATAATGAAAAATACATGTTATATATTTTGTATTTAATTTTCTACGTAATAGATAGACAACTAATCTGATTTAACAGGAGAGGAAAAACAATTCCTTAAAAAATACAATTGGCCAAATGAGAGAAAAAATTGGACAAATGGGAGAAAAGAATGGCCAAATGTTCTAAATCACTATTAATAAGGGAAATGCAAATTAAAGTGACTCTGAGGTACCACCTCACACCTATCAGATGTAATATGACAAAAAAGGAAAATAATAAATGTTGGAGAAGCTGTGGAAAAATTGGAACACTAATGCATTGTTGGTAGAGCTGTGAACTGATCCAACCATTCTGGAGAGCAATTTGGAACTATGCCCAAAGGGCTATAGGACTGTTCATACTCTTTGACCCAGTGGTACCACTGCTAGGTCTGTATCCCAAAGAGACTTAACCCTCATTGCCCCACAAAAACAAACAAACAAACAAAAACATGGTAGGGGGCAGCTAGGTGGCCCAATTGATAAAGCACCAGCCCTGGATTCAGGAGGACCTAAGTTCAAATCTGGCCTCAGACACTTATGAGCTGTGTGACCCTGGGCAAGTCACTTAACCCTCATTACCCCACAAAAACAAACAAAAAAAATGGTATTAGAACAAAAAAAAAGTTAAAAATAGATCAATCAGGGCAACAAATCAGGTATACAATGTAATAAACAAGCAAAGAAGCATAGTTTTGACAAACCCAACGATCCCACTTACTATGGAAGGACTCACTTGATTTGACAAGAACTTCCTGGGAAAACTGGACGGCAGTCTGGCAGAAATTAGGTTTAGACCAACACCTGACACCACACATCCAGATAAGTTCTAAATGGACCTTATGTTCATGGTTATGCATAGTTGTCCATAGTTACTTGCATGTTGCCTCTCCCATCAGACTATGAGCCCCTTGAGATCAGGGACTCTTTTGTCTTTCTTTGTACCCTCAGTGTTTAACACAATACCTGGCACACGGTGACCAAAAAATGGCCAAAGGACGTAAAAAGGTTGTTTTCAAAGGAAGAAATCCAAACCATCAACCATATGCTTCAAATCACTAATGATGAGAGGAGTACACATTGAAACAACTCTGAGGTTCCACCTCACACCCGTCAGATTGGCAAACATACCCCTTAGAATGAAAATGACAACTGCTGGATGCAGTGAGGGAAGACAGGAACATTAATGTATTGTTGTTGAAGTTATGAATTGGTCCAGCCCTTCTGAAGAGCAATTTGGAACTATGCTCCTAAAGTTACTAAAGTCTGATTAGCCTACGACTCAGGTTTGCTACTACTAGACATTTACCTCAAAGAGATTGAAGAAAAAAGGAAAAAGACCTCTTGGTCCTTTTATAGATGAGAGAGAGAGGAAGGAAGGAAGGAAGGAAGAATGAATGGGGGGCAGCTGGGTGGCACAGTGGGTAAAGCACCAGCCCTAGATTCAGGAGGACCTGAGTTCAAATCTGGTCTCAGACACTTGACACTTACTAGCTGTGTGACCTTGGGCAAGTCACTTAACCCCCATTGCCCCGCAGAAAAAAAAAAAAGGAAGGATGAATGGATGGATGATATATAAAAGATAGATACAGATATAGATATGTATGCATATATATTTGTATTAAATGTTTACTTAGTTTATATATGTAAATTATGCATGCAATATATATTCAGATGGACAAAAATACTTATAACAGCTCCTTTTAGTAGTGACAAAAAACTGGAAACCATTCCTATTGAGGAATGGCTAAACAAAACATGGTATATGAATGTAGTAAAATATTAGAAGAAAAGCATGAAATGGACAATTTGATAGGAAACTAGGAAAACCTCCATGAACTGATGCAGAGGGAAATAAGCAGAACTAGGAGAACAACTTATCCAATAACAACAACTTTATAAAGAAAATCAGTTTTAAGAGACTTTAAAACTGATCACTGCAATAAGAAAGTGTGAGGGAGCAGCTAGGTGGTACAGTGGATAAAGCACCAGCCCTGGATGCAGGAGGACCTGAGTTCAAATCCAGCCTCAGACACTTGACACTTACTAGCTGTGTGACCCTATGCAAGTCACTTAACCCTCACTGCCCAGCAAAAAAACAAAACAAAACAAAAAAAACCACTTCTACATACACATTCCCTTCAATGAAATCTAAGCTCCTTGAGAGCAGGAACTATGCTATTTTTGTCTTTGTCTCTGCAGCATCCAGCACAGTACCGGGCACCAATGTTTGCTGAATTTAATTGAACACCAATGAGAAAACTAAGGATATCAATTGACTTTTGCGAGGTCCAAAACCAGTAAGTGACAGAACCAGGCCTACAGGCCAGGTCTTGGCTCCTTTCACTGCCCTATACCCCGTACCCTTCTCTCCAAGGTAGGACCAGGAATACTCAGGGAAAAAAACCTCCCCACCCAACAGGGAAACCAAAATTCTCACCCTGCCAATGTCCAAGCAGCAGGTCCAGGTCCAGGGCCAAACTTGGGCCAGCCCCCAACACCCACAGACAGCAGAGCAGCAGCAGCAGAAGAGAGGAGGCCAGGGGCAGCCCCCGGATCATCTGGATCACTGGGACCTGGCGTTCTCTGCTGGGTGCCATGGCTCCCAGGACTGGACTCTGACTAGATGGAGGGAGGGCTGGCAGGGCCGCCTAGCTGGGCAGTTCAGGGACAAATAGGTCCCAGGGCTGGCTGCTAGGAGCGAAGAAAACAAAAATTCTCAGTCCCAGAGAGATCCGCACCACCACCCCTCTCCTGCCCAGTCAAACCCAAGTTTGCCTCAGTTTCTTCTATTGTAAAAAGAGGTGATTATGAGATGGTTTATAAGATCATTTCCCCTTCTAGAACTACATATCCAGGATCACAGGATTGAGAACCATAAAGGGCCTCAGAGGTCATCTGGCCCAACTCCCCTTCATTTTACAGAGAAGGAAACTGAGGTTCAAAGAGGTCACAGAATCACAAAATAATAGTCGGAAGCCGTCTAATCTGATCCACACTGGAAAGGAATCCCCACTGTAATATCCAGCAAAGATGGTCCTCTTATTTGGGGTCCAAAAGAAACCTCGGGGTTATCTGGTTCAAAAAGGGAGAGGAGGCCCCCACCCCCACCCCACCCAGGCACATTCCTGAGTGCCCCAGGGAGCAGAGAGACCCATGGTGGGGCAGGAAGCATGGGGGGTCTCATTAGAAGCTCCCAGCTCCTTGGGAGCAGTGGACAAGACTGTAGGGGGAGTAACCCCAGGAATCCTGGGGCTGAAAGATCAGAGGCCAGAGCTCCCCTCTCTCTTGGATGGGAATCGGGGTGATGAGAAGCTGGCTCAGGTGAAGAGAGGGAAGATAGGCACCCAATGCAAGGGAGGACCCCCAAAACATGCTGCCCCTCACCCCCAAACTAGGGCTATAGCAAACCTCTGGAGGGGGAGGAAGTCTGGGGGCTCAATACGGGGTAGGGACCCCAAAACACGCTACCTCCCACTCCAATGGGCCCAGGAGGGGAGGGAACTCTAGGGACCCAGCACAAGAAAGGGACCCCCCAAAACACTGACCCCTCACCCCAAAACGAGGGTTATAGCAACTCTCTGGGCTGGGGTGGGGGGTGTAGGGGCCCAATATAGGGGACGCCCCCTCCCTAGGTAACCTCGGGCTCCAGCCTCGGGCATGGTCCGCCCTCCCCGCCAAGCTGCCCGCCGTGCCGGCCCGGGCGCTCCGGGCCCAGGACGCCCCACCCCCCGCGCGCACACACACCGGCCATCTTGCCATGCCGCCCGGCAGGGCCCCGGCAGCCCCGCGTGGGGGCGGGAGGCGGCGGGCTCGGCTCTGGGCTCGCCGGGGAGCGTCTACAAAGGACGGCGGCGGCCAAGGCCTGTCTCGTCAGGGAGCGTCTGCAAAGTGCAGGCCGGCAGAGAGGAGGGAGGGGGAGGAAAGGGAGGAGGAGGGAGTAAGGAGAGAGGGGGGAGGGAGGGAGAGGGAACAGGAAGGGGGAGGGGAGAGAGGGGGGAGGGAAAGTGTAGAGGGAAGGGAAGAAGAGACAGAGGGGAAGAGAAAAGAAGGAGAAAGAAGGAAAGAAGAAAAAAAGAAAGCAAGAAGGAGCCAAGGAGAGAGGCAAAGGAAGAGGAAGAGGGAGAAAAGAAAGGAGAGCTGGAAGAAGAGAGAGGAGGGAGAGGGAAGGAGGGAGGGAAGAATGTGGGGGGGGGGGAGAGAGAGAGAGAAGACCCTGGGGCAGCGGGGAGGGAGGGGGAAGAGGCTCCTGGAGGGGGCGGGGCCCTTAGAGCTACTCCAGCACCATCCACTCCTTTGGCGGAGCAGCAAGCCGGCCTGCAGGGTCCCGGAGCCTCCCCGGGCCCTCTGGCTGAAGCGCACCTGGCCATGGGGAGCCGTGGCTGTTCCTTGGTGACCCCTGGGACCCAGGGTCTCCTTGGTGACCCCTGACCACTGCCTCTAAGAGCAGGAATGTTAATCCTAAGAAGGGCCGGGTGGAGCCAAAATTGCAATCCTGCTTCTTCCTCCTCGTCCAGGACCCTGGGGAAGCAATTCCTGCCTAATTCTCCTTAAAACAAAACAAAACCAAAAACCCTACTTTTATTCCTGGCCAAAATTAGCTCCCCAGGAAACCTTTGAGCTGCTCTTCCTGGCCTTATCTCAACCCTCCAGCCTTCTGGGCCCAGTTCAGGTGCTGCCTCCTCCTGGAAGCCTCCCTGGAGCAGCCCAAGCCAAAGTGAAATCACAGAGGCGGTAAAGCAAGAACACCTGGGTTCAAATACTGTCTCTGAGTCTTACTACCTGAATGAATGAATGAATGAATGAATGAAGAAATTCATTCATTCATTTATATAATGCTACCTGAATGAATGAATGAATGAAGAAATTCATTCATTCATTTATATAATGCTACCTGAATGAATGAATGAATGAAAGCATTTAGTAAACACTGTGTGCCAGGCCCTTCACTAAGCAGGCAAGCCACTTCATGTCAGTGGGCCTCAGTTTCCTCACCTGGGAAATGAGGAAATTATCCTCTGAGGTTCTTTCCAACTCCAGATCTAGGTTCTTTTGAACCATGAAGCCCATCAGGAGCTTGGTGTGCTCAAAGGCAACAATTCATGATCAAATCCATCCAAGAAACCTGATTTTGTTTTATTTACTAATTTAAGGACTAAGAAGCCATTCTCTCTCAAGAGGTGAACTCTCCTTGCCTCAGGCCCCATGTCTTAAAGGGTACCAATCTTTATTTTCTTCTCCTACATTCAAAATCAAAGAATGATTGAGCTGGAAAGAACTTTAGAGATAATTTCTAAGCTAAAAAAAAAAAAATCAGCACAATGTGACAGAAAAAAAACAAGACACCTGAGGTCAAGTCCTCACTGGGACACTGATTGGCTGTGATCTTTCCTGGTCTGAGTCAGTTTCTTCATGAGTAAAATGGAGATAATAAAAATAGATAACAATACCAATCAAAACATCAAAGAGCTACTTTGTATAATTTGATGAGAATAATAACTTCATTTGGGAAAACAAAAGATCTAGAATGTCAAGGGAAATGATGCAAAGAAGCAGGGACAAATAATTTGGAATACCACTTCCAGACCTCAAACTCTACTATAAAGCAGCAGTTATTAAACCATCTGGTATTCGTTTAAAAAAAAAAAGAAATAGAAAGAGGGGGCAACTAGATGGCCCAGTGGATAGAGCACCCGCGCTGGAGTCAGGAGGACCTGAGTTGAAATCTGGCCTCAGACACTTAAGACTTACTAGCTGTGTGACCCTGGGCAAGTCACTTAACCCCAATTGCCTCACTGGAAAAAAAAGAAAAGGAAAAAAATAGAAAGATAGATCAATGGAATGGATTACACAAGAGAGTCTCAGAAGCAATAGAACGCAATACAATGTTTGAGGAAGTAGAAAACAAATTACTGAGGGGGAAATTCCCTATTTGATTTTTTTTAAGTGAGACAATTGTGGTTAAGTGACTTGCCCACGGTCACACAGCTAGTAAGTGTTAAGTGTCTGAGGCCGGATTTGAACTCAGGTCCTCCTGACTCCAGGGCTGGTGCTCTATCCACTGCACCATCTAGCTGCCCCACTCACAATTACTCTCAACCCCTAATATCCTGGGAGAGGTTGGGTTCCCCCTTTGCTCTACAGGAGTGCAATACTTGCTTCAGCCTCTCCAACCAAACCCTCTGACTCTCTCCCTCCTGGTTCTGATGTGGCATCTTCATTTTATACACTAAGACACAATGGCTTTGACTGAGGTGTACAGGTCCTGTTCACACTCTGATTGTTTGTCTTTCTTTTTACTTGTTTTTGTCTGTTTTTGTATCCCAGCTGAGCACAGTGCCAGGCACACAGTAAGCTTTAATTAGTGCCTCCTGACTGATTGGCTGAATCTTTTGATTCCTTATAAAATTGTTCCTATCTGACAAAGGTAGTTACTTTCAAGCGGGAGAAATGAGCCCTTTCTTATCCACAAGCATGAGGCATAGCAAGGTCAAAGCCACAGGGGTGCCAGGTGAAAGTCATAGATTGTTGTTGTTTTGTGGACCATGACATCAGCCCCAATCCAGGCTCAGACACAAGACACTCACCCACTGCGTGACTCCAAGCATGTCACCTAACTCCAACTTTTTAAGGTTCTCTAGGGTCTTGTTTTTGAAAGTCAAATTTTACATTGTTCAGGTCTTTTCATCACAAATACCTGAAAGTCCTCTTTTTCATTGAAGTCCCGTTTTTTCCTCCAAAAGGTTATACTCAATTTTGCTGGATAGGTGATTCTTGGTTGTAATCCCAATTCCTTTGCCCTCTGGAATATCATATTCCATGTCCTTCCATCCTTTAATGTAGAAGCTTCTAGATCTTGTGCTATCCTGACTGGGGCTCCACAGTACTTGAATTTTTCTTTTTGGCAGCTTGCAATATTTTCTCCTTGACCTGAGAGCTCTGGAATTTGGCTATAATATTCCTGGGAGTTTTCCTTTTGGGATCTCTTTAAGGAGGTGATGGGTGGATTCTTTCCTTTTCTATTTTACCTTCTGCTTCTAGAATATCAAGGCATTTTTCCCTGACAAAAATTCGGCAACAGAAAAAGGTTATGTACACCTATCTATTTTATATACCTAGATACCCAGGGTCCCATAAAAATTTATTGGGTGAGGGGCGGCTAGGTGGCGCAGTGGATAGAGCACCAGCCCTGGAGTCAGGAGTACCTGAGTTCAAATCCGGCCTCAGACACTTAACACTTACTAGCTGTGTGACCCTGGGCAAGTCACTTAACCCCCCCCCCAAAAAAAATTTATTGGGTGAAAAGGGATCACAAGTGGAAAAAGTTTAGGAAGCCCTGGCCTAGTAAGGGAAATAAGACATGGGCTTAGTTACTTTGTGGGATAAATTCCATCTTCTGGGTCTTCATATCTAGAAAAGCCCCTCCCCAGGCCTGAAATTCTCTCCCTTCTCACTTTCCTTTCATAGACACATCCCTTTCCCCAGCTTCCATCAAAGCAAGGGAATTGGTGCTTTCTTGGGCCCCTACACCAGCCCCTTCCTGCTCTTCCCAGTTAGTTGTCAAGTCATCGTGAAGCATTTGTTAGGCACCCGATGCATGCTAAGCTCTGAGGGCACAAAGCTACATGCTCAGGAAATGGGAACTCATCATCAGAAAGAAAGCACTGGGATGAAGGAGGATAGGGATCAACTTTTTTTTCTTCTTCCTTTTTTGGTGGGGCAATGAGGGTTAAGTGACTTGCCCAGGGTCACACAGCTAGTAAGTGTCAAGTATCTGAGGTCCAATTTGAACTTAGGTCCTCCTGAATCCAGGGCCAGCGCTTTATCCACTGCGCCCCCTAGCTGCCTCCTTGGGATCAACTTCTTCCAGCCTCCAAAGAAGCCAGGGAAACCGGCTGGAGGTGGAGATGAGGACAGGGACAATTTCAGGCATTTAAAGGAAAACACCAAAGGCGGGAAATGAGGCCTGAGCCATGGGATGACAGAGTCCTCTGAAGGGAACTGGGAGTAATAAGACTAGAGAGATGGGAAAGCACCAGGTTAGGAAGGATTATGAATCAAACAGAGGATTTCATATTTGTTCCTGGGGGTAACAGGGAGCCAGTGAAGTTTATGGGGTAGGGGGCAATGGTGACGTGGTCAGACCTTCATTTTAGAAAGATCAATTTGATAGGTGAGTGAAGGATGAATTGGAGTGGAGGGAGACTGGAGGCAGGCAGAGACCCCACCCCCCACAGAGAATGAGGATTTCCCAGGGTAGAGGTAGGGTGGGAGGTGGGAGGGGAGAAGGGGGTACATTCTAGATTGGATGTAGGAGGTGAGGATGATAAGTAATACCCTGGAGAGTAGGGGGGGGGAAGGGGTTATTGGGCAGCTAGTGTCAGGAAAACTCATCTTCCCGAGTTCAAATCAGGCCTTGGGGAGCAGCTAGGTGGCGAAGTGGATAAAGCACCGGCCCTGGATTCAGGAGGACCTGAATTCAAATCCGACCTCAGACACTTGACACTTACTAGCTGTGTGACCCTGGGCAAGTCACTTAACCCCCCATTGCCCCGCCAAAAAAAAAAAAATCAGGCCTTGGATACTTCCCAGCTGTGTGACCCTGGGCAAGTCATTTCATGCAGTTGACCTCAGTTTCCTCATGTGTAAAATGAGCTGAAGAAGGAAATGGCCAACCACTCTAGTATCTTTACCAAGAAAACCCCAAAAGGGGTCCCCAAGAGTTTATAGCACTAAAAACAACAAACAACAGGGTTTTTATGAGCATATTCGCTCTTCTGAAACTACTTCAAAACGTGTGTATCCCTGTCCTATTGCCAGTAGAATGTAAATAAGCTCCCTAAGGGCAGATGGGACTCTCACTTTTGTCTTTGCATCCTAGTGCCTAACACAAAGTAAGCACTTAATATTTGACTAGAAATAAATCTGATAGGGTAATTCAATCAACAAGCATTTATTGAGGGCTTGCTGTGTGCCAAGCCACAGGCTACCATTGTGGTACTTCCTCCAGATCCATGTTTTCTTACCCAGAGTGTCTTATGAAACCTCTATCAAATATTCCTGAGGTTTTCCTCCAGGTAGTTTGGTGTTTTTTTCCAGGGCAATGGGGGTTAAGTGACCCACCCAAGGTCACACAGCTAGTAAGTGTCAAGTGTCTGAGGCCAGATTTGAACTCAGATACTCCCGAATCCAGGGCCAGTGCTTTATCCACTGTGCCACCTAGCCACCCCTCCAGGTAGTTTTAAATTGGGTGGGTGGCAGCGAGCTTGCTCTCCACACATCTCTTTGGCTGATCATAGGTTTAATGATATTCCTTTCCACCATGATGTCACTGTCAATATGCTAGAGAGATAAAGGTCTGTGAATGCAGAAGGCTGCAAATAGCTTAGTGTTCTTTCCATGCAGTGACTGCTTTTGCTTTTTTCCCCCCCTCTTCCTCTTTTTAATTTTTGTGTTTGTTTGTTACAAGGCATGGCTCCGTGGGGAGAGGAAGAAGAATATTGGGGAAATGCAGGTGATAGAAAAACCAAGATATCAATAAAAACCAATTTTAAAACAAGGAGACAGCTTGCATCCCTCAAAGGATAACAAATACACATAATTTGTTACAGAAAGAAGGCACATTTTTGTTCATTATTTCAATAAATAAAAATTTAATTTAAAAATTAAAAATTTTAAGACTGGAAGGAATACCAGAAGGAATCTAATCCAATTCTCCAATCCACATTTTACAGCTGAGAAAGGTTAGATGACTCGGCAAGGTCACACAAGGCATCCTAAATTTGAACTCATGTCTTCTGACTTCACATTACGGAGTCTTTCTGTCCAAGAGAGTGAGGCACAATTGACTAGGGATGGGCCCTGGAGTCATTTCCTCTTCTCCGGGCCTCAGTTCCCTCACCTGTAAAATTAGGGGGCTGGACAAACAACCCGCTAAATCTTTGAACCGGAAGCCAAATAGACGTTCCCTACATTTGGAGAGGGGGCAGGCTGGGCCTGAGTTCTAACTCTGACGCTCTTTATTATTGACCCACATGACGTCGGGTAAATGACTGCCCTAGTGTGTTTCCTCTTTTGTCCCTTTCCGCTCCAAATCCCAAGACTTGAATACCCTGGGCAAATTGGGGCAAGGCTATTAGCCTCGAAGGGCCTCAGTTTCCTCACCTGCAAAACGGGGCTCGGACAGAGTGGGCCCTCCCGGGTGGGCCCTCCCAAGTCCAAATCCCAAGGTCCAGTCTCCCGGACCGGGGTGGTCTCTGGGGTGTCAATGCTCCTTGGAGTGGCACGAAGCTGGGGGCAAGGTCTCCTGGGTGTCGAACCAAGGGTACAAAGACCCGGGGTGCCTGACCCCTATCCATTTTAAGACTGGGAAAGTGATTTGCGAAGTTCAATTGAAGCCCCGCCTGAGCACGTGGCTCTCCCCTGGCCGTGCCTGTCCCAACCTGCCCCCCACTCCAGACTCCCCCCTCCACGATTACTCAGCAGTTGTGCCACGGCCCCAGGATCCCTTCCCCCAACGCTCCAGCTCGTCTTCGTTTTTCCTAGGGGAGGACTATTGTGGGACGGTCCCTAACAAAGCCAGGACGGAACCATTCTCCAAATCTCCGCCTTGTTGAGGAGTAGGATCCGCGACCGCCCCACCCCCGGGGCCAGTCCGTAAAGGCAGCTCGTGGCGCTTCCGGAGATACTTAGACACCCCCAGCCTCCAGACCCCACCCCCTCCGGACTCAGGCGAGAGTTGGGTCGGAAACCCCTCCCCTCGCTTCACTCCACCTCATTCGTCTCTTCTCCTCCCCCCCCGCGGACCAATCCGAGTGGTAGAGCCCGAGGTTGTGCGGTCCGCGCCTGCGCACTGCGACGCCGAGAGGGCAAGCGATCGAGGGAGACAGAGACGGACGTTGAGAGAACGAGGAGGAGGAAGGAGAGAAAATGGCGTCCACGGGTGAGTATGGCGCCGGGGCCCCGGGGCCGGCTTGAGGAGCTCAGGGTGCGCCGCGTCGACGGCCGAAGGAGCCGGGGTCTTCAGGGATGGGGTTGCCACTGCGGGGGGTTTTCTCGGGAGGGGGGGGAACTGAGGAGCGGCGGGGGGCGGCGGCGCTGCCCGGCCGGCTGTGGGGCGGGATTGGGGCCTACCTTCGTTCTCCCCTCCCCCCGCGGGCGGGTGGGATTCTGGAACCTTCCACCCCCCTCCTCCCGCCGCGGGGACGGGTGGGCGGGGAGCGGGCCGGAGTGGGGGGGCTCGGGTAGCTCGCGACGGGGGTGGAGGGGGGGCGCGCGGCGGGGGCGCGCGGCGGGAGGGAGGGGGTCGGCCGTGCGCGCGCGCTCCCGCCGCTTTGCGCCGGGGCTCGCGCTGGCCCGGCCGGGCCTCCGTCCCCCCCCCCTCGCCGCCGCCGCCGTCTCCATTGTGTCCCCGGGCGAGGCCTCGCCGCGGCCCGCGAGCCCTTCCCGCCACGTGGGCCGGCCCTGCCGGGGCCCCTGGCCGCCACGCCCTTGGAATGGAAGCTCCCCGAGGGCAGGCTGTCTCCCGGGGCCTGTGAACCCGAACCCCTGCACCTTGTTGATGCCCGGGGGGAGGGAGCTCCGGCGGCTTTGAACGCCGCTCTAGCGTATCCCCGCGGGGACCGGCCCGGCCCCAGCCCCGGCCGGGCATTCCTCGGGGGCAGCCCGGCCTTTGGTTCGTTAGAGGAGGACCTGTCACCCCCCCCCCCCCGAGAGGGGGCCGCCGCGCTCGGGCGGGGGAAACTGAGGCAGGCCGGGGCCCTCCGGGGCTCCCCCGACTCCAGGCGCGGCTGCCTCGGAGCCTGCCCTCGGGGAATAACACGGGTCTACCTAAGGCTGCGCCCCCGTGACCCTGGGGTCACCTTTTCTCCTTTCTAAAATGAGGGGGTGGGGGCGTCTCTATCCGCGGGACCCCTTGAATCTCAAGAGTGTCGAGTCTGTCCAGCCGATGGTGCCTTTGTTTAATACACCCCCCCCCCCCTTTGCCCGGCACGCCGCTGAGCTGCCCCAGCCAAGGGTCCTTGCTCTCGACTGCTGTCTTCGGATCCGTGACCTAGATATGAAAGGTGCACAAAGAGGCCTCTTTCGGCCTTTTCATCCTGGTCTTGCCGGATGCTCTTCTTCAAATAAGCTGAAAAGGGAAACGCTGAGTTAACAGTTTTTGATAAGGGGAAGTGGCCGGTTCTCTTGCCCTGATTTTGAAACAGGAGCTGGGATCATGATTCCTTTCGTGGGGATTGTTCGACTTTAAAACCTTTTGAGTGTTCTTTCTGGGGCTTCGTAAGAGAGTCTGAAAGACAGCCTCTGTTTGGCAGTTTTGAAGTTGGGTACCTAACAGACTCTGAGACGTTTAAATGAAACAAAATCATAAAAGCTTGTTGACTTGCTTTAGAGTTGGAAGAGAGCTGACTTGAAAATTAAACTGTCTCCACAATTTTCCATTATTAAAAAAGCTCTTAGTTATCTTTTCAGCTCGTTTGTTTTTTGAAATTAGCAAATTAGTAGATGTGATAGGGTAGCCAAAGCCAAATATCTAGGCAGCTCATTTTCCTGTTGTTTCTCTGGATTATTTGGACTCTCTGATCTAAAAAGAACAAAAGGCAGGACTTATCTTTTTGGCCTCCAAGTTTGTTGGAAAACCTGGTTGATTTCCTGCTATATGAGGAGACCATTTTTTAGCTTGCTCTTGGGCTTAAAGAAAGTTGTTGACTTACGTTGTTCTATGCATTAGTTTATAATATAATTGCAGTGAAGGATTTCATGCACTTAGAAATAAGCCAACTCAAATGTAATTAGCTGTTCCCTCTAAGGTTCAGTGTATTTGTTTTGTTTTTTCCTGGGGTACTTGGAGCCTCTTAAACTTAGTGGCAGTGGGAGGGTACAGGGAGGACATCACCCTGCTTAGGTCTCTGACCTAAGTGCCCTGAGGCACTCTAGGTTGAACAGTTTTTTTAAAAAGCCAGGGTTTTATATACTGACCTAAGTAAGATGCTGGTGACTCTAGAAAGAAACCTTTGTGTGAAATGGACAAAGAATGGTAGTGTAAAGGTGTTTTTCTTTGTGCCCTTTCTACATTTATCCTTCATGCCTTTAGAAAGGAAATTGCTCTTGCTTTTGCTAAAACCTAGGGAAGCGGGAAATAGATTTTGAAAGCTCTGTGTGGAGCCCCTCCCCCCCATATGATTTTGATAGCTAGTTAAAAGATGTCCTTGGCTGGGGCAGCTAGGTGGCGCAGTGGATAAAGTATCGGGATTCAGGAGGACCTGAGTTCAAATGTGGTCTCAAGACACTTGACACTTACTAGCTGTGTGACCCTGGGCAAGTCACTTAACCCTCATTGCCCCACCAAAAAAAAACCCCCAAAAGATGTCCTTGTCCTTATTTAGGAGCAATGGGTAAGTACTACTAGTAGTGGTTCAGTGAATACTTGTTGACTTTAATGTGTTTTAAGTTCTCTCCTTTGCTATCCTCTGCTAAAAATGTATGATTTCTCTAGTGTAAAAAGTAGTCTATTGGGGCAGTTAGGTGGCACAGTGGATAAAGCACTGGCCCTGGATTCAGGAGTACCTGAGTTCAAATGTGACCTCAGACACTTGACACTTGCTAGCTGTGTGACCTTGGGCAAGTCACTTAACCGCCACTGCCCTGCAAAAAAAAAAAGGTAGTCTATTGTTTTTAATACAGTAAAATGAATATATTAAGACTGAATAGGTGTGTCTTTGAAGTCATTCTCCTTCTCTCCTCCCCCCCCCCTTCTGGAATTTATGGTCTTCTGCAAAGTGAGATTGGATTAGATTAGAAATTCTTAACCTTTTGTGTTCTGGTCCCCAGTGGTACTTTGCACCCCTTCTCAGAATGTTCTTGACTGCATAAAATGAAGTTACAGAGGGTTACACAGGAATCCAATTATAGTTATAAAAAATTTTAAGTAGGTGGACCCCAGATTAAGGACCCCTGGACTACATGATTGTCTGAGATGCTCTTCCAGCTCTAAAGTATTTTCCTAGCCATTATCTCCATCTTCAGGCTCTTATGAATAATAATGATACTAATGTTTGCATTTACATAGTGCCAGATATTATTCTAAGTCATTCACAAATATTATCTTATTTGATCCTTACTACAACCCTTCAAGGGAGGTAGCTATGCTATCGTTATCTTCATTTTACAGAAGAGGAAACTGAGGCTCAGAGGGGCTAAGTGCCTTGCTCAGGGTCACACAGCTAGGAAGCATATGAAGCTCAATTTGAACTGATTTTCCTGACTTCAGACCTGGTGCTTTATCCACTGGGCAGCCTGGCTGCCTTGACTTGTTATAAAAGGCCTGTTGTCTGAAGACACTAGATAGTTTGTACATTTAAGACAAATCTGAAAGCCATTGTAGATTTGATTACATTATAGTATGATAGTACAGAACCACAGTAGAAGTGTGTGATGTTTTGTGCCTGTGGGAGAAAACTACATTCAGTGCCTGGGACTTGGCTTTTCAGTATGTTTTGCTGAATTCTCTTATCAAAGTGCGGAAGGATAGTGGGTAGTGTTACTGGAAATACTTGAGTTTTATTAAAGAAGAAGATTTCTATTTGTTGTAGATAGCTTAGGCTGATGAGGATGAAGGAGTATGGGGAAAGGAAAAATTACATATTTACATACTGAAATATAAACAGACTTGAAGGATGCTGAAAAACTTGAGAAACTATTATTGCTCTAGGGCAGAGGGTTTAGGTGGGCTAGTATCCACCAAGAGCAAAACTGTTGCCTTTGAAGGAACACACCTCTTAAAAGAGTAGCCTTTTTTGTTTCAGCCCTAATAATGGCTGTATGCTCCTTAGAACAAAATGTGCATTCTTCCTTGTGGAGGAAAGTACTTGTTTGCTTGACAGGCCATTTTGCAGTAGTTCTTATACTCTGCTTATTTTTGAAGTACCGAAGTACCTTTGGGGGGGGGTGCAATGAGGGTTAAGTGATTTAGCCAGGGTCACACAGCTAGTGTCAAGTATCTGAGGCTGGATTTGAACTCAGGTCCTCCTGAATCCAAGGCTGGTGCTTAATCCACTGCACCACCTAGCTGCCTCCTACTTTGCTTATTTTTTAATCCATCAAGCTCCCCACTCCCACCTTTGTCTTAATAGTCCACTTAAAATTTCTTAACTCAGCCTTCTTATTTTTCCACCTCATCATCATCAATAGAAATTACTTTTCTTTATTGCACAGCTTTGCTTGCTGCTAAGGCTGGGGAAAGAATTGCAGATTTTGTCTTTGTAGGCCAGGTTCCACTAGTAAGAAAGTGAGACTGTTACCTGTCAGAATGAGAGAACTCCCCACTAAATTTCAGGGTTTCTTTTGAATTACCCCGCATGATTACCGCTAGACTATTTTCTGTTGTTGGAAGGTTAGTTTTAGTTTGTTTTTCCTTCTTTTGTTTATTTTTTTGCAGGGCAGTGAGGTTTAAGTGACTTGCCCAGGGTCACAGCACTGTTTTTTTCTTTAAAAAACCCTATTTTTCCCTAAAAGTATTTACATGCTTCAAGGGATATGGGGATCATACTACTACTTGTTTTAAGTTTTAAATAAGGCTCTTCCTATTAGAGAAAATGAAAGGTTAATACAAAAACTTGTCAAGTGAATATCATGATCTCTTAGCTGTCCTCTATACGTGCCTGCTATGTGCCAAGCCTTGTGTTTTTTTTTCTTTCTTTTTTTCTTTTTGCAAAGCAGTGAGGGTTAAGTGACTTGCCCAGGGTCACACAGCTAGTAAGTGTCAAGTGTCTGAGGTTGGATTTGAACTCAGGTCCTCCTCAATTCAGGGCCGGTGCTTTATCCACTGTGCCACCTAGCTGCCCCCAAAGCCTTGTATTCTTTTGGGTTTTGGGTTTTGGGTTTTTTTTTTTGTTTTTTTTTTTTTGTTTTTTTTTTTGCGGGGCAATGGGGGTTAAGTGATTTGTCCAGGATCACACAGCTAGTAAGTGTCAATTGTCTGAGGCCAGATTTGAACTCAGGTACTCCTGAATCCAGGGCTGGTGCTTTATCCACTGCACCACCTCAAAGCCTTGTATTCTTAACAAATATTCTGTCATTGCCTGGGGTTATAAAGTAAGTTAGTGTCTGAAGTCTAGATTTTAACTTGATGCTTTCTGATTCCAGGCCCAGTGCTCTATCCCCTGATGACTGCTTTCAGAGTCATGGACTCCTAGATGAAAAGGGCTTTAGAGAACCCTTAGTCTAGCCCCACTTGTCAGTGGGTGAGGAAATTGAGAGTGGTCTGTGCTCACTTAGGCAAGAAGCAGCACAGTCCAGATTTTAATCCATGGCCTCTTATTCCACATGCGATGGTTTTTCTACTCCTCTTTGCCTCTCCTAACCTGCACTTTGAATTTGAGGCAGCATTTGCAGGGGAGATATCAGATACTTCACTTCTCTCAGACTCGGTTTACTCGTCTGTAAGAATGGGGGTTCATAATAAACACCTGCCTCCCAGGTCCAGTGATGTATTTGAGAAGGACTTTGCAAACCTAGGTTGCCATATAAACGTGAGCTCTTGGGGTGGCTAGGTGGCGCAGTGGATAGAGCACCGGCCCTGGAGTCAGGAGTACCTGAGTTCAAATCCGGCCTCAGACACTTAATACTTACTAGCTGTGTGACCCTGGGCAAGTCACTTAACCCCAATTGCCTCACTAAAAAAAAAAAATAATAATAATAAACGTGAGCTCTTACTAGGGTCCTGGCTTTGGGGGTTGCCTTTTTGGCCAGAAGTGTGCATCTGAGATCTGTAGGCAGAGAACACTTTCTCTGGGCAGCTCAGGAACTTAGAAGGGCTTTGACTCCAGTCTTGGCTTTAGGAGCTGGCACTGTTCTATCCAATTGAGCTCACTCAGAATTTTAAAAGGTTTCATGACCTTGATTTTAAAAAACCTCTTAACAAGTAATTGGACTCTATTTTTAATTGGTATATGAGAATGGAACTGTTTTGTCCTTTGTTAATCTGTAGGTGACACACCCTCCCAAAGTTGTGGGTTTCCCTTGTGACATTTGACATTCTTTGCCAGTTTTCTATCTTCATCCCTACTCACCTCTGCTTTATTTAACCTGTTCTTTTTTCCTCCTTCTCTCTTTTAGACTATAGTACCTACAGTCAAGCTGCAGCCCAGCAGGGGTAAGTAATGTCCATCTCCCTATTCCCGTAGATGATAAGAGGGCCCCTGTACAGTGTTGTCTTTCATTTTGTCCGCCTCATCACACACAGGCTGTATTGATAGAATGTTGACCTTTTGTATATTCAGTATTTGCCCTCTCTCTCTCTTCACAGCTACAGTGCTTATGCAGCCCAGCCAGCTCAAGGATATGCACAGACCACCCAGGTAATCTTGACACTTACAGGTACTTAGAGCTTCAAGGTAAAATACAGATGTCAGCATTCCTAGGGTTATTTTACCAAGCCCTTTAAACACAGAAGAAGCCAAACCAGACAGACTTTTGATTTTACATCTGAGCTTTCTTTAGGCTGATGTGATAAAAATATAGGAGGTTTACTAAACATATACAGTTTCTTCCTGAATTTGTAATGTCCCTGTGGTCATCAATATACCTAAGAATGATTTTGTTGGTAGAGGTGTAAGATAATTAGCCTAGAACTATAGGCAAGTTACTAAAACTCTTTGAACCTCTGTTTCCTTGACTGAAAAATGGGGATCACAGTGCTTCTGAATCACAAGCTCCTAGAGTTCTGAAAGGAACCTTAGGGACCTGACCATGTCTCCCTACAACTGTCCTGAAAATCAGTCATCTGGCCACCACTTTTAGGCAGCTTTCATTAGTGAGAACTTTTTCCTTACATGGAACTGAAGTCTGACCCTCTGCAATTTCTACCGATGACTTTTCATTCTGCCCTTTGGGACCAAGGAGAAGATAGGGGATCTTTCCACATGACAGCCCTTCAAGTATTTGCATGTGACTATTTTAACTCCCTCTTCTCTAAGCCAAACACCCCCATTTCCTTCAGCCAATCCTTGTATGTTCTGCTCTTGAGTTCCTTGATCATCCCAGTTACCTTTTTTGGATTTTCCTCAACTTACCAATGATCTTCAAATATGGCACCCAGGTGATAACAGTGGACATTGATAGTGTTTGAAAGTTTGCAAAAGGTATAATATTATCTTTCTTAAACCTCACTTACTCTATGGGGAAAGTGTGAGACTTATTATCCAGGATCTCAGCTGTTTTGGCCAAACTGTCACCTTTTGGGGGCAAT
Source organism: Dromiciops gliroides (assembly GCF_019393635.1). Lineage (NCBI taxonomy): Eukaryota > Metazoa > Chordata > Mammalia > Microbiotheria > Microbiotheriidae > Dromiciops > Dromiciops gliroides. The sequence goes on along the minus strand of NC_057861.1, from coordinate 10,372,862 downwards.
GCTGTGCTTTTCCTTGAGCATTTGTTAAGATCACATTTGTTTTTTCAGCTGCCATAGCCCCCTGTTGACACTGAACTTGGTGGTCAAACTCCTGAGCAACCCCCTCCCCCCCCCCCCAGTCTTATCCAGATGAATTATTGTCTAGCTGTGTTTCTCCCATTGTACTTGGGAAATTTATGGGCCCCAGTATAAGACCTAACATTTTATTAGCTTTAGCACATGCTGTAGAGGCAGTACAGTATAGCAGGTAGACTATTGAACCTGGAGACAGACCCCCTCAGATGGCTTGGGAAAGCAAGCAGTTCACAAGCTAGGAGCTCCTTCCCTTAGGAAGTGACAGGTCCTTTCTCTATTTGCATCCATCCTCGACTTTTTGGGATCCCATCAATCTAAACTTAGTCATCACACCTGTTCTTTGGACACCCAGGGATGATAGCTCTCTTGGCAAATACTGCTTTTGCTTGGTCATTATTATTCTCTGTGGTCCAAAGACTCCTCAGCAAGCACCTTCTCCCTCTCCTTGAGCCCAGGGTGTTGGCCTCATCTCTCCTTTGGTCCTCCCTTTTTTCCCCAGTGTAATTGTTGGGAAGAAAGGTGAGATGTTAAACCAACCACAAGAAAACTTGTTATAGACGTGTCCCTCCTTATCTTTTAAAATTTAGCACCAAATGTCAGATGTCCCATGGCATCCTGTTACTACACCTTGAAAACCTATCCTGGGTACGTACAGCCATGATGTACTGACTGGCAATTCTTGTATAACTGGTCCTTCAAATTAAGCCAGTGAGAGTGGTAATGCTCAGAGCCAAAAGAACAGTTCATTCCTTGCCTATGTTTCAAGTATTGAGTGTTCTAGTTCAAAAGCTAGTACTCTTCCAGCTGACTCCTTTTATGTTTGTTTTTTGTTTTGCGGGGCAATGAGGGTTAAGTGACTTGCCCAGGGTCACACAGCTAGTAAGTGTCAAGTGTCTGAGGTCACATTTGAACTCAGGTCCTCCTGAATCCAGGGCCAGTGCTTTATCCACTGCACCACCTAACTGTGCACCCCCCCCCCCCACTCCTTTTAGTAGGTTCTAGCATGCTCACACTCAGTTTCTTTAAAGTGATTAGAATTGTAAGAGTATTTGCTTTTTAATCAGTTGCATGCCCAAGTGACCAAAAATATCCTCTGGTGGACTCAGACTCACTTTCATTCTCTCTCTGGGCTTTTCTTGTATATCATTTGCTCCTGTCTCCTGATCCAGCTCTGGCAGTTTGACACCTGGGTCCTCATTACTCTCCCTTTGGGCTCCTTTCCTGCTTCTGAGTTAGCTGGGAGTTTGGCTGATGAAAGAGCCAGGGCCTTTGACTTCAGGGGCTCAGGTTACCAAAATGTAAGAAATTGAGTAAGGGATAACAAGCACCCATTCATGTCTGTCTTGGAGATTTTGCCCAGACTGCAGAGTGTGGATTAAATGGCAGAGCTCAGGTTCCACCTGACAGCACAAGCCTCAAGTGTAGCCCTCCTTCCTAGAAGAGCTTGTCTGGACTTTGTCCTTTTGTGTAGTCATTTAGAAGCTGAAAAGCAAGCTGTGGGGCTCTGCTGGAGGCTTGATATTAAACCTGTGTGGCCTTTCTCTTTGGGGCAGGCATATGGGCAACAAAGTTATGGAACCTATGGACAACCTACTGATGTCAGCTATACACAGGCTCAAACAACTGCAACATACGGGCAGACTGCATATGCCACCTCTTATGGACAGCCTCCAACTGGTAAGACCTGTCAGAGATGCATATTTTTACTCCATCCTCCATAGGTTAGGCTAGTCTTGGCCCAAGGCTTGTTAAAATCAGGGTCTTTGCTCTACATTCCTGGCCCACAGCCACACTGACATTTGATAAACTTTTGTGGTGGTTGGGGAGAGAGTGTTTTTCCTTCATCTTTTTTTTCAATATTCTGATCAAAGTGCAGGGGGGGGGTTAAGTCTAGGGAAGAGAAACCCACCCTTTAAAAAAATTTTTGAGCATTTGGGGTACTGGCTCGTGGCTTTGGGATTAGGCAGCTATGCAGAATGTGTCAGGGTTGAGGCTAAGGAGCCTCAGACACTGATGCTTTAGCTGCTTTGAAAATCAAACGGGTTAGTTAACCTGACTGCTGACTTCATCTGATGGTGCACCTTCTACTTTGTGTTTTGTGCTTTCCACAGTAGAAGGGGCCAGTACAGGTTTGACTTTGCTGCTCATTCTTGCATGGTGAATGCTTTGTCATCTTGTCTAACCCTGTGATGTTAATTAACCTTTTAGGTGTCTTCATGTATTTATTCCTAAAACCTAACACCACATCACTCACAGCAGCACTAAAAGGTGCTCTCATCTCCAAAGGTGCCATTTACAGACCTGTGCATTTTCAGTTTGGTTTGGGGAGGGGTTTCTTTCTTTCTTTCTTTCTTTCTTTAATACAAGAGTAGCTGCCCTCTTCCCTAAGGTATTTTCATGTGATGATTATCCAGCTGACTTTTATTCTCTAAAGAGCAGAATGCATGGTTAGACATGTTTAGAGAATCAAACTACCGCCCTGCATGGTCCTTGTTTGTGATTTCTAGTGCAGACATGTATTTAACTTGGTCTTCATCAACTCGGTGAGTTTAATTTGGGGACCACCTTCAATCATTCATGACTGTTTGGGAGCTGAAAAGAAATTCAGTAATTAGAACAAATTCTATCTTGACATGTTTGGATTCAAAGTGGAATAAATGAAAACATGAATGGTACGTGGTTTTTGATTCTGCTCAGTTTTGAGATAATATTTCTGGCTCCTTTTATGTATGGTCTGTGTACAAGATACTTTAAGTCCATAAAATTCTTTAAGGCATAATCTCAAAATCCATGCAGTGGACCCAGTGCTGTTTCTTTGGGTATCAAGGATTTGGGGGTAAGGATCCCTAGAACAACTTATCTGATTGTAATGTCCTAATATATGGACATTGAAATCTGCCAATAGGTGTGTGGCAGTTGAACATTGAAAACATTTATTGCATATTTTCCCCAGTGACAGTTGTACTTGGGGGAGGAACTTGAATAAAATGAGATGTTTCCTAACATCCTGGGTGCTTGAAGCTATTCATTTGAAACCAAGTGTTATTTGAATACAAATGGTAAAGGTTAGATTTGCTCTTACTCTCCATTGGGTCTTTATCTGGACTTCTTATATATATTTATTGAGTTGCTGTTTTCTTAAGCACCTACTGTGTGCCGAGCCCTGTATCAGGCTCTGGGGTTACCGAGACAAAAAAAATGAAACAGTCCCAGATCCCCTGAAGGCGCCAGCCATCTGAGGGGCTGGTGCACTATGTACACATACACACAAATGTATAGGGGAGGGGGAAGAGTGAGGCCCACAGGGGTCAGGAAGGGCCGCGGTAGCAGGCGGAGGATGTGCTCACAGGGCAAATATGGAGCTTTGGGGTGGGGGAGAGAGCTCGTGGTTGAGGTTGCTAGAAATGAAGTGTTCCTGTAGGGGGTAGTATGACTGTGAAGCCAGTCTGTAAAGGTGTTGGGGAGCTAGATAGTGGATAGTGGAAGGCCTTAGGTGCTCAGATTGAGGCAGTTCTCTAAAGGATAGATTGGAGAGGGCAGAAACTGGAAGCCCAGGGAACCTAGTGGAGGGTGACAAAGACTTGGTTTGGAGTCAGTCATGTCAGTGGTGAGAAGAGGTAGACAAAGACTGTTGGAGATAGACCTTCCCTCACCACCCCCAGTAGATTTACAGTGTCTCAGTTTTGTATTTTTCCCCTTCTTTTTGGGGGGGGGTGAGACAATTGGGGTTAAGTGACTTGCTCAGGGTCATACAGCTAGTAAGTATCTGGGGCTGGATTTGAACTCAGGTCCTCCTGAATCCAGGGCTGGTGCTTTATCCACTGCGCCACCTAGCTGCCCCTCCCCTTCTCTATTGTTCCTTTCCAGTAGAAGGTGAGGTCTTTGAAGACTGGCTGTTGTGAATTTTTGTCTCGATCCATAGCTTCTAGCATGGTGCCTTGGCGTGTTGTCAGTGTTTTTCTTGTTCAATTGAATTCAGTAAATGGTGTCTAAGGGAGAAGGAAGAGTAATGGGTGAGGGAAATGATGAACCTGGGTATCTGATAAGATGGAGGTACCCACTTCAGAAATAGGCAAGAGCTCAGAATAGGGGCAAGATCGATTTTTTTGTTGGTTATGAAAAGTTTGAGGTCCCTATGGGACATCTGGGCTGTGATAGCCATCAGGGAGACAATAGAGCTGGAAGCTTGAGGCTCTAGTGTAGAGATACTGAAACACATGGGAGCAGATGAGATCACTAAGTAAAAGCGTAGAGAGAGAGATTATTGACTGAAAGGGAGCAGCTGTTGGACGGGTCTGAGCCTAATCCAAGGGAGCACAACAGAAGGAGAAGGTGAAAGAGTGTATAGGGAGGAGGGGGTGGTCAGCTCTCAAAGATAACAAGTCTGAGAACAGGCTGTGATAGCAAGCAGTAGATCTCTAAATTTGGAGGCCACTCCTGGTCACATGGTGAGACCAGAAACCATATTGTGAAGGTTCAAGAAGTGATTGGGTGGTAAGGGAGATGGATGCTGTGTACTCCATTCTTAAGGAGCTTAGCAGTGAGAGACTCAGCTTAATTGTTTGTTTTTGTTTTGTTTTTTATTTTTTATTTTTGCAGGGCAATGAGGGTTAAGCGACTTGCCCAAGGTCACACAGCTAGTGTCAAGTGTCTGAGGCCGGATTCGAACTCAGGTCCTCCTAAATCCAGTGCCAGTGCTTTATCCACTGCGCCATCTAGCTGCCCTGAGACTTGGCTTAAGGGACTATAGGGTCAGATACACGGTTTCCTAAGGATGGGGTATAGACACTAGACAGTGGGGGAAAGAGTTAATAAATTCTGAGAGAGAGAGAGGATGACAAGGGGGCAAGCACCTAAAAGAGATGGAAAGGGGTGAGTTTAAGGGTCAGCATTGGGGCTGTCCCTCAAGATGAGCCACCTCAAGGCCTCTTGGGGGGGGGGGCAATGGGGCTTAAGTGACTTGCCCAGGGTCACACAGCTAGTAAATGTCAAGTGTCTGAGGCTGGACTTGAACTCAGGTCCTCCTGAATCCAGAGCGCAGTGCTTTATCCACTGCTCCACCTAGCCGCCCCCAAGGCCTCTTTTTTTTTTTTTTTTGGTGAGGCAATTGGGGTTAAGTGACTTGCCCAGGGTCACACAGCTAGTAAGTGTCAAGTATCTGAGGCCAGATTTGAACTCAGATCCTCCCGAATCCAGGGCCAGTGCTCTATCCACTGTGCCACCTAGCTGCCCCATATTCTATTCTTTTCTTTTCGTGTGTGTGTGTGTGTGTGTGTGTGTGTGAGTGTGACTGAGTGTGAGAAGGCCTCTTAACAGAGGAGATGGAGAGAAATTTGGTACAGATTGGGGAAGAGGAGGCTGCTCATGATTGGATGGCTTCTACTTTCTTGTTCAAGTGAGAAGCAAGGATTCTGCTGAGAGGTCAGAGCAGTGGGGGAAAGAGAGCCAAGACATGAGAAGCCCACTGAAAAGAATGAGAGTCTCAATCATGACAAACCAGGCCAAGAATACTGTGTGGCAGTGAGGGCCCAGCTAAGATTAGAGAGCATTGTATTGGACCCAGCATAAAGTTGGTACCTCAGGAGAAAGTGGCTATTGGGGTTTAAGAGGAGAGCTGTTGAGAGTTACAGGCCTGCAGCTAGTTTTACAGGTCTTAATTTACCCCCAAAAAGTACCAGGATGACTATGTATCCTGGCGAGGAATACATGGCTCATATTGAGTCGTCTATAGAAGTGAGAGGCCCTGGAGAACCAAGAACAAATAAAGAATAGAACTACATGTACCTCATGAACTCAACCATCCCGGGCCTAGCTGGTTATGGGAAAGAATGGGAGAATGATAATAATTTGATGTGAATGACTGTGCATAATTGAGCTGTTCTGGTTGGCTTGCTAAAGTTTGAAATTTTTCTTTAGCCTCTACTTAGATTTAGCAGCCTTCCCTTAATTTGGTGGCTCTTCTAAAACCTTCTGAATGCCCAGAAGATATTGGACTATTGGTGTTAGGCAAGCTATGTAATAATTCCAGGGTGATCTTATTTATTGAAATAATTCTTGTGTTTACAAGTCTTTTGGCAAGTTTCCTCACCATTTTAATCTATTTTGCCTAATGAACCAGCTCCTCATGATTTCTGAGAAAACTGAATTGTCTTACAGTGAAATGTGGTCATTTTAAATTTCTCCATTCTTCCAAGTATAAAAGAGAATGCTCATGCTGCCAAGGAAGGTGTTAGAGCATAGTCTGTTAGAAAGGGGCTAAACAGCGGGGGGGGGGGGTACCTTTCCAAAAGATCCCCATCATACCCTTTGATCCAGCAATGCCACTGCTAGGTCTTATATCCCAAAGATATCCCCAAAATGGGGAAAGGACCTATTCGTACAAAAATATTTATAGCAGGTCTTTTTGTGGTGGCAAAGAATTGGGAATGGCCATCAGCTGGGGAATGGCTGAATAAGCTGTGGCATATGATTAAGGTGGAATATTATTGTGCTCTAAGAAATGACAAGCAGGATGATTTCAGAAAAACCTAGGAAGACTTATATGAACTGATGCAGTGAAATAAACAGAACGAGAACATTGTACACAGTAACAGCAATATTGTTTGATGAAGAACTGTGAATGATTTAGCTGTTCTCAGCAATACAGTGATCCAAGACAGTCCCAAAGGACTCATGATGAAGCATGCTATCCGCCTCTAGAGAAAGAATTGATGCTGTTTGAATATAGACTGAAGCATATTATTTTTCGGGGTTTTTTCTTCTTCCATTCTTTTTTCTTTTTTATCCACGTCTTGTACAAAATGACTAGGATGCAAGTGTTTTACATGATTGCACATGTAGAACTTGCTTATGGGGGACTGTTGGTGGGGGGGTTGATGGAATTTGGAAAAGAAGAAAAAAGAATAAAGCTCTTTGATTAGATTTGCCAGATATCTTAAGGGGAAAAAAAGATCCAGCATCTTTGATTTCTTCTAGGTGACTATCCTCTGTGCGGTAGAGAATATAATCCCTCCCTCTGCACCTTACTACATTTTTATGATTGTGTGGTCCAAAAAGCCCCAAACAAAATTAACCAACACTCAAGTGCCATCCTTCTGGTGCCAGGCTCTCTGAACCTATTGAGGTGGCTTGGCCCAGTCATTTACCAGACCCATAATCTAAACCTTTCTGGAAGACCAGTTTGTAGTCCATTCACCTAACTCAGGGTCATCTCCACAAGCCACTGAAAGAGGACTTTTGTGGAAGACAAAATAACAAAATTAATAACCTTTGTTTGTGTTAATGCCTCCTCGTTCTCCTTTTCCTCAAAGTTTTTGGTTTGTTAGTCTTTGCCATTTCTATTTCTGTAATCATTTTGCTCAGCTTTTCAAAGCAGTACAGGTTAATGAGAATGATTAATTACCTTAGTCTTTTACCATAATCATTGAGCAGAAAAAGGCACTGATTGCTGCTGTGCAATTTGATGGAATGAATTGGTCTCTGGTAAAATGTCATTTCTTTACGTTGCTTTCCTTATAAACTTTTTACAGGGCTTGTCATGGTTGGTGGGAATAGATCTATAGGAGGGACAGGAGAAGTAGGATTGTGTTCTGGGTAAAATAAAACCGATTTGGGCTTAATAGGATTCAATTTAGGACCATCCACTGAACAGCCTGCAACTAAGGGGAATAATTGTGTGGTTAGAGAACAGATTTGTGGGTATGTAGGACCTGGCAAGGATGACAACTGGGAGCTGTAATGGGGCATGGGTCTGCAGAGCTCTTGGCAGATAGGATCTGGCTTATGAGAGTAGAGCGCTGGGGTAGAGGTAACTGAGGAAGGGAAGTTGAAGGGTGACAGAGAGTGAGGTGAGCTTTCTTGACTACATGACTGGGAAGTACTGAATTAGGGCAGCCTCAGAGAAGTGAGTCCTAAGTGTTACAGAGCAGCAAAGGAAAACTTGAATTGTAGGTAGTTGAAAGGAATAATTGTAAACAGTCTAGAATCTCAAATAAGGTTGTCTTTTATTTTCTTCCTTCCTTCCCTCACTCCCTCCTTCCATTTTGCCTTTTATTGGTGTGTTTCCAGGTTTCCAATACTTAAGATTATTTCCTTGTGGCATGATCTTCTTACCTTTAGCTTCCCCATTCTAACATCAATATGCATATTCCTGTTGCCTGGTTTTTTGTCAGTCATTCTTCAGATTTGAGTTGCCTCTGCTTTTGCTAGATGGGGGGGAGAGATGTCACAGGAACTGAATCGTTTTTATAATGTTTAAGTTGTCAGTTTCTTCCAGTCTTTAACATTCGAGGATGGAAAACTTGCTCTCTGGAATTTGTAGAATAACCCATTTAAAAGTGCTGCTGTGGCAGCTATTTGGCAGTGTAGAATTTAAGGAAAGCAGCTAAAATGAAACATTATTACCCTTATATGTATGTTTGAACTGTTGACCCAAATTGAATTTTTTGGTTTCTTTCCTCTGTAAGTGCTTTACATTGCACTGTTGTTTTGCCTTCTCTCCTAGGCTTGGCATTTTTAAGGATTACTGTTTTGTTTGTTTTATAATAACTCAGTAATTAAGGAAAGTGTTAGTGACTGTTTTGCAAGTACAGAAGAGGCAAAAAAGCAAAAGTTAAAACAGGATGATTCTGTTGTCATTTTGAAGTGATACTGAGAGAACTGTTAGACCGCACTAGACATAATAGAGTATTTTATGTTGGGGGGGGGCAGTGAGGGTTAAGTGACTTGCCCAGGGTCATACAGCTAGTGTCAAGTGTCTGAGGCTGGATTTGAACTCAGGTTCTCCTGAATCCAAGGCCAGTGCTTTATCCACTGTGTCATCTAGCTGCCCCCAGAATAGAGTATTAAAGGAAACAATAATTTTTCTCTAGGAGTAGTTTTAGGAGAAGACTTCAGAATTTTGGACTGAAAACTTTCAGCTACCCAGGAGCCTTGTGTTTTAATTATTGAGCTGTATACTTTTTGTGTTCACTTTTTGGTAGTAGATGTTTTAGCCAAGTAACATTGTAAACAGAGAGACTTGGGCACTTAGAAATTGGCGTCCAATCTAGTAACCCATTTACTAGGTACATTGTAGGTCATCGATCATAACTTTACAACAGGGAGGAACCGCAAAAGACCATTGAGCCCACTTCCCTTATTTTCTTGGTGAGCAAACTGAGAGGCACCGAGAGATGAAGTCATGTGCCCAGTCTTCCTTACTCAGGCCCAGTGTCCTTTCCACTGTGCCACATAGGTTCAATAGCTGGCCTTCTCTAGGGAATTCTAGAAGTCTGATTTGGCTCTTGTTTGTTCTAGGTTATACTACACCAACTGCACCTCAAGCTTACAGTCAGCCTGTCCAAGGATATGGGACAGGGGCCTACGATACCACCACCGCTACAGTTACGACTACCCAGGCATCATATGCAGCCCAGTCTGCATATGGCACCCAGCCTGCTTACCCCACCTACGGTCAGCAGCCAGCAACTGCGGCGCCTGCAAGGTAATGACATGCTTCCCTGTTGCTGGTCTCTTTGTAAAACACCCGTGTCAGACTATTATGCTTTGGGGCTTAGAGGATAGATACATACAGAAACCTATTGTTTAATTCCGTGGGAATTTTAACCCAGCACGTGACTTTTCTTTTAAAGAAGTAGTCTCCCATTTTGTATGCTATGAGCACTGGATCCCTCCAGGGTTTTACAGTAGAAATCAGTTCTCGCTATAAAGGACTTTTCCAGTTCTGGGTTTAAAGAAAACAACACTCATGCCATTGGGTGACTAAATTGTATAATGCTTGTGAGCTAGGATCTGTCTTCAGTGGTGAGGGCCTTTGGGGGAGTGGGGTATTGATTCAGTTTACCCAAATACATGATTTGGAATCAAGAGGAAGAGTGTTTGGTTTTTCTCACAATGGGATGACTGGTAAAATTGTATTTTTAAACTAAGTTTGGTTTCACCAACCAGTGTAATGTGAAAACTGCTGACTGTGCAACGGGGTAGTAGCATGAGACACAGCTGTCTGAACCCTACATCTCTCCGGTTTGGAAAGCCGTGCTTCTGCCTCCCTTTGTCTTTAGACTTATTTGGCAGTTAACAGTTTCCTCCACAGTTATAGATGGGCCTTAATATTAGAGACCCAAAGTCAGGTGTGGTGTGGCATCAGCTGGGTACCATAGTGCATATTGAACAGTAGGGTAAGCGATTCCAATCTCCCGTGCTTGGTTAGCAGTGGGTAAACAGTATTACTTGTTGCTTAACAGAGGATTGAAGGTCTTTACTTTAGCCAGTGTACTTGGTGGCTGCTACAGCGTTGAAGGAAGTAAAACTGAATTGAAAGAAAAGCTTGTAGGGAATAAAGGAGAGATCGACTTGTAACCTAGACTTATTGTCTGCTGTAGAGGTAAGAAATTAGCTCGGGCAAAGACTGGTGCAATTACTTCTGAAACACACAGTGAGTAATCAGGACCGATCAGGGGATCATAAGAGTGGCGCATATCGGAGCAGCAGGAGCCAGCTCAGTTTATTAGAGTTGGGTCTCCCTAGGAACCACTTTGAGCATCTGAGCTATGGCACCCCATTTCAATTGACTCAGACATTTCAGGCAATTTGTAGTGTGCCATTTCTTCAGTGTGCTTTCTCATTTCAGTAAGTCCTTTGAAGCCAGGTGCCTCACTCCAACCAGAGTATATCTGCCCAATCTCTGAATTGTGATGAAATCAGTTACTGCCTCGTTTCCTTCTTTGTTGCTGTCCATCTTCATCGTTTCTCATTCCTGATACTTTTTAAAACAGCCATCGAAACAAAAACCAGCTCTCCCTTGCACCTCACATCTCCCCCTTTCTACTGGAAATAGTGGGATGATCTCTTGACCTTCCGAAGGTCTCAGATTGTATGTACTGTGATCCTGGACAGGCCAGCATTTCACACCAGCTCTCAGGCCTGCCAGTGCCCAGTGACAATAGTTTAGCCCATTCTACTCAATCCCTAGCAAAAGCCTAGCATTGGGGCCCAGTGAAGAGCCAATAGAAAGTGTTGGCCTTTTCAGGATTTAGATCGATAACTTGGCCCTTGTGAAAGATGAGCCACACTTCACCTGACCCATTTTATTTTGTGAGTCCTTGGCTGGTAAACAACTGCCCGTTTCCATGACTGCTCTAGAAGGGTTTGGGGAGAAACAGCCTGGCCCACAATGCTATTGCCATGAGGGGCACTTGAGGCAAGTTTCGATGACCAGCAGCAAATGAGTGTCTGCATACACTCGTCCTCATTTCAGATAATGGAGATGGGAAGCTATTTTTTAAGAAATACATTAAAAAGCTTTAGTTACACTAGAATATGCCAGACTTTGGACTTGCATAAACATTCGTGTAACTGAAAACTTCTTGTGAAATGCCCCTTCTCCCCACTGTCACTTCTCTAGCTGAAAAAAGCCCTCTCCCCTCCAAACCACTTCCCTCCCCAGCCCAACAAACTCTTAACTACCTTTATGTCAGGGGAAAGGGTAATGTGACTGAATCAGATACTTAGATTTGGGAACATTGCTCTCCCTCTCCGGAATGTTCCCTTCCAGCAAAAGCATTTATAAACTGGCTCTGAGGAGCCTTTTTATTTCCAAGATGGTCCTAAGGATGTGTGCTGCTCATATTTGGAGAGTGCTTAGGGGTTTAGTTAAGTGTGCCCATCAGAAAGGTGGCTTCTTACTTGTATATTTCTCCTTTTAGACCCCAGGATGGTAGCAAGCCCGCTGAGACTAGTCAGCCTCAATCTAGTACAGCAGGCTACAGCCAGCCCAGCCTAGGGTACGGACAGAGCAACTACAGTTACCCACAGGTGCCCGGCAGCTATCCCATGCAACCAGTCACCGCACCTCCGTCCTATCCTCCAACCAGGTAACTCTTGGGATGTGAACATGGTTTGTCTCATCCTCAGGGATGACAGTGTTCTCTGAAGCAGTGAAAGATGAGGCTGACAACCATTGTGTCTGCTTCAAAAAGGATGGTCACCTCAGTATGTGGTTGGAAAATAATAATAATGATAGGGGTGGGGGGAGGTCGGGAAACAACTGTATGCCCAAACCCACAGCAGTTAGATTTACTGCTGTTCTGTCCTGTTCTCCTTTTGTTCACCTAACTTTATTGTTGGAGCTGGAGATGGACCTTAGAGCCCATCTGTTCCAGGAGGCACTTCTCCCTTTTGGCCATCTGGGAAACCCTGTACACCCCTTTGCAGAATATTGTCTAGAAGTTATAAAGGAAGCCAATAACATTGAACCACAGATGTGATTTTTTTCCCCATCCAAGTTCATAAAACCCCTGAAATAGAAATGTATCCGTTGACCTCCTGGGGGTGAGTGGACCCCAGCCTAAAAACCCTTGACCTAGACCAGTGCTCCTTATAATTTTGCTCTTTAGAATTCTCATAAAAATTTTGATTGAGAAGATTTTACCTCAAAGGGGGGAAACTCTGTGTTGTCTTTTTCTGTTTTTTCCCCTCGATCAGTATAATTACCAAGGATTATAAATTTTCTTTTTTTTTTTTTAGGTCTTGGTTTTGTTGCTCCTCCTCTTCCCAAGTGGCTTCACTTTATGCCTAAACTTCTGAAATTTGTGCTTGTCAGTTTTTTATTTGCCATATTTTCTTGACATATTTCTAGTTCTTGCATTTAAAACTTTTTAAGCACCTCACATGTTTAGAGACAGAGCTGTGAGGGATACTTTTGAGAGCCTTCAAAGAAAGACTGTTTGGTTTTGTGCCCCCAACCCGAGAGTCATTTGTGACCATCCAAGGGGATTAAAGAGAAGTCCACTTGATGCCTTTAGTGCCTGGGCTAGACAGATCCAGACTGGCACTGCAGAAGAGCTGGAGCTCAGCGCCCCCCTGTCATGGCCCAGAACCTAACAAGCTTGGGTTTGAGGCCTCCCTAGCCCAGCTTCAGCATCCCAGTTTTCCTTGGTAGAAACTCTAGGGCGGTTCTGGGGTCTAAGTTTTCATCAAGATAGATTTTAATGTTCTACAAAAGGACTGTCTTTGACTTCCTCTGAACTGTGGTTGGGTTGTAGCGCTAATCGGATAGGAAATTCCCCATGTGTTCCAGTAAGTTGACATCGCTGCTTTCTTTCCTAAAAAGCTTTTAATTTTTGTCTTTCAGCTATTCCTCTACCCAGCCGACTAGTTACGATCAGAGCAGTTACTCCCAGCAGAATACCTATGGGCAGCAGAGCAGCTATGGACAGCAGAGTAGCTATGGTCAACAGAGCAGCTATGGGCAGCAGCCCCCCACTAGTTATCCCCCCCAAACTGGATCCTACAGCCAGGCTCCAAGTCAATATAGCCAACAGAGCAGCAGCTACGGGCAGCAGAGTGAGTTATTTGGAGAACATGAGTGTCCCAGGGTTGTTTTAAATTCCTGGACTGGGCTGGCTATTGATGGTGGTCACCCAGGTGGCCCCAAGAATGGATCCTGTGCTTGTCTTTCATGACCTGGAGAATTTCCCCATTAGCTTCTATAATACCTTGCCAAGAAAGGGCGAAAAAGATCATTATGGCACCCAGTGTTTAAAGAATGCCAGCCTTCTTTACCACCTCACCTGCCCAGGACAAACAGCATGGGAGAGTGGATGTTTATTTATGAGGCTGGTGGGTTTTGTTGGACAACTAGAGAGGTTTGGGGGAAAGTTCCCGCTGTATTTATATCACTTTATAAAAGGAGTTTTGTTGTTTGTTGGTTTAAGTATCAACATGGAGAGCAAGTGATTCCTCATTTGGGAAATGTCACTGCAAACGATAAATAACTCCGTGTCTCCGTTTGTAAAACATGTCTACATTTTTTGTCCCATTAAGTGAAATCCCATCCTCATGAGTGTTCCCCTTCATGTCCTCTATGGATTCTGCCTATATCCCAGCTACACAACTTAATCAGATACACTCAAGGGCTTAGGAAATTAAGGAGTGGGACGATTAAAAGTTAGGCTTGTGACCCATGTCCTTTGGAAGCAGCATTTTCCCCCTTTGTGATCCTGAAGCCTTATGCTGGGGTTTGTAGGATTTGGAGCGGGGAACCTAACTCTTGTGTCGCCCCGTGTCTGGGACTTCTGTCTGTTTGACGCCCTTTCTGACCAATCCCCTCTGAGGACGGTCTCAGCGGAAGTGACTGGAGTTTTTGTGACCCAGCAGTCTCCTCAGCCAGGGCCTTAGCAGATTCCTCCTGGTACTGTGAGAGCTCCTAACCTGAGCACTCAGCCGACACCACAGAATCGTGACAGTTCTCTGGCTCTAAAGAAAGGCCAGTGAACTGAAGCAGAGCAGGCAGTGCCAAGAGGCTGCTCTGAGCCTTACGAGTGTGACTTTCTCTTCAGGTGCGTTCCGGCAGGACCATCCCAGTAGCATGGGTGTATATGGGCAGGAGTCTGGAGGCTTTTCCGGACCTGGAGAAAACCGGAGCATGAGTGGCCCTGATAACCGGGGCAGGGGAAGAGGGGGATTTGATCGTGGAGGCATGAGCAGAGGTGGGCGGGGAGGAGGAGGAGGAGGACGCGGTGGAATGGGGTAAGAGCAAACCTTTTCTCCTTTTACCTAATTGTGTTTCATCCATAGGATTTTCAGTGGAAAGAAGGGACTGAAAGATATAAGAAAAAATTAAATCTACATTTCCATGGACAATCTGTTGATCTCAAGTCATCTTCCAAAGCATGGAAATGGCATCTTGGTGGCAGAATTGGCAGTATGCGTTTATCCTGCCAGTAGAGCCCGTTGGGTTGGGGAGGGGCGGCAATGGTTTGGAACCTAGAACTTTCAGTTCCCTTCAAGGTTAACTACAGAGGTAACAGTGTCCTCTGCGGGTACTAGAGCTCTGGGATGGAACACACACAAACCTTCTAACAATCTTAGGTCTAACTGATTGCCTCTGAGTGCTTGTCTTGAAATGTCCGATGTGTGTGTAAATAAGTATGTAGAGATGCATAGAGATGCTAGATGCTGCAGAACTCTAATGTCACCTGTTTTAAACGGAGGTTTGTCCCCAACATCCGTTTGTGTTTAAAAAGTTTATGAGTTATTGGAGCACTGTTGAGTGAAGATCCAGGTCAGATAACTAATGCCACCGAAAATGTGGCTCTAAGGTGAAGGAACCAAACATAGAAATCTGGTTGGTCTCATTGATTTCAGGACCGCTCCCCATTGGAGTCAGGGAGAACCCCCAAAGCAGTTTGGCCATCTTGATTGATGGCACAATCTGATTTAGCAGAACTTGTTTGTTTCTATTGGTAATGTTATAGCCCTGCTTCCCCCTCCCTTCCCCTGTCCCAAACCCCACCCCTACCCCCTCTGGTGTCTGTGCTTTAATGAAGGTGAGGATGGTACATTAATATTGGTGCTTAATGTTAATATACAGAAGGCATAGTTCTGTGTGTGTTCTGTCCCTACGTAAACTAGTTCAAAGTTATGCAGAGTGTTGTACAAAATACATTTTGGAGGCTGATGTCTCTGTCGGTGCCAGCTTAAAGAAAAATTGAGTTACTTTCCAAATTACTATAGACTTCATAGTTAGAATGGACAAAAAGCCAGTCTTCGATTCCTGCCACACATCCCTCCGAATTAATGCCTAGAAGCTAATGAAAACTATTCACCTTGGCATTCTGCATAACTTTAACAAAAAAAGTAAATCTGAAGGTTGTGGTGAAATCTTTATTGGAGGCAACAAATTTAGATTTGTGCAAATGCACATACATTTTGGGGTATTTCATTTGAACCCAAAGAAAATCTTACCGGTTGGTGGGGGGGGCGGGGACAGGACTTGTGATGTCCCATTGTAAAGGTTTCACCTCTTTGATGAATGTTCTAAAGTAGACCTAGACACTTGAAATGACTATCATCACGTCTCTAATCCCCTAGAAATTTTGGTGCTTTTTTTTTGATTGCCAACAAAATTCTCAAGTTGTTATTTTTTTTCATTTTAATGCTATTAGAAGTAAAGTAGACTTGACTAATAAAGGGAGAGCCCCTCTTTGTGGATGTAGTTTGTCTATGACCTGAGCCAGAGAACAGAGCCTGGCTTTGCCCACGGCTTTCCCACTAGACTGAAGCAGTCTGTGGGGCCGTAGGGGCAGGATAGGGGACCTCCCCCCCTTTTTCGTGGTGTGGTGATGGCTTTCAGTGTCTTCTGCAGGTAAGGCACTCAATGTTGTTAACATGCCCTTTTTCATTGCCTCAGTATTTTGATATTTTCATTGGCTGTTAAACGTGGAAACTTTTTAACATGCTTTGTCGCATTTATATGCTACAGGTTACAAAGTGAGAGCCTTGTATACACTTCAATACTTAAAAAGTACCCGTACTCAGTACTCAGCCGGCAGCATAATGAAAAGTGGGACTAGACACGGTGTCCATATGGAGAGGAAAAAATATACATAGAATATTTTAAACAAAATGTATTCATTGTATAAATGGAATCCTTCTGTAACTTTGGTAACTGCATACTTGTTGTTTGGTAATGAAAACAGAGGAGGTATAATACTCTAGAATTGTGTAAAATTAAAGTGTAAACTTTTGTGTTTAAAAAGAGAGAACATTTTATGGTGTGTATTTTTAAGAAAGGAAACAAAGCTGCATGCAACAGCTTGAAATTGTATTTTTAAAACCCTCTGGTATTAAAGGTGCAATACTGGCCAGAAAAACCTAGCGAGAACAACTCTGCCCAGACTCTTGCCTCCTCTTCCCCTTGATTCTGGGCGGTGACTTCAGGCCGCCAGACATGAAGATTGGATTGACTCTGACCTAAATGTCTGTAAAGTTGTACCCCCAGTCCATTGAGCCTTGGCCTTGTTTGTAAACTCTCCTCCCACAAAGATTGTCAAATCCATCAATAACCTGAACTGTATGGCTTCATGCTGAAGATTTGATGGAAGTGCCCTCTGATGTGTGTTGTAGGCATTTGATGTGGTTGTCTCCTGCTTTATTAAACTGTTAACTGGTTAGGGAGCCCCGAGGCTCAGTTGACGCTCCCCTTGGGAGAAAGCGGGGGTGCACCTTTATGTACATAGCAGAAAGAGAGGGTTCAGCAAAACGTTGCCCCACATTTCTTATTCCTCTAAGCTCCATTGTCCAGCTGGTGATTGATTTTTGTCTTCCTTATTTGCCGAGTATTGCACTATTAATACCCACCCCCAGAACTGAAAGGGCCAGCCAGACTGGTGTGTAAGATCAGACAAGCAAGGTTGTGTATAAAGAGCAAGCTGAGCTGCCCGGAGCGAGGCCTAGTGACAAGCTGAGAGAGATGCATTGTTTGGAGATGGGGTTAGCCAGTGCCCTTCTTCCCACGAGCCCCCGGGGCTCCGAGCGGCACTGGCTTTGTAAAGGGAAAGGCCTTCATTTCTTCGTTTATCCCCCCAGCAGCGCTGGAGAGCGAGGTGGCTTCAATAAGCCTGGTGGTAAGTTTTTGAGTATTACAATGGATAGTGTTTAAAAAAAAAAAATGCAGTCAGTTCTTAGAAAAATATGATTTTTGTTAGTTTCCTAAGTGGTTTTAAAAGTGGCCTATACAACAAGACTGTAATGGGTACTGCCGGCATTGCATTAGGGGTAATAAGGTTAACCTATGGTGACAAAACAAAGGGTAACTTGAAGTATTGAGCGACTGCTTCTGTAATTTGGGGGAACAGACATTTTTACAATTTGGTTTATTTGGAGGAAAAAAGTTAATTTAAACTTAACACTGATTGGCACGTTAAGCATTAAACAGGGTAATATCGGTTAATGGTTTAAAAGCAAACTTGTTTTTTTTAAAAAAAAAAAGCCCTAGCCCTCTGATCACCAATGTTAAAGGGGGCACTGCTGCTTTTTGGCAGTGCGGGTCAATTGGAGTTTAATGAAGCCCCATCTCATGGTGGTATAGTAGATAGTGATGTGTGTTTGTAAGGTGTGCAGCTTGCAAGGCCTGCACTAACGAGCCTCTGTGTGCTCTCTCCTGATTGGCAGGACCTATGGAAGAAGGACCAGACCTTGACTTAG
Source organism: Dromiciops gliroides (assembly GCF_019393635.1). Classification (NCBI taxonomy): domain Eukaryota; kingdom Metazoa; phylum Chordata; class Mammalia; order Microbiotheria; family Microbiotheriidae; genus Dromiciops; species Dromiciops gliroides. The sequence continues at coordinate 10,354,799 of NC_057861.1, read as the reverse complement.
GTAACTTGGACTCCTTCGACCTGTTTCTACTCTCCTTCATGGTGCAGGGTTTAGTGGCATGGTGAATTCTGCTCCCGTGTCCTCCTTAGGGCCACTCATGGGCTTCTTAGTATCCCTTCGACTGGCTTAGGGCTTCCTAATGAGGGAGAGTCGGCTTTCAGGGTTGGAGGGAGGCCTCAAATGATCCAGTCCAGCCCCTCCCTGAGGCATGAAATCATTGCCCACAAGTCCAGTAACACCAAGAATGCTTCTGATCAGTGCTGATGGGCAGATACCTACTGGTCTGGGAACTAGATCTGGTGATATATGTTGACTTTTTTACATTTTAGGCCCACCTGTAGATCCAGATGAAGACTCCGAAAACAGTGCAATTTATGTACAGGGACTGAATGAAAATGTGACTGCTGACGAGCTGGCAGACTTTTTCAAACAATGTGGGGTTGTCAAGGTGGGTAAAACTGGTCTCTCTGAGTTCTGCCCACTCAGCAGTGAGAAAGGAAGCTTCTGATTTTCTGGGATGTCAGAGTCAGAAGACAAGACCTGGGTTCAGATTTTATCAGGAGCTGCTTTGGTCATATTTGGGTTTCTGAATATTGGAGTTTATTGCTGTTCAGTAAAGCCTCAGGAGGAGAGGGTATTTACTGAAAACATGAATTATTTCCTTTGAGTGCCATGTCTTTTTTTTTTAAGTGGGGCAATGAGGGTTAAGTGACTTGCCCAGGGTCACACAGCTAGTGTCAAGTGTCTGAGGCCAGATTTGAACTCAGGTCCTCCTGACTCCAGGGCCGGTGCTTTATCCACTGCGCCACCTAGCTGCCCCTTTTTAAAATCTTTTTCTAATGGAAAATTTCTTAGAATGTATTTTTACCTTTCCACGTCTTAATAAATTTCACCTTTTTCTAATGAGAGCAACATCCTGAACAGTGATTATTGGGGTACCTGAGCTGTCTTCACATTCTTTTCCCCCATCTGTAAACCATGGAGTTGGTGGTGAAGCTGGGCATTCTGCTGAATACCGAACTCCCTTTGATTAGAGGAGGCCTGCAAGCCTCTCCGGAGAGTAGAGTTCTGCCTGGGTTTGGTGACAGCTGGCTTTCCAGGGGCCTTTAAGAGTCTGCCGGACAAGCCCAGGAGCCTGAGGCTGGCCTGTTCTTGGTGCAGGGACTTGTGTTGAGCACAAATTTCCTTTTTCTTTCTTTTTTTTTTTTTTAAATCAGAAGGGAGCTATTCAGCCATTGCATAGATATTGTCTTGTTTGTCTAGATGAACAAAAGGACTGGGCAGCCGATGATAAACATTTACTTAGACAAGGAAACCGGAAAACCCAAAGGAGATGCCACAGTATCCTATGACGACCCACCTACTGCAAAGGCTGCAGTAGAATGGTTTGATGGTAAGAATGCAGGCCCAGTTTAAAATTGTGCCTGACGGTGCTTCAGGTAGAGAGAGAAAATTGGGGGGGGGTGGGCGGGAGTGAAGAGGGTTAATTAGCCCACAGATTCAAATCTAGAATCAGTTTGATACATGTTAAGACCCCTCCTTGTGTGGACTTTTATCCTGGAAATGGTCACCATGAACTCAGGCAGGTTTTGAAAGGAAAGGGTTCACGTAGAAATTAGTGTGTAGAAATTTTATGCACAAGACCAAACATTTCTCAGGGCACTTGATAGAAGATCAGTCCAGTTCTTTGGCTCTCTGAAGCACATAATGAAAACCTCTGAAACTGTGGGAAAAGGCACATTTTCCACTCCGGTATGAAACCAAGGAGGAGTTTCCCTGAGTTGTAGAGGACAACTCTCTTAGGGGCTGGTGGCAGAAATAGAACAGAGTGGTCAGCACCTATGTCCACTACAGTCAGCCAGTCAGAAGGGAACAGTGATAAATGTGGCCCGGCTCAGTTCTTCCTTGCTTTTTTTTTTAATGCCAGGAGTGGACGTGGTTTTTAGATTGCTAGAAAGTCTCACCTAAAGAGTGTTAAATGTGGTGCACATGCACACGTGCGCACAAGCGCGCGCGTGCACACACACTCCAGATTGCTTTTTTTTTTAGCAAAGGGTGTTTGTGATTCCTTGTGGACTAAAATAATGGTAATGTTAAGGTAGAGGGTGATCAACTAGACAGACAGCTCTCTTCACTGTCGTGAAGAAGCACAAGTAAACAAGAAAAACTCTTGCCTTTCCTCTTGTTTCAGGGAAAGACTTCCAAGGCAGCAAACTCAAAGTGTCTCTTGCTCGGAAGAAACCTCCAATGAACAGCATGCGAGGCGGCATGCCACCCCGTGAAGGCAGAGGGATGCCTCCCCCACTCCGAGGAGGTAAGGGACTCCCTGAAGGCTTCCTTGGGTCCTGGGCAAAAGAGAGTCAGATAGCTGTGTGACCCTGGGCAAGTCACTTAACCCTCTTTGCCCTGCCAAAAAAAACCAAAAAAACAAAAACAGAGTCAGAGACGGAGAACTAGAGAGGATTCTGTCCAGCCGTCAGGGAGGAAAGAGTATTGCAGCATCAGCAGCCCTGAGAGGGAGCCATGTGGGTGACGACATCCCGTTTTAGGGACCACACGATGGCCACAGGGCCTTGTGACTTATCTAAGGTCACACAAAATCATAAGCAGCAAAATCAGAATTCACAACCAGCTTCTCAGACTGCACAGTGCCCCTGCCAGCCTAGGATAAAATCAAGGGGGTGTCTGTGTGGTGTGCCCCCAGGAAACTTAGAGAAATTCAGAGAAGGAGGTTGCGGGGAGGAACTGGTGAGATTGGAATAGCCCAAGAATCTTCATGGAAGGAGGAGGAAACGGGAGTAGGGTGAAGGTGGTGATTTCACTGTCCTCATGGGCATTTTCTCTAAAGATCAGTCTTAATCCTCAGGAATTGTTTTGTTCTAAAGAAGGCCTGAGATCAGCATGGCCTTTATTGCTAAAGTCAGTGACTACAAGGAGTTAATTTTCATTGCAGGTCCTGGAGGGCCAGGCGGGCCAGGAGGTCCCATGGGTCGAATGGGAGGCAGAGGAGGAGACAGGGGAGGTTTTCCACCAAGAGGACCCAGGGGTTCCCGAGGAAACCCTTCAGGAGGAGGAAATGTCCAACACAGAGCAGGCGATTGGCAGTGCCCTAATCCGTATGTATTTCTGTGTTGGCAGGGGTAAATTAGTAGCAATTTAGAAGTATCCATGTGTCATTGTAACAAAGGTGCGGGGTAATTTTTGATGGAAAAGGTGAAGTCAGCAAGCATTTACTAAGCACCTACTATGTTCCAGGAAATATGCTAAGTTCTAGAGATATAAAGACCAAAAAAAAAAGTCCTTGTTCTTAAAGCGCTCACAGTCTGATGGGGAGACAGCATGTAAACCCCTATGTATAACCCAGACCCATGGAGGTAATCTCAGAAGTCACCAGAGATTGAGGAAAACTAGGAAAAGCTTCTTGTACAAGGTGGGACATTAGCAGAGATTCACAGGAAACACAAGTTGGGAGTAAGGAGGGAAAGAGTTGCAGGCATGGGACGGTGACCTTACCTTGTGTGAGGCCCCGGCGAGGAGGCCTGGGCTGATGCACCAGAGGGTGTGGGGGGAGAGGCAGGGGTAGAAAGACAAAGTTAGGAAGGCCAAAGCGGGATTTTTCTGGAATCCCGGGGGGTGACAAATTGGAAACCGCTGGAGTTGGTTCTATAAAGGTTGTGGCCTGGTCTGGCCTGCTCTTCAGGAAGAGCACTACGGTGGCTGAGAGTATGGATCGGCCTTAAGGGAACACAGAGACAAGGAGACGCCCCACCCCCATCTCCCACCTTTCACAGCTATTGGAATGGCGGGGGGTGGACATATTTGAGAGATGTTACGGTAAAACTGACAAAACGTGGCACCAGCCTAGGCTGTGAGCCCAAGGGCATGGGGAGGATTGGTGGTGTCCTCTACACCAGGGTTTCTTAAACTTTTTCCCGCTTGCGACCCCTTTTCACATGACCCCAGGTATACAGGTATATAAAACAGGATGCAAATTGGCTGTGACCCACAGTTTAAAAAGCTTTGCTCTACAACAATAGGAAAGACAGAGATCAAGGGAAGATTGGGGGAAGAGAATGGGTTTTGTTTTGGCCAAAATTGTTGCGTTTCCTGGGTATCCAGTTGGAGATTGAGGTTAGGCTAGGACAGGCCGACGGGAGCGTCAGCAGCCTGGAGAGGGTGATTCTCTCCATGGGAGCTGATAAGGAAAGAGAGGAGACGCGGAGCCTTAGGGCCCCAAACCACTGAATGGCTGGGCCTGGATGAAGAGCTGGTGCAGGCTGCTGTCAAGACAGCGTCGTTAGGAGAAGGAAGAGGGTTTGTTCCTGTTTTTTGTAGTCACATGAGCTCCAAGGGGCTGTCCCGAATGGCTCTGCTGCTGGTTTGTTCAGTTTGGGTTCGATGAGTGGCCAAGCCTGAGGCCTGATTAGCGTCTTGCAGAGGAGTGACAGTTGTCGCCGTTGTACTGGAGTGTTCGGACGCACTCCCTGCCGGCCTCTCAGGCTGCTGCTGATGTCTGCTGTGCCACCTTTCTGTGCAGAGGCTGTGGGAACCAGAATTTTGCCTGGAGAACAGAGTGTAATCAGTGTAAGGCCCCCAAGCCAGAGGGATTTCTCCCACCACCCTTCCCACCTCCAGGTAGGTACCGGCATGGTGTGTTCAGTAGAAAGTGGTGAGTGGGTGGGGATCTTAGAGTGTGGAACCGGCCCTTAATTTATAAGAGAAGGAAAAAGGGGCTTGGTTCCCGAGCACACGCCTGAGATTCAGATCCTGCTTGATCAACTGCCTCCTTCACTGAAGTTCATTGTTAAAGTTCACCCCTGACCTTTGTCACCTCCCTGACCCTTCCCTTTTGTCAGGTGGTGACCGGGGCAGAGGTGGCCCTGGCGGCATGAGAGGTGGGAGAGGTGGCCTCATGGACCGCGGAGGGCCTGGCGGTATGTTCAGAGGAGGCCGAGGAGGAGACAGAGGCGGCTTTCGGGGAGGCCGAGGAATGGATCGAGGAGGCTTTGGTGGAGGAAGAAGAGGAGGACCTGGGGGTCCTCCGGGACCCCTCATGGAGCAAATGGGAGGCAGAAGAGGAGGGCGTGGAGGACCTGGAAAGATGGATAAGTATGTCTGCAATAAGCGGGCGAGGCCTGGGGTTGGGGTGCCAGGTGATTGCGCCTGAGCAGGGAGTCAGAGGCTGTGCACACTCAGACACAGGCACCTCTTCCCACATAGGGGGATGCCCGGAGGGGTGGGCCTCCCAGCGGAGCCTGGGTGTTTTAACAGCAACCTCTTCTTGCCTTGCAGAGGTGAGCACCGTCAGGAGCGCAGAGACCGGCCCTACTAGACGCAGAAACCCCGCAGAGCTGCATTTACTACCAGATTTATTTTTTAAACCAGAAAATGTTTTAAATTTATAATTCCATATTTATAATGTTGGCCACAACATTATGATTATTCCTTGTCTGTACTTTAGTATTTTTCACCATTTGTGGAGAAACATTAAAAACAAGTTAAATGGTAGTGCCCTGAGTTTCTTTTCCTTCTTTTAAAGATGGTTGTTTAACGAAGACTAATAAACCAATGAGAAACCATTGTTGTGAGCATGCTCAAATATCATTGTGTGGCGACCCAGGAGGAGAACTAACTGTAACAATGTTAATGGTTGTGATGTTTTTTTTTAAATAAAATTCCAAATGTTTATAAACGTAATACCTCTCGGCCTCTGTTCAGCAGTGATTTGCAGTGTCTCCGCCCGCAGTCGAGCTCTGCATTGGTCCCATAAAAGGGTTTCCTATCCCGTGCCATTTGGTGTGCAAGACCTGCTTATCAGTAGGTTGTACCAGGAACGGTAGAAAGAACCTGATCTGAGCCGACCACAGTCAAGTCTTAGTTGTGGGGCTGCCACAATATTCACACCTGGTGGGAAGCCACGGCAGTATTTTTGAAGTTAGGCTGGAGACCTTCCCAGGCCTCTTTGGACTCCAAATGCCTGCCTCTGGTGGGATTAAGGAAATGGTTTTCTGGCCCTCCGGCCCCAGCTAGGACTGGGTGGTGATCTTAAAACTTGTGCATTGGTATTCCTTAGCAAACAGGCTGGGGAAGTAGCCTGCTGAGCAAGCAGGAACTTATTCAGGAAGGGGGTCTTCTGCGTCACTGCCATGACCCAGACTTTCCACTTAAGGTTCATTTCAAAGAGCTCATTTGGGCAAAGGGAAGGGCAAAAGAGGCATTCCTGATGGACTCTGGGTTGAATTCCACTGTTTGCCTTGGCTATTTTCTAGCTCCAAAAAGAGGAAGGGGGTAGATTTTGGATTAAGCCATTGAGTACTGAAACAGCTCCCTTCTGTTGGGCACAGTCTTTGTGCTGGGACAGGATCAAAGAACTTTGATTTAGGCATGAGTGCCCAAAGTAATGGGGGCAGAGACTGGGAAATGGCATGAGACTACACTGCACTTGGAGTGGCCTTTTAGAAGGCTCTAAGGGGTGGCTAGGTGGCACAGTGGATAAAGCACTGGCCCTGGATTCAGGAGTACCCGAGTTCAAATGCAGCCTCAGACACTTGACACTTACTAGCTGTGTGACCCTGGGCAAGTCACTTAACCCCCATTGCCCCACCAAAAAACCAAACAAACAAAAAAAAAAAGTCTTGAGCTTCACAGGAAATCCTGACAAGTTTGACAGGTAGCATTTTTATAGACTTCGTCCTGCCATCCCCTGGTAGCTGATGTTGGGCCCATTCCGAATTGTGCACCTGGCCTGTGGCCCTTGTCGAAAGTGGCAGTAAGCCAAGTGGCCTGCATGTGAAAAGGGAGTGGCAGGATGAGAACCCCTTGTGCAAAGAACTAAGAAAGGAAATAATTTCATTCTCTCCCTAGGGCAAGCCTCCCAAATGAACCAATCGGAGAAAGTCAGATTCGTTTAGCAAACGTTTCGTCCGCTAGTGTTAGACACCTGCCCTGGAGCAGGTAAAAAATAATCGTATAGGATTTATGTAGAAATATCCTTCTGTATGATTCAGAAAGAGGATTACTCTGAAATTGTCCTCTCAGGTTTGGGGTGACTACAATGATAGTAGCTGCCAAGATCAGGTAACCTTTTATTCACCCCCTTCACTGAACACTAAGTGATGAGTTCTCCCAGTGGTGTCAGAAAAGGAGATGGGGAAAATGGAGTTCCTGACCTCATCATTAAAGTTTCCCATCCAGTTAACCCTGAAGTTGGCATTATTTGGGTAATTATATTCAGTCTCAACGAACTCTTGCTCTCTCCTGAACTAACACAGTTCTTTATTGATGGCTTACCCTGTAATTTAGGTTTGAAAGACTCGTGTATATGCGACTGAGAAAACAGAATTGTTTTAGGCACTGAGCTTTTCTTGTTCTCAGGGCCATCTGGTTGTGTGATCCACTCCTGGACCTCTTTCAAAGGTTTAGCAAAGTGTCTAAAAAGAAATGACAAGTAGCCAACACTGGAAACTTTGGGGAAGAAGGGCATCTTGGTCCTTGGCATCTTGCCTTTGTAGAGACCAGCTAATGATCTCCCCTGAAGTCTGTGCTTTTTCTTCCCTTAATGTGGAGAGAGGGATTTGGTAATAGAGTGGCCCACATCAGGGGGCTACTGCTGTGGCGCCTCTCCCTGGCACTGCTGGGGAGACACATCCAATGTGAGAGAAGGGGCCATGCTTTAAGGTAGGGCCTCAGTTGTCCTGAGCCCGAAGAGGCAGGAGGTGTGTGGTCCAGTGGTATTTTCTTCACAACCACCCTTGGAGGAACAGGAGGAATGAGAAGCGATGGAGGGAAGAGAATGACCAAGATGCCGATTTGGGATGCATGTCTGGGAAAGCTTCCTAACCAACGAGGCTGCTTCCAAGCAACACAGGCAGCCTGGGGGGTGGTGCACCCGTCCTCTTCGGGGGTCTTCAGGCAGAGGTCAGATAGCCACCTGTCAGCCATGAGCTGCCCCCCCTTGGAACTCTTTAAAAGGAGATGAGTGTGGGGCAGCTAGGTGGCGCAGTGGATAAAGCACCGGCCCTGGATTCAGGAGTTCCTGAGTTCAAATCTGACCTCAGACACTTGACACTTACTAGCTGTGTGACCCTGGGCAAGTCACTTAACCCCCATTGCCTCACCAAAAAAAAAAAACAACAAGGAGATGAGTGTAGCCTAAGGGTAATGGAACAGCAGAAAGCATTGAGAGCCCCAGGGCCCTGCTGGCTCGGTGAGGAAGCCAATAAATAGGAAGGGGGGAGGCTTTGGATGGGAGTCAGGGATGCAGCGGGAGGCAGTGTGGCTTAGAGCATCGGTGTCAAATCGAAACAGTAGCCTATTGACTTAGCTTTAAAAGGTGACCTTATCAATGTTTGATTATATATTTATTTATTTATTTATGTTAGCAAACATTTCCCAATGACGTTCAGATATGGTTGGGGCGAGGCAAGCCTATGTTTGACATGCCTGGTTGAACTTGGAGTCAAGGGATTATAGATTTAGATTCCGAAAGGGCTTCAGAGAGCATCTCATCTAACTCCCTCATTTTATAGATTGAGGAAACTGAGGCATGGGGGGGGGAGGGACGGAACCACACTGAAAAGCAGAGTTTTCGATACAGCCTCTTATGATGGGACTCCAGGTAATTCACTTTCCAGCTCCTGTTTGCTTTTCTGTTAATGGGGGATGATGATGCCTTTGTCGTAGCTGCCTCACAGAGCTGTTGTGAGGCTAAAATGAGACCATGCAAAGCTTAAAGCATTATATAAATGTTGTCACGGCAACATCGACCTAGAATCTCTTTTTTTTTTTTTTTTTAGTGAGGCAATTGGGGTTAAGTGACTTGCCCAGGGTCACACAGCTAGTAAGTATTAAGTGTCTGAGGCCGGATTTGAACTCAGGTACTCCTGACTCCAGGGCCGGTGCTCTATCCACTGCGCCATCTAGCTGCCCCCTAGAATCACTCTCTTAGGAATACTAAGCCAGTGGGCATCTGGGAAACCTGGGTTCTGCCTTAACTCTACTACATTTCCATAGTTTGGCACTTGTCCTTCCTGGGCCTCAGTTGTTCAATCTATAAAATGGCACCATTGACCTGGATGTCCTCAAGGTGCCCTCTGAGAGGCTATGACTTAAGGATCTTTAGAACTGTCAGGAACCTTAGGAGATAATTTTACAGGACGGTTTCTGAGGTCTCTTTCCAGCTGTAACATTCTAGGATTCCAATTTGAGTGAGCAAATGTCAGTATCTAAGAGACTGGGGGATAAGACAGGGAAAAGCTCCCCACCGTCATGAATGGAATCCAGAGCGAAATCCAAGCCCAAGAGGCATTCTCTCTTTCCCTATGGATGGTGAGAGTACATCAAGTCCTGGAACACCAAAGAGCTTCCTGAATGATTTCTAGAATCCCTCAAAATAATTTGATCTAAACTTTCCACTGGAAAAAACAAGTAGATGAAAAACTACCTACTGTCTAGACCAGAGGTATCAAAGAAATGGCCCAGCCCACCACCTTCCTGAGTGTAGCCTGAACCAGATTAAAATGTGGTTCTGGGGCAGCTAGGTGGTAGAGTGGATAAAGCACCAGCCCTGGATTTAAGAGGACCTGAGTTCAAATCTGGCCTCAGACACTTGACACTTACTAGCTGTGTGACTGTGGGCAAGTCACTTAACCCTCATTGTCCTACCAAAAAGACACAAAAAAAAAATGTGGTTCCTATCTGTTTTTTCCCAATCATGTAAAAAAAATGTTAACCATTTTTAAAATGTTTGAGTTCCAAATTCTCTCTCTCCCTCTTCCTTGAGAAGGCAAGAAATTTGATATAAATTATATATGTGAAGTCATGCAAAACATTTCTATATTAGCTATGTTGCAAAATAAAACAAAAAAATAAAGAGTTTAAAAATATGCTTCGGGGAAGCTAGGTGGCACAGTGGATAGAGCACCAGCCCTGGATTCAGGAGGACCTGAGTTCAAATCAAGCCTCAGACATTTAACACTTAACTAGCTGTGTGACCCTGGGCAAGTCACTTAACCCCAATTGCCTCACCAAAGGAAAAAAAAAAAATATGTTTCAATCTTCATCCAGAATTCATTGGCTCTCTCTCAAGGTGGATAGCTTTTTTCATCACTGGTCCTTTGGAATTGCCTTGAGTGATTTATTGTCTTGATCAGAATAGCCAAGTTTTTCACAGTTGATAATCATTACAATAGCACTGTTGTTGTGCACAATGTTCTTCCGGTTCTGCTCATTTCAGATTGCATCAGTTCTCAGGTTTTTCTGAGTATTCCATCACAGGGGCATCGAGGTAGTACAGTAGATAGAGCGCTGGGCTTGGAATCAGGAAAGCCTGAGTTCAAATCTAGCCTCAGAAACTTACTAGCTTTATGACATTGGACAAGTCACTTCACCCTGTTTGCCTCAGCTTCCTTATCTATAAAATGAGCTAGAGAAGGAAATGGCAAACCACTCCAATGTCTTTGCCAAGAAAACCCCAAATTGGGTTACCGAGTTAGGACTGAAACGACTAAACAACAACAACGAAAATTCCATCACAATCATATATTATAGTTTGTTCAGTTATTCCCCAAATGATGGACATCCCCTCAATTTACAATTCTTTGTCACCACAGAGAGAGCTGCTAGAAATATTTTTGTATGCATAGGTGATTTTCCCTTTTTATTTGATGTCTGGGATACAGACCTAGTAGTGGTATTGCTAGGTCAAAGGACATGTTCAATTTTTTTTTTTTTTTATAGCAACTCTTTTTTTTTTTTCTTTGCAGGCAATGGGGGTTAAGTGATTTGCCCAGGATCACATAGCTAGTAAGTGTCAAGTGTCTGAGACCAGATTTGAACTCAGGTACTCCTGAATCCAGGGCCGGTGTTTTAACCACTGCGCCATCTGGCTGCCCCCGACATGTTCAATTTTATAGCCCTTTGGACCTAGTTCCAAATTGTTCTCCCAAATGGAGGGGCCAGTTCACAACTCCACCAACAATACACCAGTATCCCCGTTTTTCTACATCCCCTCTAGCCTATTCAATTTTAATGTGTTTGGTGTGCTCATTTGAAAAAAAAATATGCAAACCCATGTGATTTCTAAGTTAATATGTGGCACTTGGACATCTTTGTGGATGATTTAGTGGCCCCTGTTTCTATTTGAATTTGCCCCGATATGTGATATGTGGTCAGTTAGGCAGCCAACAGAGAGCCCTCTACAGAGATGGATGCTGCAAAAGGAATATAGATGTGCTCAAAATCGAAAAAGAGGAAAGGGGGCTGAATAACCTTTGGGAAATTGTCCAGGGTTTTTAACGATCCTAAGCCACCCCAGAAACAAAGGCCCCTCTTTTTAACAGCCCTGTTCTGTCGATGATGTACGCCTGTCAGGCAGGAAACAACAGAAGCAGGAAGAACTGGGGTTGAAGATGGCCCAGAGGGCAGCGGAGAAGCATGTGGGGTGAGCACGTTATGTCAGAGGAGCTGCGAGCCTATCAGAGAAATGTAAGACAGAAAGAAAAAAATGGGCCTGTTACTTAGCAATAGTTGGTTTGGCCTTGGTTTTCAGGGAGGACCAATGACATCAAAGAGTGATGTCTTAAAGAGAACCGCTGTGCCAGGGGTGCCCTATTGGACCACTTGAGTAAAGCACTGAGAAAGTGTGAGGGAGATGTGACAGTCATCTTGTCCACGTGGCAGTTGAGAAAACAGGCCCAGGGAGGCTGGGACTTGACCAAGGTCACCCCTTCCTTCCTCTCCCTGCTGGGATGCTGACTCTCTCCCCTTCAATTCTAACTCTCTTTTATGTCCAAATGTAAGGTTTTGGAGGTCAGGGGGTCTTCCATTTTCCTGTGGCTGCCACCCATAAGGGCTGAACAAATGCTTCTTGACTTGACTTACAGGCAGAATAATTCGCCCAAATCCCAGACTCTAAATTTATTCATGGTCTTCCTACTGCGACTGTACACACCGCCAGGTTTGATTCCTTTTCTATGATACCCTCTCTCTCTCTCAAAACATATTCTCTTCTTTTCCCTCCTCTTCTCTATGTAAATAATATTCCATGTATATTTTCTATTATATTCTTACTGAATACAGGACATGGATTTAGGGCTGGGGGGGAGCTTGGGGGGCCAGCTAGTCCAAACCCATCATGTGCTCTCCACGTTTCCCTAAAATGTCCCAGAAGCCACTCAGGTACCCTTGTCCCCTCCCCATCCCGTGGCCATCTCAGAACCCGTCTCTGATAGATGCCAATGGGTGAGAAAGACCTGCCACCCCGGGGGTGCCCTTCCCCCTTAGACTCCCCTTTCACTGGGGCTACTTGAGTGTTCCTTGGGCTTTGGATGAGATGGGAGTAAACAACAATGCCTTCCCAGGAGGGGGAGGACCACCAGGCTTTTGCACTGACCATTTCTCCTGCCTGGATTGCCTTCCTGCCTCCCCTCTGCTTCCTAGGATTCCTGCCTTCCTTTAACACTCAGCTCCAGTACAATCACCCCGACCCCTCGCAGTGGTTTCTGGAACAGACTGACTGGGCTGGCTGGGAGAGGTGTTAGGAGGTGCCCTGCTGGGTCCTGGGGACGGGGCGGGGGGGAGGGGTGCGGGCTGGCTGGCTGGGCGTGCCCCCAGGGACCCTGCCTGGAACATTCAGGCACAACCCGATTCCTGCCTGGTTTCTGCTGCTTCATCATGACCCAAAGAAGAAAAACCACTTTGGCTGTTAATAATTGATGCAGGGTTTTCCTGTTGGGAGGGAGGGAGGGAGGGCGCCAAGCCCGAGAGAGGCTTTTCCAGTAACCGGCCGGCTGGACTCAGGCTCTGGGCCTCGGGACTCTGGGCCTGGGATGAAGGCGATGCAGCTTGGTCAATACAACTGCAGCGGCTCAATAGCCCACAGCTGCCTGCGGCCCCTTAGCAACGGGCTGAGCGCGGCCCCTTGTGCGGGGACCACACCCTGGCGGCCGCCAGGTCTGCAGCTCCTCCTGAGCGGGCCCTGGAGACGCTGCTACCTCCCAAGCAGAAAAAGAGCTGAGCTCGAAGAGTCTGGAGGGAGCTCCAGCCTGGCTTCGGCACTTCTGGGATTCTTTGGGTCCTGGCCCTGGAAGCCCCCTCAGAGGCAGTGAGTCCAAGCCTCTCTTTTTACCAATGAGGCAACTGAGTCCTAGAGACAGGTGTGAACTTGGGGCAGAAATGGGATTTCCATCCCTTGTCTTCGCACTGCCTCAATAAGCCTCAGTTTCCCCATTCACCAAACGGGGACTGGATCTAACTTCTCTTTAAGACTTAGTGATGGGGGCGGCTAGATGTCGCAGTGGATACTGCACTGGCCCTGGATTCAGGAGTACCTGGGTTCAAATCTGGTCTCAGACACTTGACACTTACTGGCTGTGTGACCCTGGGCAAGTCACTTAACCCTCATTGCCCTGCAAACAAACAAAAAAAAGAATACTGGGCCTGGGGCCAGAAGACCCAAGTTCTAATCTGACCTCAGTCACCTACAAGCTGTCACTGGGGGAGTCACTTAAGAGCCCCCATTCACACATATATGTACATGTATATGTATATATTTCCTATGTGTGACATGTTTTATACACACACAACTTTGCACAGGCGCTGCATAAATGTTACCTATTATTGGGTGACCACTAGAGGAGACGGGGGAGGAGCCCGACCTCTGGGCCTGAGCTAAGAGCTGCCCCTCCCAAGTCTGTGGCTGACTGTAATGATACTCAGGTGGATTCTGCATCTCCTCCACCCATGCCTCTCACCCCATGACACGCTTTCTCCACTCCTCCACAGGGGTCCAAACCATCACGGTGGGTGGGGAGGGTCCTCTAAAGCTCTCTGGGAACAGAGCTGCTTTCAGGTCTGGTATACAGTGAGTGCTTAATAAATGCTTGTGAGTTGAGTAGCTGGACCCTTGCCATTGTGTGGGCACTCATGGATCGTAGGAGTTGGTCTTGCTGTGACAGGCCCATCTTCTTTCCCATCCTCCACCTTTCCCCTCCAATTCACTTCTGCAAAACCTGTTAGTCACAGGCTCCACTCTACTCATGGCCACAATGGCTTCCCGCCCTCTGGGGACCCTCAGCTCTTGTTCTTGCCTGAACCATGACCTAGAAGGGGCCTGGAGACACAGAGAGCCCTTCCACTGGGCAAGGAACTCAGCCCAGAGGAGAACGGGCCACATCAACCACTGGACAACTGTTCAGTGAGGTGCCCTTAAAGGTCCCAAGGATCTACCTCATCATTATTATTATTATTATTATTATTGATATCTCTTGTTTTCACATCACCTACATCTTTTCCCTCACCCATCCCAGAAAGCCATCCTTTATAACATGGAAGAAAAAAGGAAGAACAAAAAATCAAAACTAATGAACAAGGGGCAGCTAGGTGGCGCAGTGGATAGAGCACCAGCCCTGGAGTCAGGAGGACCTGAGTTCAAATCTGGCCTCAGACACATAACACTGACTAGCTGTGTGACCCTGGGCAAGTCACTTAACCCCAATTGCCTCACTAAAAAAAAACAAAAAACAAAACTAATGAACATATCAAAAATATCTGTTGTCTTATATAGTGTTCTATGACCATGGTTTCCCACCTCTGCAAAGGAGTGAGGGGAGTATATCTCTGGTCCCTTTTCTTAGGTGGTGGTGCAGTAGATAAAGCAATAGGCCTGGAATCAGGAAGACCTAAGTTCAAATTCAGCCTCAGACACTTACTAGCTCGGTGACCCTGGGCAAGTCACTTCACTTCTCTGTCTCAGTTTCATCACCCGTCTCCCAGGGTTGTTATGCCATAATGTCTGAAAAGTGCTTCACACAGCACCTGACTCATAGTAGGCACTTAATAGATGTTTACTTCCTTCCCCATTCTTCTTTGGGGCAATCTTTTTTTAACCGTGATCGGTTGGGTTGGTTGCTTGGATCCAAGTCATGGCCCACAGCTGTTCACATAAATGTCCACTAGGGGCCACCACTATGTAAGCCAAGATGCAACAGATTGCTGTTCCCCGGTCCTAAGGGCCGACAGGCCAACCCCCTTAGCCTACCGAGGAGGAGTCCTGGGCCTAGAGAGGCGAGCAGGGCCGGGATCCAAACCCTCATCCCTTCCAATCCAGCGTTCTTCCGTTTGTCCGGTGAAACCTCCATAGGGGACACCAGATCCTTTGGGCCCAAAGAGAAGATGTTTTCTCCCTTGTCTCCCGATGACCCCAGCAGTGCCAGCTGCACAAATGCGGGAGATAGCCAGGCACGACCCCCGCCCTGCAGTGTCTTTGTCGGGCAAGCAGACGAGCATTCACTAAGCGTTGTTTGTTGTTTTTCTGAAGTATCTGACTCTCAGTGACCCCATTGGGGGTTTTCTTGGCAGAGATACTGGAGTGGTTTGCCATTTCCTTCTCCAGCTCAGAGGAAACTGAGGGCAACAGGGTGAAGTGACTTGCCCAAGGTCACACAGACAGTGTCTAAGGATGGATTTGAACTCGGCAAGATGGATCTTCCTGACTCAAGGCCTGACACTTTATTCACTGAGCTGCCCCATTACTGGGCTAAATGCTGGGGATGTACAAGCAAAAAGAAAGTCCCCTCTGTCAAGGAGTTTTCATTCTAATGCTGAGGAAGCATGGAGGGGGTGGGGGGCTGTGGCCCAAAGGGATTCCCTAGTGGCAAAATGGGGACGGAAGGAGGGATGTTCTGGTGCAAAAAGGCCCCCATCACTGAGGGCTTTTCTAGGGTAAGACAGCAGCTGAGTCATAGTGGCTAAGCCCAGAAGGCAGAAGGCCTTGGAGGGAATGAGGGTGGCAGAAATCAATATCACCCTATCAATATGCACAGGGCTGGTGAAGTGCTTCTGAGAGCATGGAGAGGGCTGGGTTTGTTTTGTTTTGTTTTTCAGGGCAATGAGGGTTAAGTGACTTGTCCAGGGTCACACAGCTAATGTCAAGTGTCTGAGGCTGGATTTGAACTTGGGTCCTCCTGAATACAGGGCCAGTGCTTTATCCACTGTGCCACCGAGCTGCCACCGAGCTGCCCCCGAGGGCTGGGTTTGGAGGTGGACAACCTGGCCTGGGCTCCCATCCCAGATCTGATCCCTTCTGAGACCTCAGTTTCCCAATCGATAAAGTAAGGACTGGACCAGATCCATGATCCCCCAGACCTTCTTCCAGCTGTCACATCACAGCTCCCAGCCTCGGTTTCCTCTTGTGTCCAATGAAAAGGCTGGACCGGATGACCTCCCTTCCAGCTTGATCCAGTGAGTTTCCTTCCATTCAGCTGGAAGGATACAAAGGCCCTCAGGTAAGTCCTTTGAGTGAGAGAGCATAGACAACTGGGGAGGAGGGAGGTCACTGGGAACTGTGGGAGATGGCCATTGAGCCTGGTCCTGAGGGAAGCTCAGAATTCCAGGCTGCAGAGAGGGAAGGGGAGAGAATTCTGGGAATGGGAAATAACAGTGAGATGGAATGTCACACACCAGGGGATGAGTAGCCTAGTTTGGCTGTGACATAGAAAGCATGAGGGGAAGTAATAATACTCCCTTTGGAAGAGAGAGTTAGAGCCACATGATTAATAATTACTGCTAACATTTTTTTTTGGTGGAACAATGGGGGTTAAGTGACTTGCCCAGGGTCACACAGCTAGTAAGTGTCAAGTGTCTGAGGCCAAATTTGAACTCAGGTACTTCTGAATCCAGGGCTGGTGCTTAATCCACTGTGCCACCTAGCTGCCCCTCTGCTAACACTTCCATAGCACCTATTGTGTACCAGGCACTGTGCCTAAGTAAGTGCTTTTTCTTTTGTTTGTTTGTTTACAGGGCAAGGAGGGTTAAGTGACTTGTCCAGGGTCACACAGCTAGTAAGTATCAAGTGTCTGAGACCAGATTTGAAGTCAGATACTCCTGAATCCAGGGCTGGTGCTTTATCCACTGCACCACCTGGCTGCCCTGTAAGTACTTTTTCAATTATGATCTATCTCATTTCATCCTCACAACAACCCTGGGAGGGAGGGAGGGGCTGTTATTATTATTATTTCCGTTTTACAGATGAGGAAACCAAGGCAAAGAGGTTAAGTGACTTGCCCAGGATCATCTAATACCTGAGGTTGGATTTGAACTCAGATCTTCCGGGTCTAAGCCCAATGCTCTATCTACTGTGACCAAATAGGAGATTGGATGTCAACTGAAGGGAAGCCATGTCGTGTGTGGAGGGAGATGACCCATGGTTGGCTAGCCGGGGACCCTGGAAGAATGGTGGTGCCCTCAACAGAGATGAGGGGAAGGTTTTGGGGGTGTGGGGGGGAGATAACGAGGCCCATTTTGGAGAGGTAGAGAGCCTATGAACCAGGAAAGGTTTTGTAGACTTAGACTTCTTTTTTTTTTTTTAGTGAGGTAATTGGGGTTAAGTGACTTGCCCAGGGTCACACAGCTAGTTAAGTGTTAAGTGTCTGAGGCCGGATTTGAACTCAGGTACTCCTGACTCCAGGGCCGGTGCTTTATCCACTGCACCACCTAGCTGCCCCCAGACTTAG
This sequence comes from Dromiciops gliroides, assembly GCF_019393635.1. Lineage (NCBI taxonomy): Eukaryota > Metazoa > Chordata > Mammalia > Microbiotheria > Microbiotheriidae > Dromiciops > Dromiciops gliroides. Next base: position 10,337,289 of record NC_057861.1, on the reverse strand, counting down.
ACTTCTGCATAGATGGCAACTGAACCCATTTGAGGTGTTGAGATCACCAAGAGAAGAGGGCAAGAGAGAAGGAGCAAGAGTCTAGGTGAGTACCCACAAACGGGGGCGGAAACGGATCATGAGACAACAAAAGATTCAGAGAGGACAGGGAGTAGGAGGAGCCCAGAGTCACCCAAGCCTAGGGGAGCAATTGTCTCCAGGATTGCGCAGGCAGAGACCGAGAAGGCTGAGGATTGAGAAAAAGGCCATTGGCTTTAGCAATTAGGAGAGCGTGGGTGACCTTGGAGAGTGATTTCGGTCAAGTGGTGGGATCAGCTGCCAGAATTACTCGGGACTGAGCAGCAAGTGGGAGGTGAAGATGCAGACTCAACCAATCCAATTAGCTTTTTTTAAGAGTTTGCCTCTTTTCATAGGAGGAACAGCACAGGGCAATAGTTTGTGGGGACGGCAGGATCAAGTCAGGGTGGCTTTTGCTTTTTTGCTTAAGGATAGGGGGAGACCCAGGCGTATCCCTTGGCAGCAGGAGCAGGTGAGATAAAAAGATGGAGGAGATCAGAAGAAGGATGGATGGGGCAAATGCCAGAATGTACAACTACCGTCTACTCAGATTACAAATCCCTTTCCTTGGACTAGAAGGAAGGGCAGAAAGTTGTCCCCATTTTTCAGAAGGGATGATGTGATTTCCCCCAAAGTCCCAAGGGAAGGGGCAAGTGAAGGCCCCAGGGCTCTTTCCACAGGATCATGCTGCTTCAAATCATAGCATTTTAAAAGTTGGAGAGATTGGGCAAGAGAGTTCATCCATTTATCCCCTTCTCTCCACCCCCACAGCCTCTCATCCGAGCTATTGCAGTAGCTTCCTAATTGGTTTCCCCGGCCTCAAGTCTCTCCCTTGGCCAAGCCCAGGTCTGACCACACCCCTCTTGCCTCTAGGGTAAGATACAAAGCCTGCGCTGCTGGCACCAACCAATTCTTTCAGGCGCCTTACTCTCCCTGACACACTGTGCCTTCTAGACAAACTGACCCCTTCCATCTACCCCCTCCTTTGCTTTGCATAGGCTGGGCCTCCTCCCCCTCTGCCCTCCCGCCCTCCACCTCTGAGAATCGCCAGCTTTCGTCAAGGTTCAGCTGTAGCCACCCCGCCCCCACATGAGACTTACTGGGCACCTCCTCCCCACCCCCCACCCCAGTGGTTACTTAGGACCTCTCCCCCTCTTACTTTTCTATCTTCTCTGCATTTACCTATCTGTGTGGGTGGGGGCTGTTTCTCCCGATTGAACAAAAGGCTTTGAAGGCAGGGGCTGTCACATTTTTGTTTATGCATCCCCAGTACTTGGCACACATTAGGTACTTAATACATGAAAACTGCAGAAATGTGCATTTATTAAACACCTACTAGGTACCAGGCACTGTGTTAGGCACTGAGGATACAGACCAAAAAAAATGAAACAAAATCTCCATACATGAGCTAGGAGACCATGATAAAGCATCAGGGAAGTCTTTTTTTTCTGGCCTTTTCTCACAGCCCAAGGGCCAAGGCCAGGGCCAGCCCAAAAGAGGCCAGAATGGGGTTGAACCCCTTCCCACATCCATATTCATTCTGAGCTAAGCCAGTCCCAAGGCTGGGGCCAATCAAAGATCAATCACCAAGCCCTGAAGACCTTCTGGTACTGGGGGAATCTACCAGGGTAGGTTAGTTCCTGGGCCATAGCTAGTGACTGGCCCAAGGTCCCACAGGTAGTAAGCATCAAAGGTGGGATCTGAACACAGGTCCTCAGACTCTAGAGTCAGCACTTTTCCTGCCTGAGTCCGCAGGACCACCAAACACACACTATCGGTAGCTCTGAACCAGGAACACCCATTCCAGTGACTTGGCTTTCATACGGGACAGTCAGTGACACTGGAAGACTGTTTGCCGATTCCCTGCTTCCAGCTCCTGGTTGGCTCCATGCCACGCTACTAAGAGGCCTGAGAGTTTTGTGGGTCAGTGAGTAATGCTGATGAAACCTAGGACAGGCCTAGGAGAAGGCTGTGGGGAGGTAATGGGGTCATGGTTTCCTGCTCTACCCCTAGCTCTCCCCAGCTGCAGGATCTGGGCCAACTTAAATCAGAGAGAGGCTTCAAGGGCATCAGGATGGCCCAGCTCCTGGGGAGAAGTCTTTGGTCCCAGTGACCTTCCCTCGCATAGAGTAAGAGAGCAGCAAGAGGGGCAGCTAGGTGGTGCAGTGGATAGAGCACTGGCCCTGGATTCAGGAGGACCTGAGTTCAAATCTGGCCTCAGACACTTAACACTTACTAGCTGTGTGACCCTGGGCAAGTCACTTAACCCCAATTGCCTCACACACACAAAAAAAGAGCAGCACAGGAGGTCAGGCTAGAGTGGGGCCTAAGCCTTGGGGTCACACAGGACTGGAGACCAACCTAATAAACCAGCTTGGCTAAGGGACCCCAAACAGAGGTTGCAAGTGGGTCAAGTTCTTGGGTGACTCCGCAGCCCCTTTGTCTCTGTTTCCTGCCCAGAGGGGTGGGGTGAGGGGCCCTTTGCCAAGTGATGAGCTCACCCTGTTCCCCCCCAGCAGAGGCTGAGGCTCAGCTGCTTTGTCTCTGATCAGAGGATTGGGTGGGTCCCAGGCCTGGAGGAATGTGAGAAGGGCCAACAAACATAGTGAGCCTCCCTCTTTGCCCGGACAACTTGGGCTCCTGCTTCTCTGGGGTTGTCGGGCCCAGAGATGTGGGAGAGTGCGCCAGGGGCGATGGTGATCGTAACTAATAATTAAAAATAATGGCCCATGTTTATATAGGGCTTGAAGGTTTAGAAAGTGCTCTACAGGACTCCTCACCATCAGGAGGCCTGGATCTTAGAGCCCGGCAGCTTTGCCACTAGGAAGATGGTGTAGGCAGAGGAAAGGACTCTGGGCCTGACAGGGTCAGGGGGCCTACTTGGGTTTCAGGGCTGGTTCCATCCCTGTGAGATGCCAGGCAGGTGCCTTCACATTTCTGGGCCTCAGTTTCTCAGAGAAGCTGATTAGGCCTGGGGGATGGCCTGTCTGCGCAAAGGCAGGAAGGTCTACAGCCTCCCGGCTGGTCTGGCTGGAATGGAGCCTTCTCCAGGGGTGGTCATAGGAAATCAATCTGGCCAGGTGGATGGATGGTAGAGCTCCAGGTCGGGGAGGGCTTGAAATGCCTAAAAGAAGAGCACACCCTTTATTTTAGAGGCAAGAGGGAGCCACGGAAGCTTCTTCGCCGAGGAACAGCATGACCGGGTTTTACAAATACCAGTCGGGAAGGCCAGCTTTACCCTACCTCGAAGCGAGAGAGGGCCCCAGTTTGAAAGAGGTGACCTCGGTTCAAATCCCACCTCAGAGGCTAGCTCTGCCATCCAAGACAAGCCCCACAAGCTTTCAATGTGTACAAGGCGTTGGGAATACAGAGACAAAGGGCTCCTGACCCTAGAGGTATGTCTGAGGGCCAGAGTTCAGTAAACCTTGAGTGACAAGGTGGTTGGTTCTGCCAGCCATGGCCAGGGTCAGTGACATCCCTTCAAAAGCCTGATGGAAAACAAGAGGCTTGCTGGCAGACCGAAATCCTGATTGGCTCCTGGCTCCCCACCCCCAGGGGTCAGCAGCCATGGCTCCTGGGCTCCCACAGGGCCTGGGAGGACCCCCCACCTCCTGTCCCTAACTGCCCCAGGGATACCGCTGGATACTCCCCACTCCCCCAACCCTCTCTTCCTCCCAGCATCCTCCCACATAGGCTCCCTCTCCCAGGGGCAGAGCAGCAGATGGCAACATTTCCTGGGCGCTGGTTGGCTGGGTTCTAGCCCCTCCTTTTCTGTTTGAAAATAAGCCCTGATGCGGTTAACCCTCTGCAGGGGTGCACAGCTGCAGCTGCTGATGGGGAGGGGGGCCTCTGCCCTGTCTTTCAGTCTGTTCTCATTTCCTCCAGTCAGTTGGAAACCCCTGGTTTTCCATCATGTAATCATCATAGTGAGGAGTGATTAATGGAGAGAATTCTGGTCTGCAAATTTGTGATCTCATTTGAACCCCTGGAAGTAGGCGCTATTGGTACCCCCATTTTACAGATCAGGGTCAAAGTTGGGCTCTGGAGGGTGAAGAGGCATTTTCCATCCCTGTGGGTTTGGCACCCCCCACCCCCACCCCCTCTGTAGGATGGAAGTTTCCTTGTGTCCTAGAGCCCAGGGCCACCTTTCATAGGATCAGGCACTGAATGCGTGGTTAGGCCAGCGGGGTGTCCAGGCTGCCTCCCAGCCCAGCCCAGCCCTCAGCCTCTTATCACCCTCCCAAGGCCAAACTGGTCCAAGCCGGAGGTGACCAAGCACAGTCCCTTCCTTCCTCCCCAGGCCCCCAGGAAAGGGTTCCCTGGCCACCCAAAGTATCTTTTCCTGAGGAGGTCTCCGAGGGAGGCCTTGGAACAGACTGTGCCCGGTTGGCCCCAAGGGAGTGGGGATAAGGGTGGGTGGGGGCTTATTGGCCTCAGACCTCCCCCCTCCCCAACTACACACACACACCAACTACACGCACAATCCAGCTAGAGACAGACAAGTGGAGGAGCTAGTTAAACCTTGAAACTTGCTCGGAGCCCAGGGCGTGACTCACCTCCAGACACATTCATCCAGAATCCAGCCCTGGGGAGGGAAAGGGGGCGGGGAGGGGGCCAAGGGGGAGGGGGCCCAATGACCTCACTGGAGTTATTAAAGTCATAGTGTCCCCAGCCCCTGCGCAGGCTGGAGTCAGGTTCCAAGAGCCCTGAAGGCCGAGGAAGATTTCCCTTCCTCACAGACTTGGGGGAGGGGGCTGAGATAGTGACTTCCCCCACTCCACTCCCACGGAGCGGGAGCTTAAGGTGGAAGTCTGATTAGTCCCGGGCGGGCTCTGGGCAGAGTGATAGGAGGAAGCGCCTGGGAGGGTGGGGGCGGGTGGTGGTTAGCTCCCAGGGACTGAGGCTAGTGGGACTGGGCAGCACCGCAGGAGGCCGGGGGCGGCTTCCAGCTCCTCAGCCTCTCCCACTCCGCCCGGGACAGTGACCCTGCAGGACTCCACTTCTGGCCTTCCTCTACCACGGAGATCTCATCCCCGCGCTTCCTACCTGGAGCCCCCTCCTGCACGTGGGAGGAGACTCCGGCCTCCAGGTTTGGGAAGACAGGAGGGTCGGCTCAGGGGCTCTCACAGTCCGCTGCGCTTCCTAGGATGAAGGCTCCCCGAGCCCAGAGGGGTCCCGTCTAGAGCGCGCACTGAGATCCGGGCCTGGAGAGTGCCACGGGGACGCGACATCGGAGCAGGGGCATGATTCTGGGGCCGGGGGTCGGGAGCCGGGACTCCGGGGTCCGGTCCTCTGGGCATGCCCTCCCCGATGGCGGCGGTCCCTGCGGATAAGGCGCTTGGAGATCCACGGGTACCCCGGGGCACAGGTGGGCGCGGGCGCGGCCCCGCGGGTCTCCCTCTCTCCGCTGCGGCCCCGGGGGGTTGGGGAGCTCGGGGAGGCCCCCCCCAGGCCAGAGCTGCCGCGCGGGGCGCGGGCCCTTTAAGTGATGCGCGCCCGCCCTCCCTGGTCCAGCTCCAAGTTCGGGGAGGGGGGGGGAAGGCGGGGGGGAGGAGAGAAAAAAATAATAAATGAGCCGGAGAGAGGGAGGGGGGAGGGGGGAGCCGGGGCTTTTCGGGGCTGGGCTTCTTTCCTCTTTCTGCGGGCGGCGGAGGCCAGACGAGCCGGGCCGAGCCTGCGCCCAGCCCGGCGCGCCTGGGGGAAGGCCCGGAGGGCGGCCTGGAGGCGGGGGCCAGACCGCAGCCCCCGGGACGCGTCGGGGCCCTAGGACAATCTTCCGGGGCCGCGGGCTGGGCTTCCCGGGGCTGGGGCCGGCCATGCGCTGCCCTGGCCGAACCGGGTACCCCGGGCTGCGGGAGGCGCTTGGAGATCACGGTGGGAGAGCAGGATGAGGCAGGTGAGCCCTGGGGGGGGGGGTTCCTCGAAACGCCCAGATGTCGGGAGCCCGGGCCCCGCCCGCGCCGAGATCCTCCCTCCTCCGGCTCCGGCCCCCTGCCCAAATGGAGAAACTGAGGTTGGGCAAACCTAGATATTTCCCCCAAGGCCCCCTCCTTGGGGCGGGGGTGCGAGAGACCCGGCTCCTCCCGCCTACCACCTCCCCCACACTCCCAACTCCTGCGAACAGCTCCGGCCCCGCCCCTGTCGGTTTCTTTTCTAGGCCCCGCCCCCAAGATCGATCTAGCTCGGCTGAAGCCCTAGGTGGGAGCCCACCCAGGCACCTGTGGGGGGTGGGGAAAGACGCAGAGGAAAGCATAATCTGGGGGCTCATGGGGCATTGGAAGGAGCCGTGGGAGTGAGAAATCACTGCGCGGACTGTTTTTGTGGTGACCTTGGACCAGTCACTTCCTTCTGGCCCACAGTTTCTTTGTATGTAAAATAAAGGAGTTGGAACTGATTATCTCCAAGGCCCCTCCCACCTCCGGCATTCCCTATTCTAAGGCCCCTCCCAGCTCTGACATTCTCTGTTCTTAGGCCCCTTCCAGCCCTGACATCCCCTGTTCTAAGGCCTCTTCCAGCCCTGACATCCCCTGTTCTAAGTCCTTCCGAAGCTCCAACATTCCCTGTTCTCAAGCCCCTCGCAGTTCTGACATTCTCTGTTCTGAAAACCCTCCCAACTCTGACATCCCCTATTCAGAACAGCCTCCTAGCTCTGACTTTCTCAGTTCTAAGGTCCTCTCCCCTCTGACATCCCCTGTTCTCAGGCCCCTCCCAGCTCTGATATTCCTTGCTTTGTGTACTAAGGGCTTTCCCTAGAGAGGACCTGAGGCACCAGTGTGGCTGGGTGCAGCTTTGGCATCCCTCCCCCTAGTTCCTTTAACCCTGTCTCTCCAGCTGGGGCTCACTGGGGTTCCCTCTCCCTGCAGCTGTGAGGGCCCCCAGGATGAACAGCAGTCCAGCCCCAGCCATGGCTGAGAAGGAGAAGAGCAGCATCCAGTGCTCAGCCTCCAAGAGCATCCGGCCCTTCCGCTCCAGTGAGGAGTATCTGGAGGCCATGAAAGAGGACCTTGCCGAGTGGCTGAACGCCCTGTATGGGCTGGCGGTCCCAGGCGGCGGCGGCGGCTTCCTGGAGGCGCTGGAGTCCGGGGTGGTGCTCTGCCGTCACGCCAACAATGTCAATGGCATTGCCAGGGACTTCGCAGGCAGCCACCCGCAGGCCGCCGGCCGACTGCGCCTGCCTTCCAGGGAGGTGGTGTTCCAGGCCCATGGCGTGGCCCCGGGCTCCTTCCTGGCTCGAGACAACGTATCCAACTTCATCGCCTGGTGCCGAGGCGAGCTGGGCATCCCCGAGGTGCTGATGTTTGAGACGGAAGACCTGGTCTTACGGAAGAACGAGAAGAACTTTGTGCTCTGCTTGTTGGAGGTGGCCCGAAGGGGCTCCAAGTTTGGGGTGTTGGCCCCGATGCTCATCCAGCTGGAGGAAGAGATTGAGGAGGAGCTGAGGGACCAGGCCAGGGAGTCGGGGCCTCCCACTGCTGGGGAAGGGGATGGGGACCGGCGGGCCTCGGACCCAGCCCCTGGCACTGGGGCATACCCCAGCCGGGGACCCAGGATGACCCTGTGTGACTTCCGAAACCTGGATGAGCTGGTGAGAGATGCGTGGGCTGTGGGTACTGGGGTACCACCTTCTCCCCGACTGCTTTGGGGGTGTGGGAGAAAGCAGTGAGCTTTTGGGGTCCCTGCTCTGTCAAGGCCTCAGTTTCCTCATCTCTAAAATGAAAGGGGAGATTACATGTCCTCTGAGGCCCCTTCTAGTGTCTGCCGTGCCCCAAGGGAAGCTCTCTGAGTTTGTCCCTCTCCTCTCTATTCCCTGAGTCCCAATAAATTGGCCCCTCTCCCCACTAACCCTGAGCCTTCAGCCCATCCTGGTCACTGCAGGCCAGAAACCACCACCACCAACAATATTCATCTAACGCCTTATGGTTTTCAAAGGGCTTTGCGCAGGTTATCTCAACACTTTGAGCTAAGTGTTATTATCCCCATTTCACAGATGAAACCAAGGAAGGCAGAGAGTGATTTGCCCAAGGTCCAATAGCTAGTAAAAGTCCGAGGTCAGATTTGAACTCTGGTCTTCCTCACTCTATCTATCCCCTGCCCCACCTAGCACAGCTATGGGGTGATTGTTTTAGGGGCAAAAAAGGGAGAAAGGAGCTGAGTATGTGGAGTGGGGGGCCTCCTGGCCTGCAGGGTCTCTTCCAGCACTTTGCCCCCAGAGGTGATTTTGTCGAACACGGCTTAGAAACAATGGGGTCCCAGAGAGAGGATGGGGTCTGGCCGGGGCCGCACTCAAGGTCCGTCCCAGGCCGAGAGGGGCAGCCAGAGAAAAGCCCGCTGCCCTGCCCACCTGGGGGCCTCAGGCAGCTCTGCCCACTCCCTCCCTCTGCTCTCCCCAGGGCCAGGAGCTCTTGATGGCTGCTAGAATTGTTTTTTTTCCAGAGTTAGGCTACAATGAAGCCCTCAGGGGAAAAAGCAGGGCCTGTATTTTTAGCTCCTCCAGACCCAAGTTATGGGGTAGAAGCACAGACTCTTCAGGCGCCAGGGAAAGTGGGGGCTTTGCAGCCTCAGACCCCCAGCCTGGGACCAGAGAGAGCTCAGAAGCCCAGGGCAGACAGGCCAGTTCCCAGGTCCCCAGGCAACGAGTGCCCAGCGTGCCTGTCTAAGCCAGGGTTGGCAGGGGTTGGCACATGGTACCCATAGTACTGCCAGACGGCCCCACCTGCTTATTTCTTTCCAGGCCACGGTGGCGTTGGCCGAGGAGAGAGGGGAGATGGGAAAGGTCCCCATGGAGCCAACCCAGCTGGGCGGGGACACAGACAGCCTGGGTCCCAGGGCCTGGCTTGTTCGGGACATTGTCAGCCGGGCACAGCAAAGGGGCCTCACTCGCCCATTCCTTGGCCTGCCCCCAGACTTACTCATTCAGTCACTTAACAAGCAAGCATGTGTTACCCTCAGGGCTCTATGCTGGGCAGCTAGGCGACTTTGGGGTGGTTTTAGGGGTACAGGCTCTATCTTGGTGCAGGCTGTGCCCTGGCAGTGCCCTACCTCTGGGTGAGCTAGATGGTGTCCCCTCTGAACTTTTTTTTTTTTTTTTGCAGGGTGATGGGGGGTAAGGGACTTGCCCAGGGTCACACAGCTAGTACATGTCAAGTGTCTGAGGCCATGAACTTTTCTGATACTGCTGTCAGGGAGGGAGAATCTCCATGCTAGGAAGCCCCAAACCTTGCTATGTGGCAGACAGGAACTGCACAGGGAGGGGGAAGGGAAGGAAGATTTGTTAAGCACCTACTAAGTGCTAAGCACTTTAGAAATATTTCATCCTCACAACAACCTTGCCAGATAGGTGCTATTATCCCCTCTTTACTGTTGAGGAAACGGAGGCAGACAGCCCAGAATCACACAGCTAGTAAGTGTTTGAAGGCAGATTTGAACAGAGTTCTTCCCGAATATCTGCTGAGCTGCCTCATAAGGGGGCTGAGGGTCCTCAGAGACAGGAGGACAAGGCCAGCTTCTTCCCTCTGGTGACCAGAGTCTGTGCCAAGCTCCGGGGCTGGGGGCCCAGTCGTCAGGGCCAGAGGGGGAGAGCTGGGGAGGAGGTGAGATGCAGGGGGCTGGCCCAGGCCCTTGTGGTCTTGTTGAGGGTGAAACAGTTCACAGGAGCTAGGATTCTGCTGGGGTTTGGAATGAGCTGTCTTGGGAGCTCAGGGCTTTTATGGACATAACTCACAGATGAAGCAGCTGGCGGGGAGGAGGCCTGGATCCTCTTCATTGTTATTTTCATGTTCATAGCTCTAGAGTTGGAAAAGACCCTGGAGGCATTTTCCAGAGGGAAAACTGGGGCCCAGAGGATTTGAGGGCCCCAGTTGGACCTAAGCCAGTCCTGATTCCCAACCCAGTGTTCTTGCCTTGACCTCGCATTCATGTCCTGTCTCCCTGTCCCTTGAGGCCATGTATTTGGGACATTCCTGGGGAGCCCCGCTTTTGGAGGTCCATTAGGGCCCCCCAGGGGCATCTCTGGACCTGGCCGGGGAGATGGGACTTATTCACCCCAGGGGATGTTAGAGAGAAATGCCCTGTGTTTGCCACCTTTGAGAAGAGAAGCCAGGAGTCTGGACAGGGAGGCAGTGGAGATACAACAGGAAGACGCGGAAGTCAGGAGACCTGAATGCAAATAATTATAAGTTATAATAATAGCTCCTACCATGTGCTAGGCACTGTTCCTTTAAAGTATTATTTCGATTGATCCTCACAACCACTGCAGGAGGTGGGTGCTATAATTATCTGCATTTTACAGAGAAGGAAACTGAGGCTGAGGGGGGCTAGGTGCCTTGCTAGTAAGCATTGGAGGCAGGATTTGCACTGAGGTCTTCCCGACTCCAGGTCCAGCACTCTGTGCGCTATGGGTTCTGATCCTGGGCTCCAATGCTATATGTGTGGTCTTTACCTCCTGGCCTTCATTTGTAAAATGAGAAATTTGGAGCAGCTGGCCTCCGAGGGCACTACCACTGGGTCATTGCCCCGTCTGCTGGGTGGGGAGACCAGGGAGCCGGGGCCCAAGAGGCGAGATGCCTTCACTTTCTTCCAGGCCCAGGAGAAACCTCTTGCTGATTCAGGTTCCCTGAGTAGGTCTCCTGCCCTCGTCCATCTGTGCCAGGCCTAGGAGCCAGATGGCCAGTCTTCAGATGTCCTTGGGGCAAAGTCAGCTATTGGGAGGGAGGGGCGGAATGCTCTGTCCCTCCGATCTAGGTTCAAGGTTCCTCTCCCTTCAGCCACTCTTGGCTCCTCTCCAGAAACTTCCTCCTGCCTCATTCCGAGGCTCTTGGCAGAGGGGAGAGCCTGACCTCTGACCTCCAACTTCTCTGTCTCCCTCCACAGGTTCGAGAGATTTTGGGCCACTGTACTTGCCCAGACCAGTTCCCCATGATCAAAGTGTCTGAGGGGAAGTACAAAGTTGGGGACTCCAGCGCCCTCATCTTTGTTCGAGTATGTCTGTCCTGGGCCCCGGGGCCCCTCCCAGACTCGTGTCTCTGACCCCTGATCTGAGATCTCTTGGCCCTGGCTAGGTCAGGGCCTGGGGACAAGGGAGGGGATGCTCGAAGCTCCGGGAGATTTCCCGAGATGGGGAATGTGCCAGCTGAGCTCCCCCCAACTTCAGCCCCCCACAGCCAGGCCCCGGGAGGGAAATCCTTGGGCAGCAGCCAGGGGGCCTCACTCTTGCCCAGGTTTGGGGAAGGGTGTCTGCTTCCCAGGAGGCTCTGAGAAGGACTTGTCTCCCCCTCAGGTCCTGCGAAGCCACGTGATGGTAAGGGTGGGTGGAGGCTGGGACACGCTGGAACACTACTTGGATAAGCATGACCCTTGTCGGTGCGCTTCCATCTGTGAGTATGGGACCGGGTGTGGTGGGCAGGAGGGAGGGGGCCCCTCTGGGCCCACCTGGAGCCTCTCCCCAGCTCTAAGTCAGGTCCCCATCCCCTCCTAGGCCAAAGCACCCAGTATCCACCAAGCTGCTGGGAAGGGCCCTGGATTCAAATCTCTACTTTCTAGCTGTGTGAACTTGGAATAGGTTTGGGATTAGAGCTCAGATTTCATTGGTCCAGGGACCTTCCAGGTGAAAAACCAGTGCTACACTTCACTATCTTGGAACCAATGAGTGTTTTTAAGATAGACATTGGTATTTTCACTGTAACTGGCATCCTTTGTAATGCTGTTTTTCATTTTATGCCTTTACAACCACAATTCCGAGAAGGGTCCATTGCTCTCACCAGGCTGACTGCCGGGCTAGGGGGCCGTGACAGAAGTGGTCAAGAACCCCTGTCTGAGAGTTGTCTTAGAATCAGTGAAGTGACTTGCCCTGGGTCACACAGCCAGCAGGTGTCAGAGTTGGCAGGCTTCGAAGGCCAACTCTAGCAAACGCTCTTGGCATTGGTTTGTAAAAATGAGGGCACTGGAGGCAGCTAGGTGGCGCAGTGGATAAAGCACTGGCCTTGGATTCAGGAGGACCTGAGTTCAAATCCAGCCTCAGACACTTGACACTTACTAGCTGTGTGACCTTGGGCAAGTCACTTAACCCTCATTGCCCCACAAAAAGTTAAAAAAAAAATGAGGGCACTGGTCTACCCTACCTGGTTTTGAAGTCCTTTTAACTTTCACATCCAAGGGTCTAACCCTCTGCATGGCAGAGAAATGGGTATTGCTGAATAGGTTCCTCAGGGGTGGTGGGACCCAGTGTAAGTGACCCTGGGGGTGCCCGACAAGGTTCCCCACGATGAATCTCACCCTCTGTTTTTGCAGCGCACCGGCTACCCCAGCCTCGGGCACTGACCTTCTCCCCACAGAAAGCATCCCCAGCCCCCAGCCCCCGGGCCTCCAGTCCTGGGGCTCAGCGCTGGCCGGATGTGGGGAGCCCTGCCCCAGGAGGGGAGCGCCGGGGCTCTCGGCCCGAGGGGCTCCCTGCCCGGCTCCCTCAGGCTGCTGCTAACCCCCGAGGCCAACGGGATGGTCCGGAGACTCGCCAGGCCAATCCACTGAGGTAGGGCCTGGGTCAGGAGTCTGGGCAGAGGGGGCTGTCCTTGTCTGGTGCTCAATGGGTTACTCCAAGCCTGGAGCTGTGCATCCGGTCTGGGCCTCAGGAAGAGAGAACCTTGGCCGCCCTGCTGTGACTCATTCCCAGGGAAAAAGTGTGGCAGGCTTCCGGTCTCCATGGCGACTCAAACTAACAGTGCAGGCTTGGGTGCAGCCTTGGGCCAGCTCCCTCTGCTGGGGGGAGGGGTGGTGGGCTGGGCTGTCCTGGCAGGGAGAAGAAGAGGGGGGGCTTCTCTCCCTGAGGAAGAAGAGGCTTTGGCCAGCCTGTGGGCTGGGAGGCCTCTGCTGGGGACCAGAGGGGTTCAGTCTCATCAGCTTTCCCATTGCTTGGGTCCCCAGTGGCCTTTGGACCCCAGCTCCCCTTGTCTCCCTCAGGCCCCCGAGGTCTCGCCGATGCTCAGGTGACAGTGACTCATCGGCCTCCTCAGCACAGAGTGGCATCTTGGGCTGTTGCCGGGGTGAAGAGGGGTCCCCGGGACCCCGGAAGGACAGTAGCAGTCAGCGGGTCACCAGGGTCCCAGCCCCTCTCAAGAGACCCCCAGCCCAGCGGAGCAAGTCCCGGGATCGGGGCCCTGGGCCCAGTCCCCGAGTAGAGGAGCGGGGGCGGCCCCGGGGGGCCCAAGGTGGAAGAGATGCCCGGCCAGCAGCCCCGAGCCCCGCCCGGCGGGCACGGAGCCAGGGCCGAGAGGACCAGACCATGTTTCTCATCCACCGAGACAGAGATGGGCAGCACTCGTGGGCTCGACCCGGTGGCTCTGGCAGAAGCACCCCCCGGGCGAGGAGCCCTGCTGTCCCCCGTGCCCGGCCCCAGCCCCCCACGGCCCCTGAGCCCCCGCGACCCCTGCAGGCAGTGGACACCCTCTGTCAGGAGCTAGAGGAGTTGGCGCGAACCTTCCGGGCCCCCCTGCAGTTGGACCCTGGTCAGGAACAGCGGCTCTACCGCTGCCTGGAGGAGGAGTACCTGGCCAACTCTAAGGCCTTGGAGGCTGAAAGGGCCTCTGGGGCCCAGGCCCCCCAGACCACGCCCGAGCCCGTGGCCCCCGACTCTGCCTACTGCTCCTCTAGTTCCTCATCATCTTCCCTCAACTTCTTCAGCAAGCACGGCCCCCCCACTGAGGCCTCCCGGGGGGGCCTGGCCCCCAATGGCGTGGCTGGCATCCCCAATGGCTCCGGTGAGGGGTGGGATGCCAGGGCCCCTGGCCGCCGTCAGGGCCCCGCCCTCTCCAGCTCTTCGGACGAGAGTAACTACTGCCCTGCACTCAATGATGTGCAGGAGGTGCCCGAGGTGGGCTGGAGTGAAGCAGAGATCGAGGGCTCTGGGGATGAGCAGGGGGCACCGGGCCTTGGGCAGGCCAGGCCCGCCCTCACTGCAGACCCCCTAAGACCATGTGCCCGTCCTCGGGCGGACAACCAGCCGGACAGAAAGCCATCACGCATCCCTACCCCGCTGGCCCCTCGGAGGCCTTCAGCCTGGCAGGGTCTGCACTCGGGTCTCTCGGGCTTCCTGGAGCCCCTGACTCAGGTGCCAAGGGGAGGGAGGAGGCAGGAGGAGGGTGCCTGGATGTGACCCCCTCCAAGGCACCCCCAGACCACACCGACATGGCTGGGGGCCCCTTTGTGCCTCCTCTCTGGGACCACCGAGTCTAGGGCTGGGCTGTCAGCCCTCATCCCCTTCTTCCTTCCTATGTGGCCTTAGTTGTAACCGGGTCCATCGGGCTGACGGGATTTCCGCTCCCTTCGTCCAGGGACCAATGTCAGGGAAAGGCAGGAGCAGGGACTGCGGCTGACTTTAAGTTTACGGTTTCTGGGTTTAGGGGAGGCAGGTGGTCTGGATTGTCCCCCCTCCCCATCCCTCCCTGTACTGTACAAGTGGGCATAGCAGATCTATTTAAATCTAATATATTGAGAGAGTGTGTGTATGTGTGTGAGACGAGTGAGAGAGCGCGCGAGCCCCCGGCCAGGCCCCCAGCCCTGCTGAAGACACCCCCCACCCTGCTCTGTAAACCTCCCTGGCCCTGAGAGATTCTGAGCTGAAGAGAGTAAACTAATGTCCATTGCCCTCAGTGTGTTTATTGGGGGGGGGAGGAATCACCGGAGTCCTTCCCCCAGCCGGGTGGGGCTGGCTGGAGGTGGGCCAGAGGAGGAGCCAAGGTATGCTAGGGCAGCAGCTTCCAGTTTGGGGCTCGCTTTTTCAGCTGACTAGCTCCTGGTCTCCCTTCCAGGGGTCCTGGGCTGCCCACTTGTGCCTCTTACCACACCCTCCAAAAGAGAAGGGCCCTGCGTTTGGCCATGGTGCCTTTAAAGGATCATCATTTAAGCTGCAAGGAACCTCCTTCATTTTTCAGTTGAGGAAACTGAGGCACAGAGGTGGGGAGTGAAACACTGGTTCTCACTGGGAAGTCCACTGATAAGCTGCTGAGCCTCACAGGGAGGGCTACCAGCCAAGTGAAGGCCTACAGTCCATACCATAGAACTATCTGGGACAGCTAGGTGGCACCATAGTGGATAGAGAGCTGGCCCTGGAGTTAGGAGGACCCAAATTCAAAACCTGCTTCAGACACTTGCTAGCTGTGTGACCTTGGGTAAGTCACTTAACCTCTCAAAGAAATTCAAATCAATAAGAGGACTATCTGAAGGAACTAGATGTGTTTGGCCCTTGGGAAAGAAGGCTGGGTGGGGGCTAGATATGAGAGCAGTGGGTGTCTGGTATCTGAAGGGCTGTCATTCATGGGCTTGGCCTGGTTCTGCTTAGCCCCAGGGGCCAGAATCTGGAGCCCTGGCTGAGAATTGCATTGCAGGAAGAAATTTCTTTAAGCCAAGCCTGCACAACTACTGGCTGTGGTGGCTCCTTTCACAGGATTGTTTTTGATATGGCTTGGGTTAGATTGGATGCGTGCTCACTCTGGGATGCAGTCAATGCCACAGAGCAAGAAGTGACAGGGAAGGGACTCCAGCCCACCCTATCCAGAGCCGTCATCCCTCCTGGCCTGAGCCACGGCCCCGAGTCCATCCCACCCCAGAGATGGAGCTGGGCCTTCCTTCTCCTCTTTATTCTGTCAGCTTTGGCCCTGAGCAGGATAGACTAGCCCTTGGGGGACACATGCGGGGTCACCCTCCCAAGCCCTGGCATCAGGGTTCTTTATATTCAGCAGGAGTCCTCTTGCCCTAGCTGTGGCCTTGCCTGGCCCTGGGGCCTGTCCCATGGCCCTTGCTGTCCCGTCTGGGGAGGCTCTGGGTTGTGGGCTCCTGTTTCCCAGCCTCCCCCTCCCCACCTCCAACAAAGTACATGGCCTAGAGGGAGTCTTGGGTCTCCCAGCAGAAAGTGCATCCAGATGGGGCTTCCCTGTTCCAGGAAAGTCTTTGGGAACCAGCACAGCAGAGTCCAACTGGCTGGTATCAGTCACATGAGGCTGCAACGGTTGGGGTGCAGTGCACCCTGCAGGCGGATGGCTGGGTGGCTGTGCTTGCATCCCCTAGCTAGGACACTGCTCAGCAGCTCCTTGAAGAGCAGGACCACGTGCCAATTGTACTTGGCTGAGCACTCCATGTAGCCACACTTCCAGCTCTTCTTCACCAGTACAGCTAGTGCCCTACGGGGGCTGAAGCGCTGTCGCTGTTGGTCTCGTTTGTTACCCACCACAATGATGGGTGCCTCTGGTGCTCCTGCTGGCCTGCAGGGGAACAAGATTGAGGAGCGAAGGTAGGTGAGAGCTTGAGATGAGGGCCTTTCCTGTCTGGGGATGAGAGTTCCCACTGGGGGTGGAAGAGTCATGCCTAGGTGTCTCCAGGAATCAGAGTCACAAATCTAAATCTGGAAAGGACCTACCTAGGCAGCTAGGCAGCACAGTGGATAGATATCCGGCCTGGAGTCAGGAAGACCTGAGTTCAAATTCAGTCTCCAACACTGGGCAAGTCATTTAACCTCTTTGCCTCAGTTTTCTCAACTGTAAAGTGGGGATAACGTAGCACTTACTTTGAAGGGTAGTTGTGAGGATCAAATGAGATATTTAGAGTGCTTAGCACAGTGCCTGGCAATCAGTAGCTACTATATAAATGTTAGCTATTATAATTACCTCAGAGGCCATCTGGTATAGCCCACTCATTCTATAGAGGAGGAAACTGAAGCCCAGAGGGATGCATAGATTGTTCAAGATCACACAGCTATTTTTATCAAAGTAAAGATCTGAACCACTGAGCAGTGTTGTGTGGCGGATAGAGAACCGGCCTCAGAGACAGGAAGACCCAGTCTTAAATTCCATCTGTCACATACTGGCTATGTGACCAGGGGAGCATTACCCAGTCTTAGTGCTCTATGCAGTAGAAGAAGTGTTGATATGCATCAGTGGAGGGACTTTCCACACTTGGGAGCTTCCTATGGTCAAGAAAACCACAGCTCTAGTCCTCCTCCCTCGCCTCTAGGCTCTCTCCATTAGACTAGGGTAGCCTGGCTCCCGGCCAGGTTACTGTCCTGGGGAGAGGATTAGAGTAACTGATTAATATCTGGAAAGAGCCTTAGAGACTTAAAATCCAACCCCTTCACTTTACAGGTGAGGAAACTGAGGCCCAAGTTGGTTAAGTGCCAAAAATCACGCAGGGACAATCTGGTCTCAGACACTTAATAGCTGTGTGACCTTGGGTGAGTTCCTTAACCCAGCTTGCCTCAGTTTCCTCATCTTTAAAATGAGCTGAAGAAGGAAATGGCAAACCACTCCACTATCTGCCAAGAAAACCCCAAATGAGATCACCGAGGCTGACGCTGCTGAACAACAACTGGGTAGGAGAACTGGGATTCTCAACAGCACCCCCCTGTGGCAGTGATTGTGAACTGTCCCTGGGAAGAAGCACTGACCACTTTGCAACCAGGGGAAGGTAGCCTCCACCCAGCCTCTGCCCTTGAATGAGCGTACACTAAATAGTTGAAAAGTAGCCATCTCCCTTCTTCCACCATCCATGGTTCATAGGGCTTAGTGCTAGAGGGTCTGGACAGGAGAATAAAGTGGTGGCAAAGCCAACTAAGCTGTAATTGCAGTCAGAGGGTCTGGGTTTGAATCCTGCCGCTGTCACATGCTGTCTGTGTAACTTTGGGCAACTAACTTCAATTTTCTGGGCCTCAGTTTCCTCCTCTGTAAAATGAGAAGATTGGATAGCTGTTCTTTCCAACTCTAAGACTGAATGAGCTCAAGAAGGACTGCAGGGAAGAGCTGACCCCTAGAGACCTTGCTGGTCTGTGTAACATTGGAAAGAGCCCTGAACTTTGGAGTCAGAGAACTTGGCTGTAAATCCTGGCTGACTCACTTCTGGAATATTATATTCTAAGCTCTCCTCTCCTTTAGGGTGGTGGACGCTAAATCTTTTGTGAACCTGGGGATTCTCAGTACTTGAATTGCTTCTTTCTGGCTGCTTACAGTGTTTTTACTTTGATCTGGGAGCTCTGAATTCTGATTACAATATTCCTAGGAGTTTTTATTTTGTGGTTTCTTTCAGGAAGTGACCAGTGAATTCTTTCATTTTCTACTTTTTCCTCTAGTTGTAAGAATACCAGGCTGTTTCCTTTTATGATTTCTAGAACATAATGTATAGGCTCTCTCTCTCCTTTTTTGGTCATGACTTTCAGGTAAACTGATGATTCTTAAATTGTCTCAATATGTTTTCCAGATCAGTTGTTTTTGCTTTGAGATACCCCACATTTTCTTTTTTTTTTCTTCTTCAGTATCTTGACTTTATTTTTAACATTTCTGATGTGTCATGGAGTCATTAGCTTCCATTTGGTCAATGGTGGCTATTTTCTTGGGTAAGATTTTTATCTTTTTGTTTCAAGCTATTCTCTTTACACAGATTCCCATAGCTCTTATTTCTTTCCCCATTTTCCCTTTACCCCCACCCCCTTTGTGGGGCAATGAAGGTTAAGCCCAGGGTCACACAGCTAGTAAGTGTTAAATGTCTGAGGCTGGATTTGAACTCAGGTCCTCCTGAATCCAGGGCCAGTGCTTTATCCACTGCACCACCTAGCTACCCCCAGCTCCTTTCTCTCTCTCTCTCTCTAACTCTTGCTTTAACTCTTCCAGAAATTTTAGTTTGACTTGTGCCCAAGCTGTTTTTTTTCTTTACAAACATCTGTTTTTAAGCTATTCTTTTTTTCTGGATTTGTGTCTTAAGTTTCCCTGTCTCCATAATAGCTTTTAATGATGGGATTCTTTTGTTGTTGTTGTTGTTGTTCATTCTTTGAGCCCACTTCTTGACTTTGCACTGGATGTTAATGCTCGGCTCTGTGAACTTCTTGGGAGGAGCAGGAATGTCTGGCCTGAGCTGCTGTCCTCTTATGTTCCTCTGCTTTCAAAGCTCAAGCTGGGGGCCTGCAAGCCTTCGGTGACCCCACAATGATGTAATCCTGCCTTTTTTTTTGTGGGGCAATGAAGGTTAAGTGACTTGCCCAGGGTCACACAGCTAGTAAGTGTCAAATGTCTGAGGTCAGATTTGAATTCAGGTCCTCCTGAATCCAGGGCCAGTGCGCTATCCACTGTACCACTTAGCTGCCCCCATGGGGTTTTCTGCCTTTTTTTTCTTCCCACAGTGATGTAAACCAAGGCATGGTCTGCTCACTGCCCTCCTGACAAGAGCTCTGCATGTTCCTGACATAGGTTCGGGTCTGCTGGCTTGCTCCTTGCTGGCAGTTTCAGCAGCCTGCTGCTAGACTTGGGCATATTAGCTTCCTGAGAGGTTCAACAGGTTCAGAATATTTGATCTGTCGGCTCCCCATTGGTCTGTGATTCCTGTTCTGGGTATAGCACTGCAGATTGGGCTGGAGGCTAGACTGAGTCCCCTCTGTACTCCTGGGATGAGCCCAGAGCTATGCTTCTATTGGCTTCTGAACCTGTTCCTTGCTCAGTAAACAGCCAGGGCCCAAGACTGTGGTTCTTCCTCTCCACCACCCTTGAGGCAGACCCTGCCCTTCCCTTCCCCCCACCCAAGTCTGACTAAGAACTGGATAGTGGGTGATGGAGCCGCCCAGTGGCGTCCATTCCTCTGCCCTGCACCAGTTCAGGAATGCTCTGGGATTTCTTCCTGCCCAGGTGCTGGGCTCTGCTCTCTGTCAATCCCCGTGACAGATTGCTCCATGTGGGGCCCACTCCCAGTCAGACCCTGTTCAGATCTGAAGACTTCTTTGTCTCTCTAAGTCTCGCTGGGCTGGAAAAGTGATCCGCTGTGTCCGCTTCCTGGCTTTCCCCGACCAGAATTCAGTCTGGTGCATATTCTACATCTTTGTGGAGGAGGCTTTGCTTCCTGCTACTTTCTATCTTGACTCTGTCTCCACTTACTTCCCGTGTGACCTTGGGGCAGGGGACACGGTGGGGAAAGTTCTGGATCTGGAACTCAAGGACGTGAGGTTCAAACCTGGTTTCTGACACTTGTTACCTAGCCCCCCCACCTCAGTTTCCCCAGCTGTAAAATGAAGGGAGTAGATGGTCTCTGAAGTAAGTTCCTTCCAACTCTGAATCAATGATTCACTTAACCTTCACAGGCCTCAGTTTGTCCAGGTCAGGGTATCAGGTCGCTGAAGTCTCTTCAGCCAAGGTGACCAGCAAATCCCCACTGTTCTAGCTCCCAGGAAGGCACCCAGACCCGGGGAGGAGCAATAACAGGAATAATCACAGTAACTGACCTTTCTCTAGATCCTTGATCTCGCTAGAGTGAGGTGGGTGCCCTGGCTGGCTGTGTCTGGGGTGTCAAGTCCAGTCCAGCTGATCTGCCCTGTTCTTGGCTAGTCCCCCCCCCACTGGTCCTCCCTGCTGCCCTCCCAGCCCACCACAGCCTGGGGGCTCCCCAGGGTCTCACCGGTTCTCCGCAATCTGTTGCCTCAACACCTTGACGTAGTCGAAGCTGTCTGGGCTACAAATGTCATAAACCAGGACAAAGGCGTCCATGTCCTGCAGGCTCCAGTCCTTCAGATCTGGAAGCTCCTGCGTGGGAAGAAGGAGAGAGAGGGTCAGTCCCAACCTGTGGGAACAGAGCTTATCCATTCCCTGGGACAGGTGCCTAAGGAGCAGGGAAGGAGTGTCTAACCCTCAGTGACCACTAGAGGGCACCCACAGCTGCCCTGTTTGCTGATTCCTGGGACTGTTTCTGGCGTCAGCATGGCTTTATACATTTAGGGCTGGTCATCAGCGGTCATCTCTAACTCTCCCCCTCGCCCCAATATCATAGAGGAGAAAACAGAGATCCTGAAAAGGAGAAGTGACTTGCCCAAGGTCACATAGGTAGCGAGTAGTTTGTAAGATTTTAATCCTGGTCCTTGGACTAATCTAGCTCTCTACTAACAAGGCTACCCAGGGTCTAGAATGACTGCTCCGAATCTGGGCAAAGCAGAACCTGGGACTAGAAGAAGGCCAGCTAGGGCCTGGCACCCCCAAGAAGCTGTTCCTCTCCCTGTCTGCAGGGGCTCTGGGGCCTGGAGAGCAAATGCACAAGTCCTTGTTGATCCCTACTCTGATGCATGGAGCTCCCCCCTCCCCTGGCCCAGCTTCCAAATGCATTTCAAGAAAGACCACCAGCCACCCACAGGGGAGACACAGGATGCCTCCCCCTGGCATGGGCTGGGCTTTTTTTTTTTTTTTGTGGGGCAATGGGGGTTAAGTGACTTGCCCAGGGTCACACAGCTAGTAAGTGTCTGAAGCCAGATTTGAACTCAGGTACTCCTGAATCCAGGGCCAGTGCTTTATCCACTGCGCCACCTAGCTGCCCCCACTGCGCCACCTAGCTGCCCCCATGGGCTGGGCTTTAAACCCAGCCCCAAAGGGATCCCTCAGGTGGCCAGAGACTGACCCTGACCCTGTTCCTTAGCCTGGTCACAGACTGAGCTCTGACCTTGTCTGTAGACTGACCCTTGACCCTGGCTCCAAGCTGGGCCCTGATTCTGTCCAAAGACTGAGCCCCAAACCTTGGCCCAGACTGACCTCTTAGCTGTACCCAGAGCCTAGGCTGTAGCATGGTTAAAGGCTGACAAGGGCCTTGGCCCACAGGGCCCGACGGCCCACAGTGGACGCAGGGAAGCCCCAGATCACAGCAGCAACAACTCACGTTTCTCTGAACACAGACACAAACATACACATTCAGTCATGCAGCAAATATTTATTGACTAGCTGCTCTGGGCCGGCTGCCTATGGGGAGAGGATGGGGAGAAGTGGAGGCCGAGAAGGACACCCAGGAGGAGACCCAGTCTGCTCCAGCCAGCAGAAAGGCCTGCCCAGGGACAGAGGAGCTCGATTTGTGACGTTCCCTCTGCCTGGAACATTCCTTGGGCCTGCAGACTGATTTGGCTTTTTCCAATGGGGCCTAAAGCCAGAGGACTTGGTCCCAGCTCTGACCCTCATTCTCTGGGTCATTCTACCTATCTAGGCCTCACTTTCTTCCTCTGTAAAACGGGGGAGTTGGTTGGGATGAGCTCAGAGTTCCCTCCCAGATTTAAATCTATGCCTATGACTTGAGTTCAAATCCTGCTTTCTACCTGTTTAACTTTGGGCAAGTCACTTCATCAGACTGGGCCTCAGTTTCCTTATCTGTAAAATGAAGGAGTTAGACCAGTTGGCTTCTGAGCTTCCTTCCAGCTCTAGGATCCATGACATTCTGATTCCGAATCCAGCCCTCTACCCACTGGGCCGCACAGCCTTTTTTTTGTGTTTGTTTTAGTGAGGCAATTGGGGTTAAGTGACTTGCCCAGGGTCACACAGTTAATAAGTGTTAAGTGTCTGAGGCTGGATTTAAACTCATGTACTCTTTTTTTTTTTTTTTTGTGAGGCAATTGGGATTAAGTGATTTGCCCAGGGTCACACAGCTAGTAAGTGTTAAGTGTCTGAGGCCGGATTTGAACTCAGGTCCTCCTGACTCCAGGGCTGATGCTCTATCCACTGTGCCACCTAGCTACCCCGATCTTATCATTCTAACAACACTTCTCTCTCCAAATTTACCACTGACCTCTTAATTGCCAAATCCAATGGCCCTTCCTCAAACTTCATTTTCCGATCTCCCTGCAGCCTTTGACGGTATCGATCACTGTCTCCTTGAGACTCTCTTCTCCCTACGTCTTCAGGACACCCCTGTCTCCTGCTTCTCCTACCTCTTTGATTGTTCCTTCTCTGTTTCTTTGGCTGGATCCTCCTCCAGATCATGCCCACCATTCATAGGTGTCTCTCAGGGTTTTGTCCTGGGCCCTCTTCTCTTCTCCCTCTATACTATTTCACATAGTGATTCCATCAGTTCTCATGGTTTCCATTATCTTTCTGATGATGATTCTCAAATCTACTTATCCAGCCCTAACTTTTCTACTGACTTTCAGTCTTACATCTCCAACTGCCTTTAAGACATCTCTAACTGGAGGTCCAGTAGACATCTTACACTCAATATGTCCCACATAGAACTCATTAGCTTTCCTTTAGGCCTACCCCTCCTCCTACATCCTCTATCACTATAGAGAGCAACACCATCCTCCCAGTCCCTCAGGCTCACAACCTAGGAGACATCCTGGGTTCCTCACTATCTCTCCCAGATCCAATATGGTGCCAAGCCCTTTGATTTCACCTCTGGAGCCTCTTTCATCAATTTCACTTCTGGAGCCTCTTTCATCAATTTCATCTCTGAAGAATCTCTTATCAATTTCACCTCTGCAGCATCTTTCAATTTCACCTCTGTGGCATCTCTCATCAATTTCACCTCTGTGGCATCTCTCATCAATTTCACCTCTGTAGCATCTCTCATCAGTTTCACTTTTGCAGCATCTCTTTAAATATGCTCCCCTTTCTCCTCTGACTCTGTTCCCCTTTCTCCCTGTCCGAGGCAGACCCTGCATTACCTCATGCCTAGACTATTGCAATAACCTGCTGCTGGGTCTCCTGGCTCTCCCCACTCCAATTTGTCCTCCACTCAAATCACTAAAGTGATCTTCCTAAAACATGGGTCTGACCTCCCCTACTCCTCCAGGATCAAATACAAAATCCTCTATCATTCAAAGTTCTTCATAACCTGGCCTCCTCCTACCTACATTTCCAGTCTTCTTACACCTCACTCCCCAACACAGAGATATTGGCCTCCTTGTTGTTCCACAAGACTCGCCATCTCTCAGCTCTGGGGATTATATATAACTTTCCTCCATGCCTGGAGTGTTCTCCCTCCTCTGTACCAACTACTGACATCCCTGGCTTCCTTCAAGTCCCAATTAAAATCCTACCCTCTCCAGGAAACCTTCCCCAACCCTTCTTAATTCTAGTCTCTCTCTCTCTCTCTCTTTTTTTAGCAGAGCAATGAAGGTTAAGTGACTTGCCCAGGGTCACACAGCTAGTAGGTGTCAAGTATCTGAGGCTGAATTTGAACTCAGGTCCTCCTGAATCCAGGGCCGGTGCTTTATCCACTGCGCCACCTAGCTGCCCCCCCCCCCCCGTGCCTCCACTCTTGCTAATTATTTCTCATTTGTTCATATTTGTTTGTTGTCTCCTCCATTAGACTATGAGCTTCTCAAGGTCAGGACTATCTTTTGCCTTTCTTTGTATCCTCAGTGCCTACACAGCATCTGGAACATAGTTGGTACTTAATAAATGCTGACTGACTCTGGACCTCCAGCCAAGAAATGAATAAAATAATCAACAAGCATTTATTAAATGCTCTCTACGTACCAGCTCCTGTTCTAATCAATGGGGATTCAGAGATGGGTATCAACCAACCAACAAGCATTTATTGGGCACCATTGATGTACAAGGACCTATTCTAAGCACCGAAGATGCAAAAATAAAAGTGAGACAGTTCCAACCTTCAAGTTACTTTCAATCTACCAAAAACCAAGAGAAAGGAAACCAAGGAATCTTTTTTCTGTTTCTGAAATATGTAGGGAAAGCCAACAAGGACTAATGGGTGATATCCCAGGAATGTGACTCTTGCAACTTCTGTGCAGACAGAACATCCTTTACTGAACATCCTGTGACCCTGGGACAGTGCTCTGCATACAGAAAGTATTTAATAAATGAATCTCTAGTTTTGCTGTGCTCTCACCCTTATGCCTGCTCACTCAGTGCCCTCCTAGGTGGGTAGTCCTAGCTTCTCCACACAGCACTCTACAAAATGAGCAGGTGGGGTTTGGGGGGCCTTGAGGAGCCCTTCCTGCCTCCTAGTATCCCCTCCACTTTCTGTCACAGTGCCTGAAATCCCACCATTAGAGGTTCATGCCTTTGAGTTTTTACTGGGGCTGCAGAAAAGCCCTGGACCTTGGGGAGCAGAAAGGCAGTTGGGAGTTGATGGTGATCTGAGATCTCTTTCCATTCTTCCAGTCTATGTTCTAAGATAGGGAGCCTTCTCCTTGATTGGGCCACGGACCCCTTAGGCAGTAAGTCCCGGTGAAGTCCATGGACCCCTTCTCAGAGTCATGCTTGCTAATGCACAAGTGCAATCCACAGGATAGCAAAGCAATCCAATCATTGGAATGAAGATGTCATTTTTCCCCCCATCCAAGTTCACAGACCTTGGGGACCTCAAGTGAAGAAGTCCTATTTGAAGGATTCTTCCAAGCTTTGCCATTCTCTGTTCTACAGCCTCTGCGTTCTCTGTTCTCAATTCAAGGTCTCTTTCTGCTGTCTTTCTGAGGTCTCCCTCACCTCTGCTTCTCTCTGCTTCAAGAACCCTCCTAGCTGTGACAAACTGTGTTCCTCAGGGGAGTGGAGAGGGATGGGGATGCCAGCTGATCCTCTCTCCTCGTCCCAAACCCACACCTTTTAAATGAATGGTCCATAAAAACAAATGGAAATGCGCACTCTGTAGGAGTGTGTGTGAAGGGGGCTGGGGAGGGAAGATGGGTGAAGGAGATAGAACCCTGGGCTGGGAGTCAGGAAGATCTGAGTTCAGATTTGGCTTCAGACACTTATTAGCTTGTGGCCCTGGTCAAGATATTTTAACTTCTGTCTGCCTCAGTTTCCTCACCTGTAAAATAACTACGTATATCCCAGGGTTGTTGTGAGGATCAAATGAGATCATATTTATAAAAAGCTCTTCCCACGTTTCCTAGGACAATGAAGGCAATAGATATGCTTATTCCCCCTGTCAGGCAAGTGCGCAGAACGAGCCTTGCTGTGATTTGCCCTTTGAGAAGGAGCTGAGAGAGCCCAGGGTAGAAGGAAAGACCCCACACGCTCTCCCAGGACCAAGGGCTCTGGGTTTGCAGGCGCAAGGTGGGCTCAGAGGATACCCCAGCAGAGAGCTCATTGTCTGCACCCAGAATTATGGACAAAGGTAGGGTACGGTCAGCACCCAGGACCTCCCAAAGGAGGCTGACACATAGGACACAGGCTCCTGCTTGGGACTCTTAGCGGCTCACACGGCCTGTCCTCCCGGGAGACAGAGGGAGTCTCCCTAAGGGCACCTGGCACCCCTCCCACCCCAGCCTGGGCTGTGCCAGAAAGGCCCCGAAGCCTTCTCTGCCCCCTAGTCCAGACACACTCATACCCCCCAGCGCCAGCCCTGACACGCGCACGCCCCCGGCCCCTTCAGCCCCTCTCCTCCGCCCGGGCAGGGCTCACTCACCTGGAGGCCCCCGTCCCCAGCCGAGGAGGCGGCACTGGTGGCGGCGGAGGCCGCAGCCGACGAGGCTGAGGCTGAGGCGGAGGCGCTGCTGCTGCTGGCGGCCGAGGCTGCGGCGGCCGCGGGGGCGGCCGCGGGGCCGGCTGCGGGGGCCGGAGCCGGGCCGGGCCCGCCGTCGCTGATGCTCAGGTCGTACACGGCGCCGTTGAGCAGCACGGCGGGCCGGTAGAGGCGGCGGGCGGCCGTGGGCCGGTGGCGCTCGGGGAAGTCCCCGTACAGGAACTGCCGGATGATGGCCGTCTTGCCCACACCGGGGGCGCCCAGCACTGCCACCCGCAGGGTGCCCCCCATACCCCGCCCGCGCCCGGGCCCTGGGCCCCGGCGGCCCCAGCCCCGGGGCGCCGCATGGGCCGCTCAGGGCCCCCCCGGGCTGGCCCGCTTCGGCTGCCCGCCCCCGGGCTCATGGCCCCCCCGCCGCCGCATCCGGGGCTCCGGCCGCCGGCCCCGGCCCTCGAGATGGGCAGGCGGACAGACCCCCCCCCCCTTCACGGACAAATGGAGAGAACCCCCTCCCCGCACGGACAGATGGTCAGACTTCCCCGCACGGACAGGTGGACAGGCCCCCTCCTTCCAGCACTGACAGATGGACAGATGACCTCCCGCGCGGACAGATGACAGACCTTTCCCCCCGCACCCTCACGGACAGGTGGAATCCCCTCCCCTCCACACGAAACAGATGGATCCCTTCCCCCCCTCCACGGACAGATAGGTAGATACTCCCGCCCTAACGAACAGGGGGACAGACCCCCACCCCGAAAAAGGCAGATTGGCAGACCCCCCCAGTCCCGCACAGACAAACGGATGGGCAGGAGGATGCCCCCACACTTCAGATCACAGACAGGCAGACAGGTCTCCCCCCATCTCCCGGGAGTGCGTACAAACGCTCCCCACCAATCACCCTGAAGATCCCAGGCAAACAGCCCCTCCAACACCGCCCCCCCCCCCACTAGGAAAGATGCTGGCGTGCCTTCTGATCACAGACAGACCCCCCGGCCCCCTCCGCCGCCCCCTAAGCACTCCGCAGCCAGGACAGCGGGCACAACCAGATGGACCTGGCCCGATCTCGAAGGGACAGAGGCAGTAGAACGCCCCCGCCCCCACTCCGCCCCTGTAGACCCGCCGAAGCCCAGACAGACGCACCGACGGACGGACAAGCGGAACACTGGCTGGCTGGGCGTCCGGGCCGGCTCAGCCCTTGGCGGCTCCGCGGCTTCCCTGGCGGCTCCGTGGCTGCTGCCACCACTGCCGCCTCCCTCCTTCCTCCCCTCAGTTGAGCTCCCAGACTCCCGGCCCTTGGCTGATGAGGTAACTGCAGGCCGCCCCCTCCTCCCCAGACAGCCCAAGGGTCACCCAAAGGTGACTCCGCCTCTGAACCCAGGCGCCCAGGTTCCAGCAGCCGTGCCTCTGGTCCCAAACCCCAGCGCCTTCTCACTCCGCCCCTCCCACGTCGCCCCTCCCCCTCCCGCTCGGATGGCCCAGCCCCTGGCCCTCCTAAATTCAGGGGCAGCACCTCGGTACCGCTGCCCAAGGTCTCCCTCGTCACCCCCTCCCGCTCACTTCAATCTCAGACCCCTCGTTCCTTTGACGTCTGCCCCTTCCCCGCCCCCATCCGACAGTCCCCCAACCCCTCCCACGCCCCCCTACACAACCCCCAGCTCACAGCCTCCTCCCGCCCGTGTGAAAGCCGAGCTCAGAGGATCCGCCCGGTTTAGCTGTGAAGCTTGGCCCAGGGGTGTGTGTGGGGGGGGATGGGGGAGGGCGGGGAGGGGAGTTCGCAAGCCAAAGTACCCCCAGCCCCTCTTTCTCCCCCTGCCCCAATCCCTTAGCTGAGTAACTCAAAGGCCGGAGCTCTATGGGGCACCGGGCAGGTTGATCAAGGGAGGCCCCAGGAAGCCAGGGGGCTGTCTCGGGTGGAGTGACGCTAAATACGAGCAGAGCCTTCAGCAGAGCTCAGCTCAGTCCCCTCTTCTGGCAGGCTGGGTCCCAGACCCTTCCCCAACAACATCCCCTTCCCCTTGGCTCCTCAGCCCTTCCTTGTCTACCTAACTACGGCTCATTGATCCTCCACCCCCCCCACCCCCCCACCCCCGCTGCGGCTGTCGTCCCCACCCGACACCTTCCCCCCCCTCCAGTCACAGAGCATCGGAGAATTCTAGATTTAAAGCTGGAAGGTACCTTAGGAATCGCCTGTGCTGACAGCCCTCAGTTTACAAAGGAGGAAACTGAGGCCTAGAAGGGGGGGGGGATGATTTGTCCAGGGTCACACAGATAATAAGGGGTGGCCAGGATTCCAACTCAGATCAAAAGACCATAGCCTTAGAGCTGGAAGGAACCTCAACTCTCAATTTTACAGAAAAGGAAACTGAGGCCCAGATGTCACATTGCTAGTAAGGGTCAAAGGCAGAATCTGAAGGGAGGTCTTCCTAGCTCAAACTGGATTGAAGAATAGAGAGAAGGGGCTCAGGGCTGCTCTGCAGCTCCATCACTGGGGTCTGAGGACATTCAATATAGAGATTCCTCACTGTGGAGACAGGAGGGACCTTGGAGAGCTCATGCGCCTGAGGGAGGAGGGGGGTGCCTCCAGCACCAGGACCCAGGTTTTGCCATTAGGCAGGCTCCTTCTTTCTCAGCTTGGTGACCTCCTCGCTGTCTGCAGAGGTTGGAAAGAAGAGGCCCTAGCCTCTCCTGTCAGAAGCTGAGGCGGAGCTCTCTTCTGCCTCTGGGATCTTAAGGCTTGGCACCCCTGCTCCAGTTTGCCCCCCAGGGCTCAGTCACTGAGAACAGATGTACTTTTGGGGGAAGTTGGAGAAAGCGATTGCCCTTTGAGTCTGCAAGACCAAACTGCTGCAAAGGTGACCCTCCCAATGGCATCTGGACTGAGTAATCCCCTTCCCCTAATGTTCAAAAAGGCTTTTGATTGTGGGCCCCAGAAAGTCAGGCACCTGAAGCCCTACCTTTCCTCTCCCCACTCCTCTTACTTAACCCAAGGCCTTTTGGTTGGGGAGGAGAAAGTTTTGTGAGAGAGGATGGGTGCTGGGAGCACCCACTGGCACCCACTGGACACCAAGCAGGAGGAGAAAATGGGAGAATGGGCAAAACTCAAGGACAAAGAGGTGCCTGATGGCCTGGACAAGAGACATCTGACCATCTTACTCAGCTTTCCCCAGCATCGCCAGCCAGCCCGCCCTAGCTGCCACCTGCTGCTTCCCTGAACCTGGGCTGCTAGGAAACCAGGCAAAACCAAGTGGTTGGGCCACGTGTTTTCCTGCCACAGACACAGATCTTGGGTATCAATAGAGCCAGCCTCCCTCCTTGCCTCTGTACAGAAAGGATGACTGGTTCAGCTGCTGTGGGCTCTGCTGGTGCTGTGGGGACAGACAGACAGGCAGAAGGGAGCCACCCCCGCCCCCACTTCCCCACAGGACCAAGGGCTCAAAGGATTTGGGAGCTGCAGACTTTAGAGGTCATCTCATCCAGCCCAGTCCTCAATCCTAAGTAAGGATCCCTGATTCTTACCTTTTCTTCCTCCTTCCTCCCTCCCTCTTGCCTCTATGTGGGAGCATGAGTGCTTGGGGGTACTTCCCATGGTGATGGGGTATCTCCCACTGTTGGTCTGGAGCCAGAATAAGGATCTAGACAAGGGTCAATGGAAGAGTAACAACCCCCCCCACACACACATCCCTAATTTCCCAGGCCCCTTTTTCTCTCTCATTTTTTTTCCCAGGGCAATGAGGGTTAAGTGACTTGCCCAGGGTCACACAGCTAGTAAGTGTCAAGTGTCTGAGTTCGGATTTGAACTCAGCTCCTCCTGAATCCAGGGCCAGTGCTTTATCCACTGCACCATCTAGCTGCTCCCCAGCCCCCTTTCTTTGGTGAGGAAGAAAGGGATCCAAGCCTGGCTCTGGGCCAAGCTCCAGCACAGGAAGGCATGGAGGACATTCTAATAAAACACCACCAAACCAAAGGATCTTGACATGCTACATGATGGAAAAAAGTCCTATCTTTGGTTTCAAAATTCAGCTTTGCAGACATAAGATAGAGACCCATAACTAGATGACAGTTTGTGTGAAAAAGGCACTGGTGGTCTTAGTGGGACTGCTCCCTTATTAAGGGTCCTGGGAATGGAGAGGGGTGGCCAGCACCCAGAATACCTCACCTTGGAGTCCTTGGCTGGACTTGTCAGCTGGAGATGCTCAAAGAGAAATACATTTTAGCTGTTTGACCCTGGGCAAGTCACTTAACCCCAATTGCTTCACTAAAAAAAAAAAAGAGAGAGAGAGAGAGAGATACATTTTAGGGCGGGTCCAGTTTTTTGGACTACGCTTGTTTCTTACCAGAGAAGGTATTTATTTTGCTTGTTGGAGGGGAGGGAGAAGAGGGAATAATAATGATGCCCCCCAAAACAAAGAAAAAGAAGGAAAAGAGCTTTAAGGAAACAAAATATCGACAGAAGCTCAGAGACACAAACAGTGCTGGAATAAATTGATTGCCTACTTAAAAAAAACTTCAAGCTTGACATCATTAAAATTCATGGTTTCATATGCGTTTCCTTTTTCTCTTCCTCTTTACATATGGAAATGATCGTGTTTCTTGAAGTCTGTCAAGTTCATCATTTTTAAAAAGGAGAAAAAAACAGACCTTGCTGTGCCCCTAGGGACAGGTCCCAACTTCTTTGTCTGGTGTTTGAAGCCCCACCCATCCCTCCTCTCCTGCCTTCTCTGCCAGGATTTTGGTCAAACCGGTTCTTCCGGACACCCTGCACCGTCTCACCCCTTTTGCTCCCTCCCCCTAGAAGGTCCTTTCCCTCAGCTCTCTCTCTCCAACTTTCATCCATCCTTTAAGGCTCTGAGCAGGTAGCGCCTCTTGGGAGAAGCTTTCCCAGCCAGGAGTATGCTCTCCCTCCCACCCCTTCCAGCTTACACACAGTCTGGATTTGATCCTTTTGTTCTCCCAGCCCTGTGTGCCTGGCACACAGGGGCGCTTAATAATTGCTTTTCATTCGTTCATTCACTCACTGCACCCTACCGTCCTGGCATGCCTGGTGTACCCAGGAATATTCTGCAGCAGGGTGAGACAAAGAGAGGGACCCAGGAAGACCTCAGTTCGAATCTGGCCTCTGTTACTTACCAGCTGGGTGAACCTGGGCAAGTCAGAATCACTTCTTAAATGGTTGGGAGGACCATCTAGCGCAGCCCAAAGGGATCTCCAGGATATACCTGGCAAATAAACGGTCATTCAGCCTCTCCCCCCGACCCCTGCCCCCACTGGTGAGGAAGTTTCTCTCCACATGGAGCCTTGATTGGCTGAGTCTTGGTTCTGCATCTGTAAAAATGGGGATTTGCAAAGTAGCATTCACCTCACAGGGCTGTTGGTAGGTATGTCTGATTGGCAAACTTGAAAGCCTCGCCTAAATGAAAGCTATTATAATTTCATGTTGAAGAACCCGTCTATAATCTACATAGAATCAATTGTCTGCTACCAGGCTGTAGGCAGAAGGTCCTGGCCTTCCAGGTAAGGGGAAGAAAACGCTGGTGTGAGGCTGGGCAGGGCAAGCCTCACAGGTCCTCTGAGGGCAGAGGGATCTCAAAGATGATTGTGTCCAAGCTGGACCTGACCCAGATTACTTCTCTACCACATTCCTGACAAGTGATTCTACTTCAGGGAACTTACCACCTCCTACTTTGGGAAGAAAAAATAAATTCCTAATATCAAATCTGCATCAGCTGTGGCTCTTGGGTTCAAAAAGGACAAGTCCAGCCCTTCCTCCATAGGACAGCCTTGAGCTGTTGGAAGACAGTGACCTTAACAGCTGAAATCCTCAATTTACAGAGGAGAAAAGTGAGGCAGGTCCAGTGGGGTTGAGCTGACTTGCTCAGATCTTGTGACTCCAATGGCAATTAGGTCAACAGGCATTTATGAAGCCCCTACTATGCGCCAGGTCATCAGGCATTTGTGAAGCCCCTACTATGCGCCAGGTCAACAAGCTTTTATGAAGCTCCTACCATGTGCCAAGCACTGGGCTAAGCAATGGAGGTAAAAAGAAGGCAAATAAGAACCAAATAGTTTGGTGTTGTTCTACTACTGCCCTTTTCCTTCTTCAGCCCAAGCTGGGGCCCCGAATGAAGGTCCAGTATAATTTTGTTTTTGTTTTGTGGGGCAATGGGGGTTAAGTGACTTGTTCAGGGTCACACAGCTAGTAAGTGTCAAGTATCTAAGGATGGATTTGAACTCAGGTACTCCTGAATCCAGGGTCAGTGCTTTATCCACTACACCATCTAGCTGCCGCATCTAGTATCATTTGCAAAGTCAGGAAGGAGTGGGGTTGGGGCATTCAAGTTCAAGGAAAAGCCTGGAGGCAGAAATGAGAGGCCAGCTTTGTGGGGACAGTCAGGAGATCAATAAGGCTGGATGGAAGGGTTTGTCTCCACCGGGCAGGAGTGAGCCAGGAGGCTGAAGAGGTGAGGCAAGGACACTTGTGGGAGAACTGCTAGCTGGGCCAAGGACTCTGGACTCCATCTGAGGGCCACCGTCCAAGTCTGGTCAGATCAGTCTCAAGCTAATGACCTTGGCCATTTCCACTGGGCCTGTCGGGAATGCCAAGATGGGCCAAGGATAGATAAAATGTGAAGATGAGGGGATCAGTCAGTCAGCAAGCATTTATTAAGCACCTACTATGTGCCAGGTCTGGGTTAAGGGTGGGGATACAAAGACAGACATGATGTCCTTGTCCTCGAGAAGCTCCGACTCTAATGGAGGAGACCACTATGCACAAAAAAGAAAGAGACAGAATAAATTGGAGATAATGCACAGAGAGAAGACACTAGAAATATGGGGGAATTAAGTAGAATTAGCTACTGAGCCTCTGAAGTGGCTAGGTGGGACAGTGGATAAATCCCTAGGCCTGGCATCAGGAAGCCCTGAGTTCAAATTCAGCCTTAGACACTTACAAGCTTTGAGATGTTGGGCAAGTTACTTCACTGCTGTCTGCCTCAGTTTCCTCAATTGTTAATGTCATCAACAACAACAGCACTTCCCAGGGTTGTAGTGAGAACCAAAGAAGATATCCAGAAAGCACTTAACATAATTCCTGGCACACAGTAGGCTCTTCATGAATGTCTGCTTCCAACCCCCTCCCCCATTCAGTTCCCTGATCATCCAGTGAGGTCACAAAATGTTTTGCAAACCCCCTCAAAGCACTATGTAAATGCCAATTATCATCGTTATTAGCATCATGGAGACGTGCCAGTCTACTCCGCTAAGACCTCCCTAGGCACCTCAGCAACTTTTGCATCCAAAGTGCCTATGGCTACACCCGCTGCCCGAAGTACCCATCTCCTCTTATCAGAATGCTCCTGGGGCAGCTAGGTGGCGCAGTGGATAGAGCACCGGCCCTGGAGTCAGGAGGACCTGAGTTCAAATCCGGCCTCAGACACTTAACACTTACTAGCTGTGTGACCCTGGGCAAGTCACTTAACCCCCATTGCCTCACTAAAAAAAAAAAAAAAAAGAATGCTAGCTCCTTGAGTGCAGGCATTTTGTATTTCTCTCCCCAGACCTTAGGAGAGCACTTGGCACACAGCAAGAGCTGAACAAATGGCTTTTTATTGATCATCATTCATAATTACATATATAATTGGCATTCATATTAAAAACATAATACTTCTATTGACAAGCAGGCATGGTGTGACTAGAGTGCTGGGCTTGGAGTAAGGAAGACCTATATTCAAATCCTGACAGTCACTTCCTGGCTGTGGCCCTGGACAAGGTCATTAACCTCCCTTGGGACTTCCTAAGACACTTCCCTTGCACTCCAGTGTCTGGAAAGGGTTATAATTTGCATCAGTGGAGGAAATTCTCACACCGGGAATTCCCCCCACCCAAGACATAATAATAGTTTTCATTTACATAGCTCTTTAAAGTTTGCAAAGTGATGACAACTTTGGAAGGTAGCTAAAACCATTATCCCAATCTTATAGAAGTGGGTGGTGCAGTGGATAGAGTGTTAGGCCCAGAGTCAGGAAGACCTGAGTTCAAATCCTGCCTCAGATACTTACTGGCTGGGTGACCTTGGGTAAGTCACTTAATCCTATATGCCTCAGTTCCTTCATCTGTAAAATGAGCTGGAGAAGGAAATGGCAAACCACTCCAGTGTCAAGGAAACCCCAAATAGGGTCACAGAGAGTCAGACAGGAGTGAAAAATGACTGAATAACAACACGGAAACTGAAACTGAAGTAAACAGAGGTTAAAGTGACTTGCCCAGGAGCACACAGCTAAACACGTGTCTGAGGCTGGATTTGAATTCAGGTCTTCCTGACTCAAGGCCCAACTCACTGTGCACTAGGGCATCTAAGAACCCACTGTATGCAAAGACCTACTATGGTAGGCACTTTGGGAGGCCCTAGACTATCACTGAAGAACTTCCATTTCACAGGGGACCTCAACTGTAGGCAGAAGAATTAGCTTAACAAGGATAAAGCAGGTTGTCTGTGCCTGCAAGAGAGCACAGGAGGGGTCTGGGTGCAGTCCGGGTTGGCTTCCTGGAGGGCTCAATTCTGGATTTTCTTTGGAGGAGGGGGATGCACGCAGATTGGTCCAAGAGGAGAGGCCAAGTGGAACAACTAAGCAGGTACCAAAGACAGGGATGAGCCCAGATGATATGGGACAGGAGGGTGATTAATAGTAGTAAACAGCTAGAATTTAACTAGTGCTTTAAAGTTTGCAGAGTGGTGACAGTATTTTATTTGATCCTCATAACAGTTCTGGGAGGTAGGGGTTATTATTATTATCCCCATTTCACAGATTTGGAAACTGAGGCAGCCAGAGGTCAAGCGACTGGTCCGGGGTTCCAAAGCTGGGAAATGTCTGAGGCAGGATTTGACTCCGGGTCCAGTGCTCCATTGAGCTGCAGTAGAGTTGGCCAGGATTGGGAGCATCCAATTTAATTCAAAGGCTTATTTAGCACCTCCAGTATAGGGTTAGACACTGGGGAAACAAGTCGAGATGCCATGCCTATCTCTCCTTGCAGTGGGGTTGCAGGGACATTGAGATCCAATACCTTATCAAAGTGGGGAACCCCTGAAATAGATTCTCAAGCACCACAAAGACCTCCAAGGAGAACCCGCCACCTCCTGGGGCAGGTCAGTCCCACTTAGCATAGCTTTCGTTGACATCGCTCCAATGGACTCCCATTGGAACTTCACCCCAGGTTCTTAGTTCTACCCTCTGGGTCCAAGACCTCTGGACACTGGACACTGGACACTCTCCAGCCTTCCTAAAGTCTAGAGTCCAATGAGGAATCAAAAGGAAGGGACAGACACAAGTGAAGAATGGGCAAGACACGCCGACGAATGACAGAGAGGACGAAGGATGAGGCAGAGACCGTGTGCTGGTGGAGAGTCTGAGAGGCCAGGAAGGAGGTGGTCCTGGGAAGCTAGAAAGATGCTCTAGAAGTGTGCTGGGGGTGGAAACAAACAGAACAAATGAAAAGCCCGCCCATTCTGGTGACCTGAGGCCGACTAAGAGGGACACCTGGTGGAAATGGCGGCTCCCCATCCCCCCAGGATCAAAGATAAACTCTTCTGCTTGGCATTTCAAGCTTTCAGAATCTGTTCTCCTTCCCTGCCCCGCCTTTCCAGATTTATTTTTCTTCCTTTCTCTTATTATTCTTTTTATATCATATATTTTATCTTATTATTCCTCTTATTTCCACCCTATTTTCCTTTGACCCGGTGATCCTGGCCTCCTTGGCTGTTCCAAGAGGCTGTCTCCGGACTCCAGACATTTTCACTGGCCGTCCTGCGTGCCTGGAATTCTCTCCCACCTCACCTTCACTTCCTGGAGTCCTTCAAATCCCAGCTAAAATCTCACTCTCTACAAGGAGCTGTTCCCGTCTCCTGCATTCTAGTCCCTTCCCTTTGTTGATTATTTCCAATTTATCCCATCTCCTGTTTGTCCAGTTATTTCCATTTTGTCTTTACAATTAGACTGTGAACAACCTGATAGCAGGGACTGTCTTTTCTATCTCTGGTGCTCAGAACAGTGCCTAGCACATAGTAGGTATTCATATATATGATTAACTGACTTTAAAGAATTCTTAGAGGCAGCTAGGTGGTGCAATGGATAAAGCACTGGCCCTGGATTCAGGAGGGCCTGAGTTCAAATCCGGCCTCAGACACTTGACACTAGCTGTGTGACCCTGGGCAAGTCACTTAACCCTCATTGCCCCACAAAAAAAAAAAAAGAAAGAAAGAAAAAGAATTCTTAGGCTTTTCCTGTCTGATCAAAGTGGAGATACTCTGCAGGCAAGTGGAGACAGGGAGACTCGTGCACATTCCTTATTCACCACTTGACTGGACTTTCCTATTAGTTACAAAGTTCTTTGAGAGAATCCTTTGCATTCTTTCACCTGTAGGATTCTTCATTTGTAACTCGTTGCTGGGGGCTCATTCCCACCATCTACCTTTCCACTTGGTAAGCCTTTCTATTCTTTTCCTTTTTTTTTTTTTTTTGCAGGCAATGGGGGTTAAGTGACTTGCCCAGGGTCACACAGCTAGTAAGTGTCAAGTGTCTGAGGCCGGATTTGAACTCAGGTACTTCTGAATCCAGGGCCGGTGCTTTAACCACTGCGCCATCTAGCTGCCCCTTGGCAAGCCTTTCTAATCCCTCTGGGAAAATGGAGCTCATCCTCAGGACTGAGGAATGTCCAGAGTTCTTCAGAAATGGCATTTTTGACATATAAGGTAGGAATGAAGAATAAAGGGTGAGAAACCAGACCTTGAATTGAATGACTGTTGACCTCTAAATTTTGGATCCTTTTTCCTCTCTGGATTTTCATGATACTTCTCTCTCCTGGTTCACCTCTTACCCCTCTTTTTTTTAAGGCAATTGGGGTTATGTGACTTGCCCAGGGTCACATGGCTAACATCTGAGGCCAGATTTGAACTCAGGTGCTCCTGACTCAAGGGTCAGTACTCTATCCACTGTGCCACTTCCCACCTACCCTTGCGACTGCTCCTCAAGTCTCATAATCCATATCATGCCCCCCGTTAGGGCTGTTCACTAAAGTTCCGTGCTAGGCCTCCTCTTTGTTCTCCATTGGCTCCCTCTTGCAAACGCCCTGGGTGCACAGCTCTATGCAGAGAACTCCAAATGTACATGCCCAGCCCCAAGCTCTGCAGCACCTTATTGGACATGTTAAACTAGACAGGCTGGGGACCTAAGCTTTGGGGAAATCCCTTTGGCCTAGGTGTGGGGAATGGGCCGGAAGGTGGAGGCACGGGAGGTGGGAAGCCCAGTTAGGGGATTACTGGAATCATTCAGGCAAGAGGTGATGGGGGGGCCTGAATTAGGCCTGTGGTTGTGAGTGGAGAGATGTCACAGCCACGTGGGACGAGGTGAGGAATTCAGGATGATGGCAGGCCCCAGCCTGGCCTCGGAGGGTGGACATGGCCGGCCTCATGGGGAGGCAGCAAGGGAAACAGCGGCTCAGCACAGGCCGGCTTAAGAAAGCCCTGGTTAGAGGTTGGAATGTTGGTCCCCAAGGAGGCCAGCTTAGTTCCTCCGTGGGAGAGAGGACCTCACAAACCTGAGGTCTGGCTTTGATTTGACAGGTGGTGAGAGTGATGACACATGGGTGGCTTTCCTCACAATCTGTTCCCGCAGATCCCAGTGCCAAGGGCTGGGGGCCACAGAGGCCCCATTGGCTCCTGCCCACAGGTATAGGGGTGCCCCCAGGCATGCCAGCTGAGAGAGCAGGGCTCAACGCACAGCAAAGTTCTTCCTTCCCTGGTGCCGCCTACGGCATCCAAAGGGGGTCTGGAACCCAGTGAGGGCCCAGCCAAGGTCTTGTACAGAAGCGGCTTTGGAGGAAAGCTGGGCAGCCGCTTACATCCAGGGGGAAGATGCCAGTTTGTCCCCTTTGCTCCACAAGCCTCCCTGACGGCACAGGCAAGAAGGGGGCCCGAGGAGCCAAGTGGGCGGAGGTGGTGGGATGGAGGGCTTCCAGGGAGCCGCTGGGGCAATACCCTCTTGTTGGAGAACAGGAGGGTCAGAGGCCAAAGGGCACGGCCAAGGCCACACCTTTCACCTTCCACTGCTCTCCGAAGCCCTGGAGAGCCCCCTGGGCCTGGAGGTGGGGGGCGGGGGGCGGCTCTGTTTTATTGGACTAGAAACAAGGAAGGCCAGAGATCAGGAATTCAGGACCCCGCCGGGTGCCCTGGTGTGAGAACACCTCCCAGGGCTGACAGATTTCTCCAGAGACACACTGGTGATGGAAGATGTCACTTTTATTGTTTCTCTCTTTCTGAAAACATGAGTAAACATACAATATATATACCTCTTATTTATATATATTAGATATATTTACTGCAAGGGCTGGAGTCTTACACAACCCTCCTGGTGGAATTTATTTTAACTGTCTTTATTGAGGGGTGGGGGATAGGGGAGAAAAAAAAATTAGTGTCACTGGTTGCCCAAAGCGATAATTCTTTATTAACAAACAGCAGGAAAACACCCTGAGCGCCAGCAGGAGCCACTGGCCAAGCCTCATGACCCAAGGGGATGGTAGAAGCAGACAAAATCAGTCCCCCCACCTCAAAAACACAGCAAGCAGAGCAGGAGCCCTGCCCTGGGCCCAGGATGCTCCAGGCCTTCCAGGTGAGGAGCTTCCTGGGGCCTGGCTGGGCAGGAGCTGGGGGGGCAGAGGGGAATGGCCCCCACAGGGAGAAGGGCTCAAGTGACAGTTGCTGCAGCTTCTGGTGGGGGGATGGGGAGGACTTCCAATCCCATGAGCACCCATGGCGGGATTTGAAGAAGGCAAGAGAGAAAGGAGGATGGGACAAGCAGCAGTCCAAGTACCGGCTTCTAGGGCCCCCGGGGGACCCTTTGAGGCCTGGTCAGGTGAACTGTGGGAGGTTTCAGCCAAAGCAAACACAGACAAGGAGGAAACACCAAGGGGCTGCCATCTTGGACTGAGTGGGGCCCTCTCCCGGGTCCCCAGCTCCCCCAGGGAAGTAGGTGCCCGGGGGGCTGGAGGAGCACCTTCCTAACCACCCAACACCAGTCTAGCGGGGGCTCATACCACTGTGAGGAGGGATGACGGGCCGGACACTGGTTCTGACAGATATAGTCAAGAAAATGCCCAAGAGACAAGGGTCTTCCCAGGGTCTGTCTGGGGCCTGAACTGGGGAGGGCCATGACACACTCCTGCCTGTGAGGGGCACTTTCTGACCTCAGCCCCCCCTGCGTTCCCTCCCTCTCAGCAGTGGCAGAAGGGCGCGATCCCAGATCAAAGACACAGCAGCCAGGGGTGTGTCTTACCCCTCACCACAGGCCCCGCACCCCTTCCCTGGGAAGCTGGGTCTTGGGGAGCCATCTCCTGTCCCCCCTCGGACAGGAAGAGATGCTGTGACCTCGCCCTGGGGGAGGAGGGGCGGGAGGAGCTGGGGGAGGGGAGGGGCCATCAGTTCTTGAGGATGGTTTCATAGGCCTGGTAGACGTGCTGAGAGACCTCCGGGGCTCGGCACTTCAGGGACAGCTGCAGGGGAGACAGAAGAGGGGGCTGCTGGGACGGGGCAGGAGAGGGACTGCCTCCTCCCCGGGGCCCCGGATGCTGCTGCTGTGCCACGCACGAAGCAGGGGGTGGGGGATCCAGCCTCCTCCGCCGTGCTGGGCCAGGGACCCAAATAGACCTCCAGCCCACACACCTGCTGCCAGCCGGCTCCCAGACGCCCGCTCCCAGCAGCACCAGGAGGGATGAATCACCAGCCCAAGGCTGTCAGGGAGCCCATCCCAGGAGGCTTGGAGAAGTTGGGGAGTGGAGTGGGGAGCAGAGCTGGGG
This sequence comes from Dromiciops gliroides, assembly GCF_019393635.1. Lineage (NCBI taxonomy): Eukaryota > Metazoa > Chordata > Mammalia > Microbiotheria > Microbiotheriidae > Dromiciops > Dromiciops gliroides. The sequence continues at coordinate 10,297,206 of NC_057861.1, read as the reverse complement.
GGTGGGGTGCAGGGCTCTGGCAGGGACGCAGAAGGTAGAATGGAAGTAATGGCCTCAGCATCGCCGAGCGGCGAGATGGCAACGTAAGGCTCCTCTCCCCATGGCCCTCAGCAGGAATGAGGTGGACTGAGAGGAAAACAGAAGCTGCCTGCCCTCTGGGCAGTGTGGCCTTGGTGGGCAGGGCACCTCCTCCTATGCTGACCAGCATGACCTGGGGCAAGTCCCCTAACCTCTCAGCCTCAGTCTCCTCATCTGTAAAATGGGGGTGCTATTACGAGGGCCAAGTGAGACAACGGCGCTGCTGGTGTCACCATTGTGGCAGACCCAGAAAGGATCCTCCCCCTCTTTTCAGAGATGAGGAAACTGAGACAAGCCCAAAGGAGGGCGTGGCCTGCAGGGGCAGAGCCAGGGCGGGCACCTCTGGGGAGCATGAGGGTCAGTCAGCCAGATGGGAGGGGCCACCGGGGGCAACCAGGAGAGAAGACAGAGGGATCCGCCCATCGGGGACCTGGGGGAGGTGGGCATGGAGTCACCAAACATATGGGAGAAGGGGAGGTGGAAACAAACACGCCAACTCGGGCACCCACCACAGCCCCACTGGGCTAGGCGGGGGTGGGTGGGCATGGGGCGGGGAGACAGAAAAAAGCATTTCCTTATGCAGGTTTTTCAACCTGTTTTCTCCCAGAACAGAATCCATTGAAATGCCAGGCTTTGGGCAGGGATGGAGGAGGGGAAAGAGGATGACACAGGGTGCAGGGAGAGACGGGGGGCCAGCAGGCGGGGGCTCCCCGGGGCTCACCGTGAAGTTGGGGTTGCCGGGCTGGATACGCAGCTCTGCCAGGACCCAGATGCCGTTGGTGAGCTTCAAGGACTGGTACAGCATGTCCTGGCCCTCCACATTCCTCTTGGCGATAGTGAAGATGTTACTGCCCTGCAGTTTGCTGCTCACAGCCTCTGTGGGGAGGGAGGCAGAGGGGACATGGCACCAGAGGCCTGGCCCCACAGGCCCTCCCTCCACCCCCATGGCCTGCTCAGCCTCAGCAGCCCTCGCCATGCTGGCCAACTCTGTGCCCTTATGCCCTGAGGAGGCCCCTCTCCCCAGTCCCTTCTGGTGGCCTGCCTCCCGCCTTGTATTTGCGTGCTGGTGCCCAGCACAGAGTGAGCCCCGAATGGAGATTCAGGACCGGGTCTAGCCTCGTGCAACATCTCCCTCACCTGCATTGAGGGGGCAGTCTTTGATCTGGAACTGGGCCTCGTTCTCATTGGGAATGTCCTTCCACGTGGCCAGGAACATCTGCCTCTCTGAGGGGAGAAGAAGCTGGGCTGAGCCCCGCTGCTGCAGCTGGAGGCCTCGAGTGCCGAGCCCAGCCCCAGTCCCCATCTCTGGCTCTGGCCTGAACTACAGGCTCCAGAACCCTGTGACTTTGCTCCTTTGTACTAGGGTGAGTCCCTCCACCTCCACCCCACTGGTGTCCAGAGTTTCCTCTCCTATGAAACAAAGGAGGGCAGGATGGGCCCCGGGCGCTCTGGCCTCAGGCCCACCTGGCCTGCCTCCTACAGCTGCCCTCACTGAGCCCTTGCCCTCCTCCTGCCCCCTCCCAGCAGGGTGCCATTCCACATGCCTCCTGGAGGGCTTTCAATGCAAGCTCACTTTCCTGAGCATTTACTGACCATGACTGGACCCTGAGCAGGGCTGGGGACCCCTCCCCCTTTGATGTCCCTTCCCACAGGCCCATAAACATGACCACCTCACTGTCCCCCAAGGCAAGGGACACTGTCCTCGATCCTGAACTTGACTGAGGCGCTGCTGGGAGGGCCCTGGGCCAGCAGGGCCTGTGGCCAGTGCAGGGAGCACATGGGGGAGCTGGGGCAGGGGATGGAGGCTGGAGGGCCCCTGGCAGGCTCACAGGGACACTCACCCATCTTCCCATCTTCCACAAAGAGGATGTGCAGCGGGTACAAGGTGCTGAAGTAGAAAACATCGATGTTGTTCTTCACGGCCACCTGGGGGCATGCAAGGGGGTGAGGGGCCCTGCCAGGCCTGCTGCTGCCCCTCCCCCCACTGTGCCCCCACACCCCAGGGTGGGGCGCACCTGCAAGTTGTTCAGAGGGTCCATCTTCATGACAGAGCCCACGGTGTTGAGAGGGAGGGAGATCTCCACCGTCTGGTTGGGACTCAGAGGGGCGTGGACTTGGAGCGGGGCTGCAGGGGCCAGGCCAAAGCTGTGGAGGTGGGGGACAGAGCTGAGCACCAGGCAGACCCTCCTTCCCAGTGTCCTCCTGCACTCGTCCCTTTGAGAACCGGGGGGGGGGGGCCCTCAAGCTCTTTCTCCTTCTAGAATTTGGGGCATCTGTGTCAGCAGTCACCCACGGGCCGGCTGGGCTCTGGCCCCAGCTCTGCCCAGCTGGGTTGGACCAGATGACCAATGAGGCCCTTTCCTCTGATCCTGTCCTGGGCACCCCCAACAGCACCAAGGGCTGCCCCAGGCCAAAGGGCTCCCAAGGCTGGCCCTTGACTGGCCGGGGTCAGAGGCTGCTACTGATGGACAGTGACCTTTCTCTCAAGCCTCTGCCTGCTGGCTCTGGCTAACAATATGCACACCTTCGGGCCCCCTCTCAGACGCTGCAGTGCAGGCGTCACTGTAGCCAATCGGAGAAGAGGCTGCTTTGGGTCAGGTGGACGGGCCGGTGACCGGCCCTGCCCAGCCATGCACACTGGCTGCCTGTCCTAGGCCACGCCCAGGGCGAATTAATGAAGAGCAAAGCCTCCTTCCTGGGCCTGTGACCGGCCAGAGCTGCCTGCTCAGTGCCATACCTGTTGCGGTTGAACTGGATGGCAAAATCCGACATGACCTGCAGTGCCTTGTTGGTCAGCAAGAGGTCCATGGAGATGGAGCCCACCTGGCGGGTGAAAGTCCCTGAGATCTCAAGGCCTTTGGCTTTCATGGCAGGGAGCCAGACCTACGGGAGAAGGTCAGCACACAGAAGGAGTCAGCAGTGCAGCACGTCTGCCAGGGCTCTGGGTTCAAATCCCTCCTTGGACAGTGCCCTCCCCTGTAAAATGAGCGTTGGCCTCAGCCTATCCTCCTCAGATCCCTTTGCTGGTCTTCTGGAGAAGGGGCCTGAGAGTGCTCCAGGGGCAGCCCTGGCCGCCCTCTTCGGTAACTGCTCCTGAGGCCAGTGGGGAGGGGCCAGGGTGGTGTGGGTAGGGGGGAGAGGGCTGGTGCTTGGGTGGCCAAGCCCTCTGCCCTGAGTGACCCAGGGAGCAGTGGGCAGAGCCGGCACTCTCAGGCTCCAAATCCAAGGCTCTTTCCCCCAGACTGCCCTGCCCATTGGCAGGAAGGCAGCAGCTCTGCCAGCCTGGGTTCGCTAAAGGTCAGGATTGGCATCCTTGGCACCTCCTTGGAAGATGCTTCCGAGCTCGCTGAGGGCAGGGGATGTTTTTGCCAAGTGCTGGGCACAGTGCCTGGCACATGGTTGGTTGGTGGTTGTCCTCTGCTTGAAGAGGACCCAAATGGCCTCACTACGTTGGGTCCGGGGGCAGCTAAGTGGCACAGTGGGTAGAGCACCAGCCCTGGGGTAAGGAGGACCTGAGTTCAAATCCAGCCTCAGACACTTAACACTTACTAGCTGTGTGACCCTGGGCAAGTCACTTAACCCCAACTGCCTCACCAAAAAAAAAAAAAGACAGCGCGTCCGACTGTGGCTGGTCAGACTGACACAAGTTCGGGAGGCTCCACCACAGGTCAGGCACATCTGGAGGGGAGACGGCTCACGTTTCTTCTAAGCTCCTGAGATTCTGCCCCTTCTCCGATGTGGGCACCTGCACCGGGTGCCCTGTGCCAGCATCTCCTGTGTCTCACAATCGATTCCAAGGTTTTTCAGAGAGACCTTGAGTGTCCTTTTATCTCTTGTCTGAGCACCGCGTGAGTGCCTACCCCGGGTGAGTTCTCCATAGAGTAGCGTCTAATAAATGTTTCATGCCTGTCTGCCTTGGCTGCCATGGGGTGAGGATGCAGAGTGCCGGCTTACGGATCAGAGCCCAGGAGGACACAACTGGACTTCAGGTTGACCCCTCAGCAGCGCAGGGTATACTCTGAGGCCATCACACTCCTCTCTTCCCCAGAGACACTAGATGTCATACACTGGCCTTGCCAGGAAAGGTGGAGGCGGGGAAGGGGGCCTGTGTGGCTGTGGCCACCCCAGGCTCGGGGGCATGAGTACGACCCCCCAGTGAGGCCCGCTGGGCCAACAGGTAATGGCTGTGGTCTCCATTTCAGCCACAGCAAAGCCATCCAGTGTAAATGAGCTGTCTCAGTTCTGAACACGGGGGTTCTGGGCCCCTTCTGGGTGGTGACCTAGGGGAGATATCTGATCGTCTCTTAGTGACTCAGTTTTCTCAGGCTGATGCACTGGATCTCTCTTTGTCTAAAAGCTTTTACAAGGGGGTCTTCCCCTGGAAGACTGAGTAAGGCTGGAGCACAAGTGTGTCCCTGACACCCCGGGGGCACGGCCTCCGTCTCTGAGGAGTGGGCTCAGACTGAATGCAGATCCCGTCTCCATGATGCAGCCCTCAGACTGCAAGGTTCTAAGACCCTCAGCAAGTAAGGAGGGGCAGTGAGGGAACCATCAGCCTTCCAAGGCCAGCCTTCACCAAGGGCCTTCTGCTTCACAGAAGATGGGGCTGGGGTGGAGGACAAGTCTGGAGGGTGGTCCTGAGGAAGAAGGTGGGGCTCGTCCTGCTGGGCTCTAGGGGCAAAACCAGGGCTGCGAGTTGCCAAGAAGCAGACGGAGGCTGAATGTCAGACGATGCTTCCTCAGAGTGGGCTGGAAATGGGAACAGACCACCTGGAGGACTCTGGGAAAGGCCAATCGGCTTGTTGGGATGCTGAAGAGGGCAAGGGCGCCGGTCTGGATGAATGATGGCCTCCTAGCTCTCTCCCAGAGGCCACCCCGGCCCATCTGCTGAGCACTTGTCACCACAGATCCTCAGACACGAGGGACGAGCAGACCGACGCCTTATGTGGCATCACTCACAGCAGGTGCTCCGCACCCCTCAAACAGGCTTGTGCCCACCTTTCCAAGCTGACCAGGTTAGAGCAGGATTTTAGGGAGGCAGGAGGAACCCCGTGACACTGAGGCAATATCCCCAAAGGCCTGGAGTCCACAGCCATAGCCATCCCCATCACTGGTGCTGCTGGCTCATGGGATACAGATATGGCCTATGGCACGTAGTCAGTCAATGCATGTTTTGTTTGTTGTGTCAAAGCTGGCAGAAGGGCCCCTCCCAGAGCCACCCCCTGCCCCAGCAGGTCTGGGGGAGGCCATGGTGGGCAAGGCCACTCTGCGTGCCCAGCCATGACGGGGAGTCGATGGCCTAGTGCAGTGCCTTGTGCTTACGGGCTTCCTAAATGCCTGTGGGTCCTGGGATGAAAGGAGGCCAAATCCGCCATTGGCAAACTGGCATGCCCCCGTTTGACCGGCCTGAGGCATGGGTGATGGGCAGAGAAAGCCCTCCCCTCCCCCTGGAAGGAGCATCAGGGCACATGACTTACTGCTTTTGGAGCCACATAGGAGCCAGACAGCGTTCCCACTCCACTGGTCAAGTCAAAGAGGTCGCCCAAGCCGCCGCCAATGGGGGCCCCCAGGTTGGCTGGCATTGTCCCCGCAGGAGGGGCAGCAAAGTTAGTGCCGCCCATCTGGAAAGGAGAGAGAGCTGGTGAGGGGAGGCCGCTGAGGGGGTGCTACCAAGGAGCTGTGGAGGTCAGGTACTTACTGAAGGGCTGCCACTCACATCACCTCTAGGCTGCAGAGACAAGAAAGAGCCCAGTAACTGGAGGGCCAGGCTGGAGACCCCCACTGCCCCGGGGATGTCCCTCCTCTGGGCGAGGCTGTGCGAGGGAGCGCTGCCCAGCCAGCACTCTGGACACACATCCACCAAGGGAATTTAGAACCAGCTCAGAAAGGGGGGCTGTAGAGAAGCGCTGGGACTGCAGAGAGAGCCCACAGCCAGAGTACGGCCGACCCAGGGACCACCACCAGCAGGGCGGGAATCCCATGAGGGGCCACGAGCAGCCCCCTTGGCGGGAGGCCTGCTCCCTAACATGCCCGTGTCCACCCCGAGGCTGCAGTGGGCTGGTCAGACGGGAGTGGGAAGGGAAGAGCTAACTGGGGCGTCTGGGCAGATCTGAGAGGGCAGAGAAGAAGCCTGGTCCCTACCCCTTCGGACTCGTCACCCATCTCCAAGCAGACGCAGCCAGGAAGAGGAGAGCCAGCCACATGCAGAGAGACAGAGAAGCCAGGACAGAGACAGACACGACCCAGCAAGGAAGAGAGAGAAAGGAAAGGAGGGAAACAGATGAGTCACCAGAGATTTCTACTCTCATCGGAAGCTCTGCCCTTGGCCTGGCACCTGCTTCCAGGCACGACTCCCAGTCTCTGAGCCTTCCCCAGTCTCATCTGGACAGTCTGTCCCCCTGTGCTGGAGCGGCCCCATGTTAGCTCAAAGCACATGTGTGTGCACATCATGCGGCCCAGCCCAGCCTGGCTGCACACTCAGAGCTGCCATCTCAGCAGCAGCAGCAGGAGTCCTGGGCCATGCCAGGAGCCCTTCCCCTGTCCTCTAAGTGCTGTTTGTACCCATCCACGTCCTCCCACGATGCTGCTGAGCGCTGGTCTCTCCACAGAGCTGTAACCAGCCTGTTTCTGAAGGGGGAAACGTGACCCTGCAGGTCCCAAGATGGACCACAGTCTGGGTCCGGTTCCAATGGGCCGGGTCACCTGGTCTGGGGATACCCATCCATGAAAAGCGAGGGGAAGCCCCCTAACGTACCAGGCTGTCCAGGCCTCCCCCGAGCAGGTCGACGGCCCCCATCTGCACAGGGGCCGTGGCCAACGGGGGCCCGCTGACTGGGGGGCCCAGGTCCAGGTTGAGCAGGTCGCCGAGGAGGTCACCCTGGGCAGGGATGACAGCCGGCTGCTCGCTGGGGGGTGCGCCCGGAGGTGGGGCTTCAGGGCTCTCGGTGCTCTCACTCCTGCCACAGAAGGAAAAGGGATCGGTGAGCTGAGTGGGGGCCAAATGGCTGCCTTGGGGACCCACGGCAAGCCCCCCATTCTGTGGGACTGAATTCTGAAGCTAGAAACAACAGGGGAAGCAGAGCCCCAAGCCCAGGGCAGAGGAGGCATGGCCAGGCAACCAAGCCTGGCTTGGAGGGCATAAGGGAGGGGAAGCTGAGAGGGCAGTCGTCAGCATCCCCACCCAGAGGCCTCTGGGAGGCTGAATCTAGCCCTGTTCTCCCCCCAGGAACATGCATACAGCAGGCACTCCATCGCCAGTAAACCGAGCTGACCCAGCTGAGAGGAGGAAGACACCAGACAACCCTGAAACAACGTCACATGCCGAGATCCCGGGGAGTGGGTGGCAGTGATGCCCACTCTGCTGCAGGGAAATTGCTGACCATGCAGTTGGAGGGAAGCCTTCCCAAGGCTCATTCCCTGATCATGCCCAGCCATGCCCATCCACTGGGTCCTTGGTTCCCAGGGATAGGTGTCTGGCCTGGCCTGGCAGGCTCCCTCCCTGCGGGGCCTGGTACTCACGAGCCCGTGCGTGGGGGCAGGCTTTTATGCACCACCCCCCGACTGCCTTCCACAAAGGCACTGGGGGGCTTGTGGTAGACCGAGGCGAGCGTGCCGATGTAGCAGATGAGCTCGTCAAGGAGCGTGGGCTCAATGAGGTCAGTCTCCTCAGAGATCAGCGGCTTCTCAGCCAGGACCACCTCCTTGGCTGCCACGGGGTCTGTGGAGAGCAGGCGCCAATAGATGTAGCCGCGATCCCGCAGATCAGGGTTATCAGAGTCCTTGAGAGGAGGAGGTGGGCGTGGCATGGAGAGAGAAGAGAGAGGTCAGAGGGGGTGAGAGCAGGGCAGTGGCCAGACCTCAGTGGGCAGGGCCTGGGGAGGTGGGCACCCACACAGACACACACACATGCACACAGTGACACACACCACATCCACAGAGACACACACACACACACACACACACTCTCTCTCTCTCTCTCTCTCTCTCTCTCCCCCTCCCTCCCACCACCCAGGAGCAGCAGACAAGCCCTCCACAAGGCCCCCCCCCCCCTCTGGCTTTCCTCCCCAGGAGCCCCGCCCTCCTGGATCCAGGCCTGCTGTCTGTGGCTCCCAGGACCCTGCCACACAACACACACTCTTTCTAGTCACGGTGGCATTGCCTTGAATCCCAGGCCTCTACAGCTACATGGGAAGCTGAGGACAGGGGCCAGGCTTTCTCCTTTTCCCATGATCCCTCAGAGCTGAGCCTGTCCAAGATGGGGGCGGCAGAATTGCCCATACTCACTGGGGTGCCCACCTCCCTGCCCCGCCCCACGCCGGGCAGAGGCCTCAGGACGCACCTGGGTGGCCAGGCTGAGGACCTGCTGCACCAGCTCCTGGGTCTCCGTGGGCTTCTTCAGGAAGAGCTTCACAATCGCTGTCAGCAGCTGGAGCTGGACCTGGGCACGGGGAGAAGCGGAAGAGCTGTCGGGGCAGGCAGGACGTGGGCGGAGGCAAGTCATCCACACCCCAGCACTGGAGCCGGGGCTACGGTCGACCTGAGCACCCGCCACTGGGGGTGAGGGGCTGGGAGTGTCTGGCCTGGGTGGGCCAGAGCCCTGGGGGTGGCCGGCAGTGGGCTCTCCCCTCCTGCAGGTGCAGGGCAGGCCGAAGGGCCCAGGGGAAGTCCATAACCCACATTTCTCTGGCGCGGTGGGCTCCCTGGGGCCTCAGCTTAGGAGAGCCCCGAGAGCCAGGGGGAACAGACGTGACCCTCATTCTGCCACTAAGGAGACGGAGCTTCAAGGAGAGGAAAGAACTAGAAGGAGGCTGAGCCTCGTCCCCTGGCTCTGGGCCCGGGAAGGACAAAGCCCCGGACCTGTGGCCAGGGCTGAGGGAACCTGGTGCCCTTCTGCAGCCATTCTGTGTGTCCCCTCCCACAGACCCTGGGTGGTACCCAGGGCATGTGTCACAGGGAGGGCTCCCGGTCTCACGGGGCTCAAAGGCAGAAGTGAGGCAGGCCGTGGCATCTGTCAGTGATGGTCAGGCCTCGAGGCCTGGGATCTGGATCGTGGCTCCCCTCCCCCTCCCTCTGAGGCCTCTGCCTGGCCCTTTACAGCATGAGGGTCACAGGCCCTTCAGGCTCTGAGCTCTGTGGGACAGCGACCCTCCCTGAGACACCCAGAGGCACGTGCGTGTCCCACAGCGGCCCAGGTCGTGGCTGGGAGGCCGGATGGCAAACGGCACATCCATGACCCCCGGCAGGGCGGCCATGGTCTAAGGCCCTGGCTGGGGCCAGCTGTGAAGGAGGAGGAAGGAGGAGAACTCTGCCTCCCAGGGCCTGCCAAGCCTCCTCATGCCCATGGAAATCAGCTGCCTCATTACCCCAGCCCACAGGGCAGCCTGATGGGGAGGCAGGGGTGGGGGGTGGAGTTCACATGGCAATGCCAGGAGGCCAGAGTACATGTGAGTTGGTCACTCTTTGGAGGCAGCAAGACAGAGAGCTGGGGAGCGAACTGGCCTCTCGGGCCATCCTACGGGCCCACCACGTGTCCCGCCTCCCCTGGAGAGCCATTAAAGGGGCTGCCACCATGGAGGGAACTGACAGCCCGGCTCTGGACTTGGACACAGTAGCCATCTTTTGTCCTGGCTCCCTCAATGTCTGGCACATAGTAGGTGCACAATAAAGCTTGCTGATGGATCACAAAGGGGTTGGTAAGAGCCACGTGCTGAGGGACTGCAGAGGCTGCCCCAAGGCTCATCTCTGGCCAGCTTCCTTCCTCTCAAACAACTCCCTGCCTCAAGGGCTCGTATCAGCCCCCTGGCCTGACATGGGCTGGAGGGGCGAGAGGAGCCCAGCTTTGCAGGGGCCCTGAACCCCAGGGCTGACTGTCCTGCCTCGCCCCCTACCTGAAGCCAACCACCAAATTCTACCTGGGCAGTGAGGAGGAGCGGCCAGTGCTCAGAGCCTCCTGGCCACCTTCTCCTTCAAGAGCCACTGTGCACCTAAGCCCCCCAGGCTCCGGCCACGCTGAGCTGCTCCGTCCCCCTCACCTTCACTCCCTGCATTGGGGGCACACATTCCCGTGGAGTGCAAACGCCTTCACCGTGCTCTTGGCCCTCCTGTGCATGGCCTGGGAAGGTGGGGGGCGGGCCTCACCTGGGTGCTCTCATCATGGAAGCCTTCGAGGAAGCTCTCCAAGAGCTCGTCGGCGTTGTCGATGCGCTCAGCGTACTCGCCCACGATCCAGATCATGGCCGCCCGCGCCTCGGGCTCGTCCAAGGAGTCCAGGTTCTCACACAGGGTGGCAATCACGCTCTCGTACCTGAGGGCCGTAGGAGGCAGATGAGGAAGGCTGCCCCAACATTTTTCATAGGAGGAAACTGTGGCTCAGCTCGGAGGCTCAAGGACATGCACTTACTGAGGCAGCCCTGGAGCGTCCCCAAGTGACAGGCTCCCTGAGGTTCCCTCATGACAGGGCACACAAGTGAGAAGGGCAGTGACAAGGGACAAGACTACAGGCTGCTGCAAATGAGGGCTGGAGGTGCCCCCAAGGCCCTGATCTTTGTGCCACTCCCTCAGTTGTGACCCCGGGCATCTTGGCACTTGGCCTGGAGGGGCAGGGAAAGGGGATCAGGGAAGCAGAGATGGGAAAGTGTGTCTTGGTCTACCCAGCGGCCCAGGGCTCTGTTCTGCAGGCAGGTGCCTCCTGGGGTTGCCCAGTGGTTGGGATCGGGGTACATACTTGTTGGGGTACTTGCGGAAGATGTCCTTGATCACCACAATGGCCTCCTGTACCACGTAGTTGACCTTGGTCTGGATCAGGTCCAGCAGGGTGCTCACACAGCGCTCTGCAGATTGCTGCAAGGATGGAGCAGGGGTCAGGGGTCGGGGAAATGGCGCCCCAGGCACCTGGATGGGGTCTCCAAGTGCACGGCCCGCCTAAGCGAGGCAGGGTGGTGGGGATCTCCTCCCCTAGGCACAGATAACGGAGGGAAAACTCATGCAAAGTCACATGGGGAGATGAAGACAGGCCTCAGATCATAGCCCAGGGTTCGACCTTTGTTGCTAAAAACTGGCTCCCTGGGCAGTGAAACACAGGCCCCCTTGAATGGGGAGAGCACCAGGCTCTCGGAGCCAGGGAGGAAGGGCTACTGAAGCTCCTTGCCCCAGCCCTTCCCAGGACAACGGGGTCTGCTGGCAGAGGGGTTGAAGAGGGGGCTTGGCAAGAAGACGGAGCAGGGTGGTGGGGGCAGAGCACTAGCTCTGTGGTCAGTCACGCCTCAGCTTGGCCCCTTGATGCTGCCCGAGTACAGCCCTGTACAAACTACCTCCTTTCTGTGGGCCTCAGTTTCCTCAACTGTAAATGAGAACATTACACCAGGAGGCCAAAGAAAGGAGGCAGTGGCCCAAGGAGGCCAGCCCTGGGGCTGACGTCACCCATAAACACATGAGCCTCGCTGACAGCCTTCTTTCTGCAAAGGACACTGATCCCCGAGGGTCTGCCTCCCCACCAAGCTGGCCACCGACCCCATCCTGGCTGTCCAGGCTCCCCTGAGCTCCTGCAGGGCAGCCCCTCGCTGCTAGTGATCCGGGGGTCTGGCTCATCTACACAGAGCATCTTAACTGACCTCATGCTCAGGGGGCCTGAGAGCTCAAAGCTCAGGGAAGAGAGCTGAGCCCTCCAGGGATGGATGAAGTCCTGATGGAGATGAGAGCCCCTGTTTGACCTCCGGTGGGGGCCCATGGCTTGGGCTCCCAGGTTCCCACTTCCCAGAAGGGCCCGGGTCTTGTCTGAGACAATGAGGGGCTCAGCTTGGCTCTGGGAACGCTCACCTCCACCTTGATGGCGCAGCGGCCAATGGCGCGGACGGCCTTGCGCACAAAGTCCACGTCCACTTCTGTTGCATACTCTTTCAGTTCCGCCAACACCTGCCACGGGAACACACAGTGAGACACGGCTGGCGGGAGCTGGGCTCCTCCTTAGAAGGTGGACGGATGGATTGCAAAGATGGTGGCCCTGGAGAATGGGGGCACCTGGGAGCAGGCACCTGTTGGGGCTGTGGAAGGGCGGAGGGCCCAAGGCGCTGACCTGGGCAATGTTGGCTTGGGAGGCCAGGCGGATCATGATGTCCAGTTTTTCTAGCTTCACATAGATGGGATCGTTGTACTTGACAAAAAAGACTTTCATCTCGTGCTTCAGGATCTCAGGCCTGGAAGGGAAGAGTGGCTCGCACCTAAGGCAATCCAGGAAGGCCAAGGAGGAAAGCCCAGGGAGCAGTGGGCGGCCCAGCCATGCTCTCCTGGGTGCTTCTGGCCCTTCCCAAACAGCTGACGCAGGGTCCCCACATTCCGACTGTCTAGGAATGAGTTAGCTCCACAAAGCAGCAAACTCAGCAGGCTTTGTTCTGAATGCTGAGGAGATGAGCCCACAGCCAGGGCAGCTGGGCCCGAGGCCTGAGAGGACAAAGGGACGGAGAAGGGGCAGGAAGGTGGCTTTGGGAGAGCACTCGGGGCAGCAACGACGGCCGGCTGCCCAGTCTTCACCACTTCCATGGGCTCAGAGATGACCCTCAAACCTGCCTTTGTGCTCCCCACACCCAAGTGAGGAATAGGAAGCAGCTGAGCACGGAGCTTGAGCCCAAACCCAGCCCCACCCAGTGGCGGCCCTGGGGAGAAGGTCAGAGATGGCACCAGAAGGGTGCGGAGCCAGCCTCTCATTAGGCTCTGAGACCCTGTCAGCTATGGACGGGTACTATCCTCCTCCGGCAGTGTTCACGAGCCCCTGACCGTCTCCCCACCTCCCCTTGCACAGTCACACACGTGCACACTTGCACACGCGCAGGCCGAGGTCACCTTTTCTGCACGATAAGGTTGATATTGCGCAGGGCCACGTACTGCAGCTCCGGCTCAGCCGACAGCAGGGTGACCAGGGGAGGTGCCAGCTTCTTGAGGAGCGTGCCGTAGTAGTCCAGGTCCTTGGAGAGCATCTCCATGAACTTCATCAGCACCTTCACTGCCGACAGCACCACGGCTGAGTTGGCGTGAGAGAGCCGGGGGGTCACACGCTCGCAGATGCTAAGGAGAAAGCGTTCCCCATTCCACAACAGACAAAAGACAGGGGGCAGAGGGCAGGGCTGGCATCCGCCACAGGATCCAAGCCTTTCAGGGTCAGGTGGGCAGCTCCTAAGCCAGAGGAGGCCCCAGCCCCCAGCATGCCAGGTGAGGGAGCCGGTGCAGCCTCTACCACGGAGCCACATCACTTCTCACCCAGGGCCCAGGTTTGCAGCAGCGGGCAGTGGAGAGGGCAGGGAGAGCCGGGCCTCCTCCGGGTCAGAATTGCCCTCCAAGCACTTATGTGCAGAGGAACAAGGAAGGCCGCGGCCCCAAAGAGCCATTAAAAGGCTGATCTGAAGCCTCCAAGTCTTCAGTCCCGAGATTTGGGAATGGGAACCTGCCAGGCCAAGTGTCCCGAGACTTCCCTCCCCTCTCCTGCTCACCTCTGGGCTTCCCGGTCATCCTTGGGCATGTAGTTAGCCAGGCAGTCCAAGATAAAGATCTGCCCCCACTCTGTACACTCATTCAAGGCCGTCAGCAGCTTGTTGATTGACTGTGGGTTCAGGTCCAAGAGGTTGCTGCTTGGGTGAGACTCGGCTATCTCCGAGAGGGCAGCCACAGCATTGGCCACAACCTGCAAGAGAGGCCAAGTGGCCATGGCCCCAACTTCTAACCACCAAGGCCATGAGTCACACCACGAGACCAGTAGGACACTATGTGTACACACATTACTGTCTAAAACATTCCTCTACACACACACATGCACCCAAGCACATGCTCACAATGCATTTACACACATTCTTCTCACAGATACCCACCCACTCACACATACATGCACATGTGCATTCTTCTCATACACACCCAGGCACTCACACTCACACAGATACCCATTCACACCCACACCCATTCTCCTACTCAAACACCTCCCTACACCAACTCAGACACCCTCACACCCATTCAGATACACACTCACCCACACATCCCCACTCTCTCACACTTAAACACACTCATGGCCACTCACTCTCTCTCTTTCTCATACACCCCCTATTACTTCTTACTGCTAGCTTATTTCTGTCTCTGTCCCCAGCACACAGTAGGTGTGTCTGCCTGACCAACTCGGGCAGTGTGTGTGACCTTAGAGTACATGGGGCCCATCCACGATTCTTCCATCTGGAGAATGGGGCCCCAATCCTTGACGTGTCAGATGACAACAGAGGCCCCTGGGTAAGTGAAGCATCCCTCCCTCTCTTTCCAAGTGAGCAGAGAAGTGGCCAAGGTCCCCATGCTCAGATGCTTCAGACCCATTTTAGGAGGAGGTACCTGGGGACAGGAGCCCCCCTTCACAAGGCTGATGGAGAGCTCTTCAGCCGCCCCGTCTGTAGAGGGTTGGGAATCTCCGCGGGGAGGCTGCCCCATGAAGCCACACTCGCCATGGCCCAAGAGAGCCTTGGCCATCAGGAGCGGGCCTCCCTGGTTGGCAGAGCCTGGGAAAGGGCACAATCTCCTTCTTGCTCCCGTCCTGGCCCTCTGGCTGCCTCCCAGGCCATGGCACACTGGGGGTGCCCCGAGGGGCCCACGTTCTGGTGGAGAGAGGAGCTGGGGACTGCTCAGACGTCGATGGGGCCTCCCCGAGGCACCCACTGTGGCGGGAAGGAGGGCTCAGACCCCAGAAGAGCCGGCCACTGAGAGAAATCAGGGCGGTGCAATGGGAGCACCTGGGCTCTGGAATCAGGAGTCTTCCAATCCTGGCTTGGCCACAACCTGGGCAGTGCTGGGGCTGCCCCCCTCACTTCCCGCCGAGACTCAGCTTCCTCCTCTGTCATCTGGGACTCATCCTTGGCCTGCCCTCCTCCCTCGTGGGGTGGCTGCAATGCAACTTGGAAGCACAAGCTGGGGGAGTCATCAGGCATCTTGTGTACTCCAAAGCTCACGCATGTGAACACACACACACACACACACACACACACACACACACACACACACACACACTCACACACTGGGTCATTCGTTCCTCATGACTACCTTCTGATGGACAGAGGGCAGGGAACATCTTCACCTCAGGGAGTGGCCCCAAATCTCCTGGTTAGGGAAGGACAGACAGAGCTGGGAAGGAAACTTCAGCGTCCTTATTCCTACTCCAGTGAGAGGCTGCGCATCCGCCCTGAGATCTAGGGCCAGCCCTGGAGTCAGGAAGCCCAGACCATTGAGGTGTGCCCTGCCCCCTCTCTTTTTCTCTTACACACACACACATGCACGCACACACTGTGTGGGCCCAGGCATCCCCTCTCCACACCCCAGCGCCTGCTGCATCGGGCTAAGATGCTGCTCTGCATTGCTGGAAGGAGGCTCTACACTAGGATCTGGCCACAACCAGGTCCCACTGCACCAAAGGGCACCAGTGGAAGTGCTGACACACACTGGAGGGGACCGTGGTTGGGAAAGCAGCAGCCTGTGTACAGTAACAGGGAGATGATCATGTTTCATCCTGCCTGGTCTGCCCAGGAAGGGCCTGGCTCTCAGACTGGGGGGTGTGGGGGCTGACCCAGACAGGCTCAAGCTCCAAGCAGGAAGGGCCGGGAGCCTGGGTCCAAGGCAGGAGGGCGCCGGCTCACCATGGGGTTGGAGTCTGAGATGAGATCCTTGAGGGTGTCCAGGAAGCCCTGGTCCTCCACCAGCTGGGCATTGATGTCATGTAGCTTGGCCACACACACAGCGGCCGTCTTGCGCACATAAGGGTCCTCATCCTTCAGGCACTTGCGGAGAGGCTCACATAGGTACTCTGTGATCTTATCCACTCGAATGCAGCCCATGGTCCGCACGGCCAGGGCCCGGATCAGTGGGTTGGGATCCTCGCAATCCTGAAGGGGTTAAACACAGGGGCTTGTCTCCTTCCCCAAATTCCTGACAGGGGGTCCTAAGACGCCATGTCACAGTCCAAGCTGATGCCGCTAAGCTTACTAGCCTCAGATTCAAGTGCCAACAGTGAGCAAGTTAACTTCAGAGAAATCTTCCTGAGCGGCTCCAAAATGATCCTGGGGTTCTAGTATCCATAGAATATCACCATGCAGGGAAAAAAGCATGCATGCATGTGGGGAGGGGAAGCGGGGGAGAGAGAGGGAGGGAGAGACAAGAGAGGGAAGAGGGGAGAGGGAGAGAGGAGAGTGCCCCTTGAGATTCCTGCTGAGCTGTGCTGGGACCAGTGTGACAGTGGGGACGGAAGGCCCCCAGGTTGGAGCCAGGAGGCTTCTGAGCCCTCCCCGGTCTGAGGCCCGGGGCCCCTGTGCACCTTCACAAAGGTGTTCACAGCCATGATGGCCATGTCTGGCTGGCTCTTGGCGTAATTCATCAGGTACAGGTAGACAAGCTTCTTCAGCTCGAGGTTGTCGGTCTGCATACAGTTCACAACATCAGGGAAGAGGGCGCTGGGGAACCAAAGCAAACCAGTCAGCAGCGGGTCTGACCTTCTGCGGAGATGGTGAAGAAGGCAGCCTCAGGTGAGGGGCTGCCCGGGTCTGGGCAGGGGGTGGCAGGAGCTGAGAGCCTACAGGAGAGAGACTGAGAGGGCCCCTGGGGGAGGAGAGACAGCCAGAGAGATGCCCACTGAAGGGGAGGGAGGGAAGGACTCTGGGATCCTTGGCTACCAAGATTCTAAGCAGCCTGGGGGGCCAAGGGTCTTCCTAAGGCGGCTGGTTTTGTCTTGGGAGAAAAGGCAGGGAGGGCTGTGGACACCGTGATTTCCTGAGGGGAAGAGTTCTGTCTAGGTGACCCTCAGTGGAGGATGCTCCCTGCCTCTGGGCCCTGCACCCTTTGGTTCACAGCCTGACACCAGCTTTCAAACCAGGCCATGGGGGAGCTCAGTGTTCTCCTGTGGGTGGGCAGCCTGGGCCTCCCTTTCACTTGCCTCAAATTCTTTTTTTGTTGTTGTTGTTGAGGCAATTGGGGTTAAGTGACTTGCCCAGGGTCATACAGCTAGTACGTGTCAATTGCCTCAAATTCTTAGGACAAATACAGAGAAGAGAAGGGAAGGCTGAGGTTTGGGAGTCTGAAATGGATCTCCATGGGGCAGCTGGGTGGCGCAATGGATAAAGCACTGGCTTTGGATTCAGGAGGACCTGAGTTCAAATCCTGCCCCAGACACTGGACACTAGCTATGTGACCTTGGGCAAGTCACATAACCCTATTGCCCCACAAAAAACCAAAAGCAAACAAAAGTGAAGTGGATCTCCAAAGGGCTGAGGAGGGGCAGATGGAGCATCCTGGAGCTGCTGCATCAAGGGAGAAAAAAGGGGGCTGGAGGAGGGAAGAAATGCTGATGAGTCTGACTTCATCCCGTGGGCCGACTCCTGAACAGAACAGGACCATTTGAAATAGGATACAAAGTTGTTTCCTCCACAAGGAGGGGACACCGGCGGGCCAGTTTAAGGGAAGCAATGCTCTTCAGAGGCAGCTGATTTGGAAGACGGCCCAGGGGAGCCGGCCAGGCCCCAGAGCGGGTCCGGCCAATTCTCTTGGCTGACAAGTGGGCAGAGGGCTTGGGGACAATCCCTGTTCCTCCTAGGTGGTTATCAGGGCCCTTCCTCTGTGAGGCTCCAAGGACACATCTGGTCCACTGGCTCCCCGGTTTAGAGGGAAAAGCACATGCATCCGTGTGAGGGGATCGGCCTGTGTTAGCAAACCAGAGACTGTTTGTCCCAGGGCTTCTCCCAGAAGGCAGGAATTCTTAGCTAGGGGTCTGTGAGTATGTTTTTCTTTCTTTCTTTCTTTTTCAGGGCAATGGGGGTTAAGTGACTTCCCCAGGGTCACACAGCTAGTTATTATTTTTTTTTTGGTGAGTGTTTTAAAAAACATTTCAATAACCATATTCCAATATAATGAGTTTCTTTGGTAATCTGATGTGCTTTCTTTTATCCTTTTTGTTAAAAACAGGTGGGCCCAGGACACCAGGAGGGTGAACACACCCTGCCCCAAGAGAATCCTCAGCACAAAATCCAGGGCTGACCTCAAGGAGCTTGTGATCTGGCTGGAGAGGCAGGTGCACGCACACACATACAAATGAAAGAGGCCACGCCAGACCAGCCTGGCAGAGAGAACAGCGCTCCGGAAGGCGGGGGGGGGGGGGGGGGGGGGAGCGGGGCTAGCACAGTGGGCAGCAGGGAGCCGGGGCATGTCCCAGCCTGGGCCAGTCACAAGGCCTCTCCCACCTGACGTCTTTGCCCACGGTCATGGATGCGATCACCTTCTTCACCGCCTCCTTCTTCTTCTCCTTCTTGTCGCTATTGAGCTCAGCCTTCAGCTCAAAGATCTCCCCTAGAGAAGAGTAGGCGAGGGTGAAGCCAGGCCTGGGGGTAGGGGGGGCGGTGGCCAGCTTCACTTCCCCCAAAGGGCAGGGCTTGGGCTGGAGACCAGAGAGCAAGGGGAGTGGGGATCCTCAGCCACTCACAAAGTGCAGAGCTAAGGGACAGAGGACACTGGGTGAGCAGATGCTGAGCAACGCCTGCAGCTGGTCTTTCCTGGACTGTCTGCTTAAAATGATTGGTCAGGGTTTCACTTCCTGGTCTTCATCCGGCTGTTTTGAGCTGAGCCCCAAAGGAATGGGGAAGCAGGGCCTTCGAGGGTTGGCCGGGGGTGGTGGCCAGGACTCCCGGCTCGTCCTCTGGGCACACCCTCTGTTTCCCCTTTGTGCCACGTGAACTCTCACCACCTCTGGGATGAGCTCCTAAGGGGGGGGTACTATGGTGGCAAAGGATGGCAAAGGGCTCTCAGCACTTTGGCAGGAGGGGCTGCAGGTACCCCTCCCCCAAGTTTCTGTCTGACTGGCTGAGGAGATAGTGAGCAGCCAGGAAGAACAGGATCTCAGGGCCAGGCTGAAGGGAAGCGGGAGGTATCTTGTGATCCAAATACAACAAAAACACAAGGGCCGGCCCAGATCAAGAGGCCTCCGGTCACTGCACTCTCGGCCTTGTCTTCCTTTCCCACAACCTCTGCCCCAGAGAGTTCGGAGGCAGGAGGCAAAGGCTGCTCCCTTAGGGTCATGTCTGCCTGCTTATGCCCAGAGCAGTGATCTGCCAGGCTGCCACATGACCACAAGAGAGCTGCTAGTGGCTTTTCGCCATGCTTGGTACAGGCCTTGGCACATCTAACTGGGAAAGGGGAGGGAGGCCTAGACGGACCGACACCTCTGAGGTTACTTAAGTATCTCGGCTGGCTCTTTCCCCAGGTGGCCGGATGTCCAGGCTGGTTTCCATGTGGGGATCACTTCTCCTGCCCATTCTACAAAAGGAACAAGTGAGTTCCCTCCCCCAGCTCAGTGTCTTGGATCTGTGAGATGGGACTGCCCACACTTGGCCCAATCCCTCCAGCTGTTGACACGCTCATCTGTGCCGGGGGGACTGCCAACCCCCCCCCCCCCCCCCGTAACACACCCGGCAGTAAGCAGTCAGGCCAGCCGGGGTAAGGACAAGCTCCGGGGCCATGCCAGGCCAGTACCTTTCTTGGTGGTGGTGAAGTACTTGGAGTCAGTCATTTTGGTCCCTGGATTGGTGGCGGAGCTCTGCAGGGACAAAGACAAGAAAGAACATGAAAGGCTTGACCTTAAATAACTTCAATCAGAGCCACGAGAATGCAGTGGAAGGAAGATACACAAGGTGCCTGAAGAGGTACCGTCCATTCCTGCAGTGAGGCAGAGGGCAGGGACCAAACAGTGGTGGCAAGGCCTCAGTCCAGCAGCTGGGCCCAGAGCCTGTCCACTGCCCTCCTGTGTGGCACCCCCGCACATGCCCTCCTCACACAGCTCATCTCCTTCCTCAGTCATCTGTCAGAGGCAGGACTGCCACCAGGGGTTCGAGTTGGGCATGATGTCGGGGCCTTGCTGCCTGTGTGGAGCAGAGAAGACCTCCTGACAGTGGACAGGTGGCACAGTGACAAGGGCACTGACTCAGTTCCAGTCCTACCCCAGACACTTACTAGCTACATGGTCCTGGAGGAATCCCTTAACCTTTCTGAGCTTCAATATCATCTGTAAAATGGGTGGGGGAGTTGGATTCAGTGGCCTCTAAGGGTCCTCCCAGCTCTAAGTTTATGAGCCTACGAGCCTAATTGGACAGATGAAAATGGAGTTAGCATCAAAGAAGGGCTGGTGGTGAGGATGTTCTTTGTCCAAGGGGGCCCCCATCCATTCTTCAGAGGCCTTCTGGGAAGAAAGGGGGAGACTCATGCCTGCTCCTGAGCTCTCCCCATCTTCTTTCAATCCCGCACTTCCTAATGGAGAGGTAAGGGTGAGAGAAGCATGGATGTCATGAGCCTTGGGCCAGGGAGCCTTCTGGCCTCTATTCCAAGGGAGCTTCCCTTGAGTTTGATGGTAGGAAGCACCCACAATGTCTACCTCAGCAGCTATTGGTCACTGTTGCTGGAAAGGGAGAAAGCACCTACTGGCTTCCATGATAAAAAGAAGAAATGACTTCCTTTTTACTTGGCAAAACCAAAAAGGGATGTGGCGCTTCCCCAGCTGAGGAAAGCAGTCATCAGCAAAGCGGTGACGGTTTGGACGCCAGACATGGACTGGCACAGCGGGCTCCCTGCAGGGTCTCAGGGGCAGTACCCATGAGGCCTCTAGAGGCAGGCCCTGTGGGCCAGCCTCTGCTCTAAGGGGACAAACTCCCTCACGTTGGAGGTCTCTGGAAGGAGGAGTCTCAATACTTTCTTTGTTCCACACTCTGACATCTGATAGCTGCACCCACCCCTTCTCTGTACCCCCAGCTTTCTTTCTCCAGATCGGTCCTCTCAGCTCCTTACTGCCTGGTTGCGAGCCATCCATTTTTATGTTTGCTTTTGCCCTGATTTGGGGTAGCTGGGAGGCACAGTGGATAGAACGCCGGGCCTGGAGGCAGGAAGATGAGTTTAAATCTGACCTCAGCCACTTCCCAGCTGTGTGACCCTAGATAAGTCACATAGCATTGTTTGCTCATCAGTTTCCTCATCTGTCAAATGAGATGGAGAAAGAAATGGCAAACCACTCCAGTATCTTTGTCCAGAAAACCCCACAAGGGGGCACAGAGAGTTGGACACAACTGAAAACAACAGAACAACAACAAATGCCTCAAGAGTCTCCCATCTGAACTTGGGTTGTTCTTCCTTTAGTGCTAATGATTCTCTGGGATAGAAAGCCGCTATGCAGCAAGGGAAACAGCCTCATGACCACTTGGCCACTGACAAAATTTAACTATTGACATCCCAATGAAGGCCAACGGGACTCCTCATGTCTTACTGCCTACAGCCCTCCTGTACTTTCCTAACTCTGCTATCTACCCCCTTCTGCATGCTAAGGGCGGCCTCCCAGTCATTCAAACACAGCCACTGATCAAGAGCCAGTCAGCTCGGACACCATCTCTTCTGGCTCCCACTCACAAAGGAGGTTTCCTTCCTCAGGTTTTATTGTCAGCTCTGTTTACACCTAACCCATGTTTCATTTCCTTCCTCTACTCGAGGATTAGGGCCTGGGCCCAGGATCCCCCTGTATCCCCCAATTTGAGGAGATTCCCCCTCCATTCAGGTCTGTGGTCATATAATCTCCTTAGAGAATGGCCAAAAGCAGAGATATCAAATTTAGCAGCCCACAAAGTGAAGCCAAACAAGATTAAAATGGAAATTGGAAATGTTCAACAAAATAAATACAAATACAATATAACACAGATAATGTTAATTTGTGGTTTTCTAAGCCAGTACTGCCTCCCCCCAATCCATTTCTTTTTGAGTTTGACACCACTGGTGCGGAGCATTGTGAGGTTAAGGAATCTAAGTGTCCTACATCTGTTATGTGACACCTCTAGGTGGCCCTAACACACATTTCCCTGGCTTCCCTCTACTAGATTGTTGTTCTTCAGTTGTTTTCAATTGTGTCCCTCTCTGTGAACCCATTTGGGGTTTTCTTGGCAAAGATATAGCAGTGGTTTGCCATTTCATTCTCCAGATGTTATAGATGAACAAAGTTAAGTGACTTGCCCGGGGTCACAAAGCTAGTGTCTGAAACTGGAACTCAGGAAGATGAGTTTTCCCGACTCAAAGCCTGGTGCTCCACCTAGTTTGCCACCTATCTGTCTCCAAGGCAAACAGGCTTAAGTGATTTGCTCAGGATCACACAATTAACAAGTGTTTGAGGCTGGATTTGGTCTTCCTAACTCCAGGTCCGGCACTTATCCACTGCCACTAGATTAGAGATGTCTTAAAGCCAGCAACTCTGTGTCTCATGTATCCTTGTATCCTCCTAGGCCAGGCTACTGTAGCCACTTCCTCAAGGTTATCTGAATTTAACTGAAGTGAGAGCAAAAACTAAGGGGCAAAAGGTTCTTTCCAGTGAGGACAAGACCTTAGAAGTGCACCAGCTCTGCTGCGCAGGTAGGATGGGGACAAGGACAAGAAGAACCGAGCTTGGCTAGAAGGGCAGTTGTAGGTAATGAAATGCTGTTTCTGGAAGGGGCATCCCTGGTGATGAACAAGCTCAGGTGAGCACACTGAGAAAACCAAACAAGCTCTCCCAAGGTCCCCTGGCACTGCTGAAGCTAGAAACACAAACTTCAGCTAGAGGTATCTAAGCTAGTTACCATGGGAACCGTGACTTAGGGAGGCCTCAGAGGCCGCTGGATCAACCCCTTCATTCTTCAGATGAGGAAACTGAGGCTGAGAAAAGCGAAATGACCTGCCCCAAGTCCCACAAGTAAAGCTGAGCTGAGATTGGAATCCAACCGGACCTCGCGATGTCCACGCCCCGGACCCAGCTGAGAAGCTGGCTTCTCCAGGCTAGCGGGAAATCAGCTTACCCTTCCATCATCTGCAAGGGCGAACACACTGGGATCCACATTCCCCCGAGAACCTCCCTTCGAGTTTTGTTTTTACCTACTTCATTTGGGGCTAAAAAAATGATGGAATAGAAGCCCACAGGGAAAGAATCCAGTGCAGAGTAAGCTGGCTGGGGGAGTCCAGCTCTTTTCTTAAAATGAGCCAGAACTCCTTTTTGTCACATGGCTGCGGGGAACCAGGGAACCTTACAGTTTGTTCTTTTTTTTGTGTGTAAGGCAATTGGGGTTAAGTGACTTGCCCAGAGTCACACAGCCAGTAAGTGTTAGTGTCTGAGGCCAGATTTGAACTCAGGTACTCCTGACTCCAGGGCCAGTACTTTATCCACTGTGCCACCTAGCTGCCCCTGGAACCTTACAGTTTGAAAGGAGTAATACCTTCCACACTGGTGGCCCTTCCTGATTCCCCAAGTGCCCTTGGTGCCTTCTTCCCCACTTACTTGTATTGGTTTTGTAAATAAAGGAGTGGAATCAGACAAGGCTTTCAGCTTTGCTAAGAACTTTTTTACGAATATCATCTTATTTCTCCTCACCAGAACCCTAGGAAGTAGGTGCTATCATTCCCATTTTACAGGTGAGAACACTGAGGCTGAGGGAGGGTAAGTGATTTACCCAGGGTCACACAGCTAGGGAGGATCGAAGCCCGATCAGAACTTGGGGCTTCCTGCCTCCAGGCCCAGGGCTCTGTGCACTCTGGCATCAGCCACCTGCCTCATTTGTATTTACTTCTGTATGTTCGTGTTGTGTGCCCCCTCCCCAAGCCTCTAAGTTCGTTGAAGCCGGGTTCCGTCGCACTTTAGTCTTTGCCTCTCCAGAGTCTACCACGGGGGAGCTGATTACTCAGTGCTGGTGGGCTGCACAACTCACTTCCACAACATATGATGGGGCCTTCCAAGCACTACATGGAGAGAGGGCCAGCCACGGCAAGCAGGGGGCATGCCAAGCGTGATCAGGAATCAAGGGGAAGCAGGCCAGTGTGTGTGGGCTCCTGCTGGGGCTTAAGGATGGAAAGGCGGGGCCCTTGGAGTCCAAGGACAGGGAGCTCCCTCACTATCTCCCAATGGAAGGCCCCTTTTATTTCCAGTCAGGTGCTTCCTTTCTAGTAAGCTGAGGTCTGCAGCTTGGGCTGCTGGAGCTGGCTGCCAGCCTGTCTCAAGCCTCTGGTGGTGTTTCAGCTACCCGGCCACGAGGAAGGAAAGAGACGCTTCACCTTGGGAATGTCAGGAGTGACAGGACAAGATGCCTGTTGCTCAGCCACCAGCCCTCTGACAATGCTATAGCGTCTGAGCCCAGATGTCGGCCTCCTTCGCACAGCTGCTAAGCAGCAGCTCATCCCAGAATCGACCTGAGGCCGCCTTATTCCTATTCTGCGGGCCTACCACTGCTGCAGAAATCTTCTCCCTTTGAAGTCAGATTAGCAAGTCACTTTTAAAGCGACAAGGCGACAGCCTTTTCAGAAACCTGTCGTGCTGCAGGGAGAAGAGTCGAGACAAAGCCAGCCTGGAGACTTACCCACAAACCACCCCCTGAATCTCGTCTATCTGAGGAGAATTATTAACCTTTTGTATGCTTTCTGCGAGAGATCTCATCAGGGAAAGAGCCTGGCCTTGGTGAGGGAAAACCTGGGGCATCGATCTGGCTTTGCTACTTGGTAACCTCGGGCAGACCTCATCCTGAGCCTCAGTTTCCTCACCATTGCTAAGATCAAAGGACAGAATCTGGGGAAAGTGTAAGCTATTAGCACTGGGGCCATTTCTGCAGGCTTCCGGAGGAGATGGGCCCAAAGCCTCCTCCAAACAAAGGAGGAAACTTTCCCTTTTCCTCCCCTGGGAAGAAGAAACCTCCAGAGTCAATGGCCTGAGAGGGAGAGTTAGTGATGCCAGAGAAGGGAGGCTGCTTTCCTGGCCTGGCTAGCCTGGCAGATTCCACCCCGACCCGGCAGAGCGCAAAGCAGTTGTGGCCTTGCTCTGCCATTCTCCACTTTTGTACAGGCGTCATGCCACCTGCCATGGAAAGGTGTGGGGCCGACTCAGCGGAGGGTCAGAGGCCTCAGGGCTGGGGTTCTAGCTTTAGAGCTGCGTGTCTATGTGTCTGCCCCTGCCCGTGTGTCTGTCCCTGCATCTACATGTGTGTAGACCTGGCTGATTGCTGCCGACGGGACAGGACAGCTGTTTTCTGGAACACATCTTGCTCATCTTCCCAATGACTTCTGCCAAGGCTAAACCGGACTGGAGCCTTGGTAAATGGGCACTGGCATTGCCCCAAGGGAAAGGTGTGGGTAGAATATCCCGACAGGAGAAAGCCCCCCTGCTGCCCTCCCCTTGCCCCAGGCATCCCTGGGCCCAGTCACTGTCTGACTGAAAAGGAAATAACTCAGGCTGGTCCCCTTTTCCCTTGAGGAGATGGCAGCCCCTTCCCCAGCTGAGCAGGAAAGAGGCACGGAATCGTTTACATTAGGTAGTTGTCAGGTGTTATGGGGGGCTTCAGGAGGTTCAGGGGGCAGTTGGCAGGGGACAAAGGCAGCCCAGTGCAGTGGGAACAGTGAGACACGAGGGGCCAGAAAGGGGCCAAGCAGCGGGAAAACATTTTCCCTCCTCACTTGAGAACTAGGGAAGGGGGAAGTTAGGCTCCTGGGAAACCGGAACAGAAAATCTCTCTCTCTTTTCTGCACTTTCCTCTCTGATCTAAAGCTCCACAAAGGGCAGGTTTTAGAAGCAAATCAACATTGTTACTTTTCACGTTCCCTAAAAGTAACTTTAGCTCTCTAAAGAGGTAGCCTGGCCCAGTGGGGCTTGGGGGCAGAAGGCCTGGGCCGGGATCCTGGCTCTGCTATTTACTAGCCTTGTGACCTCAGGACCTCGAGTTCTTCAGCGACAACATGAGGGGGTTGGCCCAGCTGACCTCTGAGAATCCTCCTGATTCTTAATCAGTTATCCAGGGGCACCTGCACGTGCCCAAAACAAGCGAGCAAGAAAGCCTGGCATCCACTGTCATTCTCTCCATGGTTCCCGAAGGCTTTAGGAGAGAGCCCCATGCAGAGGGCACTGCCCCACCTGCCTGTGCGTTCTACCTGTTCTCTGAATGCCAAGAAAGAAGGTGGAAGCGCTTTCTGACTTCAAGCCTCTTGGGAAGCCAGCTGTGGCTGAGATAACCCTTTCACCTCTTCAGGGAGGGAGCCCCACAGGGGCCAGAAGGCCTGCAAAAGGCCCTGCCAGCTAACTGCCAGTGAAAAAGTGCATTCTAAGCACTTTTCAGTGTCCCATCACGGCGCCCCCTCGCGGACAGTGACTGGCTAGTGGCTGCAGCTTGCTCGTATATGGTGGGTGCTGGCATGCTGTGTTCTCCACTAGATGGGCAGCTCCAGGAGGGCAGAGCCTTTTTTTGCCTTTTTTTGTATTCCTGTGCTTAACATGGTGCGGCGACGGCCTGGGCAGACTGTCCGAGGGGTGCAGGACCCCTCACCAGGCATGTGATCTCTGTGCTGCTGCACGTGAATGCTGGGGTCTACATCATTCCACACACTCCTTCCTCAAGGGCCCTGAGCTAAGTATGTGTTAGGGCTGCAGGAGACAGGTTGAGAGAACTGAAATGACACACCTGGTGAAAAGGGACTCGACCAGGAGTTTTGAACAACAGGAAACAGCATGGTGGCCCTCTAAGCCTTCCAAAGGGATGCCTGGGTAGTGACAGGAAGGTGCACTTCGGACGTGCCCAAGACCAGTGGGTGCCACAGCAGCAAAGGTCGGGAATAGGGCAGTGCCCGAGGGCTTGACAATGCAGGGGGTAGTTTCCTCAACAGCAGCTGGGAGGGTTTACTGTCTCAGGGAAGTTATTTATGTCGCAACATCCAGGAAAATTCAGCCAGATGACAGACACTAAAGCAGAAGCGCACGGTGGGCACCCGGAAACCTGCTGAACAACAAAAGGCCAGAGATGCTGCCAAGATGACAAGTGTGAGGGGAGGCTGCCTGCCAGCCGGTGGCTTTTCCTCCTAACCATGCCCTGGGATAGGTGTGTGTGGGGATTGGCGGGGGTAAGGAAGTTGGCAACCTAAACTTTGGTCTCTCTGACTTGGCTTTGTTCAAGGGGAGTCCTGACATGGAGGACAAGATCATGGGGGTAGAATCAAAGGCCCTGGCTGGACTTCCACCTCCCCCACCTTGTGTGTAACTCTCAGGCAAGTTATAACTTGAGCCTCAATTTTCTCCTCTGTAAAATAGGACAATCATTCTTGTCCTACCAATCACAGCCCGGCAAATGAGGTAATGTACACGATTCTCTGGAACCCTAAAAGAGGTGTGCTTAAATCTTTAACTTGGGAAAACTTGTGCCAAAGCTTGCTGGCAGAAAAAAAGGCAAGAGCTCATTTTTTTAGAGGAAGTAACCCAGGCTAAAGTATCCCTGGGATGGAACCCCCCCATCCTCATTCCTGGTGTCTCCTGGTCCTGTTTCCCACGTGGCAGTGGTGCCCAGCAGCTGGCCTCTTTGGAACCATGGCCATGTAAACCCCAACACCCCCCCCCAAAAGAGGGAGGGCCCCTCCGGCTCTCTGGCAAGGGCCCCTTTCCAGTCCAGAGGTGAAGGTCAGTCAGGAGATATTAGGCCCTTGCTGTGCCGAACAAGGAGCTTTTCTTTAATCTTCTGTTACTGATTATTTTTCCAGCAGCCTCATTCCCAAATACATCCTCCTCCCTCCTGAGCCCCGGGGAGCCATCCCTTATAACAAAAACAATGGGAGAGGGGCAAAAGAAAAATGGCAACTCTTTCAAGGAAACTCAGTAGAAGGCTGTGGCCTGAACTTGGCCATGAACTTTCTCTAGCCTCCTGTCAGGTGATGAGGCTGCCGAGGCTGCAAATGGATCTCTTTATCAAGCCAGGGACTTCCCGTGTGCGGGCCCCAGAGCTTTCCTCTCCTCGGTAAAAGGCGCCTGATATCAAAGATTGCAACACAGCCCTCAAGAGCCCTTCTGGGATTGAATTACAGGATGTTTTCGGGCCAGACCATCTAGTCTGAACAAAGTGAAACCCAAATTTAGCAACACACCTGGTAAATGCCAGGTCTGTGCCAGTTGATCAAATTATTGGTCCCTCTTGGGAGTGGATAAAAACTGATTACTCCCAAAATCGATCTCTTGAGGCATAGAGCGGCTGAAGGCTTCAAAATGAAAAAGTGAAACAATCAAAAGCAGCCGGCAAATAATGACACTGCATCGACTTGGTTTGTTTCTGTCCTGAGGTTCTAGAGTGGAATCTGGGGTTCGAGGGGCATCCAACACCAGTGCGCAGGCAAGAAGAGGGCAGAACTTGGGCTCCACAGCCTCTAAGGCCCTTTCTAGGCGATCAATGGGTTCTCAAGCAAAAGGAGGAGAAACTTTTTAGGAAAAGAGCACGCACTCACATTTTGGTAGCACACTAGAGCTACCTACCGCTCACTGGATGAGAAGCCCCTCAAGCCACCAGGGCACAGAGAAGGCAGCACCCCATAAGGCCGAGAACTGCCACTGGCCCTGTGGCCTACTCAGTGAGCCGCTTCTTAGCATCCTCTAACAGAACAAGCCGTTGGCTGCGATTCCTACAGGCCCATGGGCCAAGCACTGGTTCTTTGCAATGAGGAGAGTCAGAATAACACCAGACCCAGATTCAAATGCTGGCTCTGATACTTACTATCTAGCCCCTAGCTTCTTCTTTTTTTTTTTTTTAAAGTGAGGCAATTGGAGTTAAGTGACTTGCCCAGGGTCACCCAGCTAGTAAGTGTTAAGTGTCTGAGGCCGGATTTGAACTCAGGTACTCCTGACTCCAGGGCCAGTGCTCTATCCACTGCGCCACCTAGCCGCCCCTAGCCCCTAGCTTCTTAAACTGTGGCACACGATCTCAGCTGGGTTATGCAACTGAATGTGGAGGCTGCAAAAAATGTGGCAACAGTAAAAGGTGACACATACCTATTTTATATACCTGTAGATTCAGGGTCGTGCAAAAATTTCTCAGGCAAAAAGGGGTCATGAGTAGAAAAAGTTTAAGAAGCCCATATCTATACAACACAGGGTACATCACTTAACAATGCTGAGCCTCAGTTTTCTCATCTGGAAAATGAGGGGAGGGGCAGCTAGGTGGCGCAGTGGATAGAGCACCAGCCCTGGAATCAGGAGGACCCGAGTTCAAATCTGACCTCAGACACTTAACACTTACTAGCTGTGTGACTGTCACTTAACCCCAATTGCCTCACCAAAAATAAAATAAAATTTAAAAAGTGAGGGGGCTGAACTGGAGGGGTGCTCCAGTCTTGTCCAACTCTAGGCCTATGATCCTAATTCCCTCTCTCAGGGCTTATCAGAAGGCTCTGGGCACACAAAGGAGGCCCCAAGAACATTGACCTTCCAGTAGCTCCCAGACCTTTCAACCATCAGTTGGGGACATTTCTGTGGGGCTTAGTTTTGAGATGCACAAGTATCGAGCATCTACCTGTACATGGTCATCTGCTCTGCACTGAGGGGGACACAGAAGAAAGAGAAGATCTGACTGTCTGTCTGTCTGTCTTACACACACACACAAACTACCTATACGTGGAATGTATCAGCGTCCAAATGAGTAACAGAGGCCGTGTATACAAGTCAAGTTCAGACGTGGCGCACATCACTGTGCCCTCATGAAGAAGAGAACATTCAACTGAACCAACATTTTTCTTAAGCTCCTGCTCTGTGCCAGCCCCAGCTTTGGTGCTGCTGAAACAAAGATGAAATAAGACCTGGCTGGCCGATACACAGGTAATTATGACCCAAGTAAGTTCAGGAAAGGAGCGCAGAATGCCATGAGAAATTAGAGGCGGAAGGGATCACTTTCAGCTCCGGGAGATGAGGATAAGTTTCATGGAGGCCGCGGGGCCTGGAGGAAAGGGGCTCTTTTCATAGGAGGAGAGAGATCCAAGAAGGGGGCTGTGAGCAAAGGCGGGGTCAGAACAGAGGGCAAGGAGGTGGAGCCTGAATGGGGAATCGTGTGAAATAAGCCCAGAAAGATAGGGCAGAGGCTGACTCAGGCGCCGTGGCCCCAGGTGGGCACTTCCTCTCGAAGGGTTTGGAGCAGAAGGGGGAGGAGTGTGAAGGATGGAAGGGGGACGAGGCAGATGGAGGCAGAAGGGCCAAGGAGAAGAAGGCCAGTAAAGTAATGTGAGATGGCATGCCCGTAATCCTCAGAGTATTACTGTGTTTGTCTGGAAACAACAAGAGCAAAAGGAAGACTTTAGAGTAATGTGAGCACAAAGTGGCAGGGGTCTGAATAAGACAAGGTGATGGGGGCTCTCAAGGGCCTGGCTGACGGCAACGATGGTGATGCTGGAAATCGAAATGGAAGCAGGCGGGACCTGAAGGCTGGGTAGGCTTTGGCCATATGGGGGGCATCCCAGGCAGGGGGAACAGGAGGAGCAAAAACCAGGCATTAGGACGGAATGAGCCTGCCTGTGCTCATGGAAAGCTGAGGAAACCCAACCCATCTCCAGTAAAGGCTTCCTGGTGGGAAGTAGCAGAGGTGAGAGGGTATTGTGGGAGGAGAGCCCCGGACTGTGGACGGCCTGGAATGCCAAGCTGAGGAGTCTGGATTTTCTGGGAAGAGTGCTTGTGCCAGATAGCAAGAGATAAGACCTCCTCTCTCCCAGACCAGCCTCTGAAGGAACCGTTGGTATTTTATGAACTCACTTCAGGGGGAGGGCAACTGTGTGCACTTTCCAGCCTTGGGTGGGTTTGAGAGGCAATGAGTGCTTAGGTTACTGAAATGGAACATATTGGCCCTCAAGCAGGTTTTTTTGCCAGATGACAGCAGCTAAGTAAATAAATGATAAAAGGGAGAAGGAAGGACAAAAGGGAGGCCAGGCCTTCCCTTGCCACCAGGGGAGCCTGCCCCTCCCAGAGCCCAGGCTTGGAGCCCAGCCTTGATGCTTTTCCCTCTCACCAATCATACAGTGTCTCCTCTTTTAAAGTGTCAGGGCGCCCAAGAGATCAAAAACCTGCTGTAGCTAAATCCTGCTTAGCCTCAAAGCAAAGGCATTCGATCTCATTTCCCAAACCCAATCGGCCAAGCTGAAGTGTTTAGAAATTCACATGTGAGGCTGTGGAGATAACTGAGACCTGACTTGCAAGCTGACGTCACATCTACCTCCCATCGCTGTGCTTTTGCCATCTCCTGAGCATGGCATGAGCTCCCTGCCTTCTGTCTGCCTCAGAGTCCCTCCCTCAGTTGGGTGATGCAATGGATAGAGTGAAGGGCCTTCAGTCAAGAAGACCAGGGTTTAACTCCAGCCTCAGACCCTTCCTGGCTGTTCCACTCTGGGAAAGTCACTTCCTCCCATTTGCCTCAGTTTCCCCATTTGCCAAATGGGGCTGATAATAGTACTTACTACCCAGGAGTGTTGTTAGGGTAAAACAAGCTTTCCAAACCTTAAAGCGCTACACAAATACTATTATCTTCTGCATGAAATCTTTTTGATTTCTGCCCACTGCTAGTGTCCCTCCATAGCACTGTCCTTATCTACTTTGTGTATATTTGTATTTATTCACTTTCTACCCATGCTGTGCCTATTTGTAGAAGTATTTGTCTGCCTCCTTAGAATATAAGTTCACTGGGAGCAGGAATTCTTTTTTGTGTGCCTAGCAGTGCCAAGCATATTGTAGAAGCTTGTTGATGAATGACGCCAACATTCATATAGTGTTAACTCATTTAACCTCACAACAGCCCTGAGAGGTAGGTGCTGGGGGGCAGCCAGGTGGCACAGTGGCTGGACTTCTGGGCCTGAAGTCAGGAAGTTGTTGTTGTTCAATTGTTTTCAGTTGTGTCCCACTCTCCATAACCCCATTTAGGGTTTTCAAGGCAAAGGTACTGGAGGGGTTTGCCATTTCCTTCTCCATCTCATTTTACAGGTGAGGAAACTGAGGCAAACAGGGTGAACTGACTTGCCCAGGGTCACACAGCTAGGAAGTGCCAGAGGCAGAATGTGAACACAACTCTTCCTGACTCCAGACCCAGTGTTCCATTCACTGCACCACCCACAGAGAATCTTTAGACAAGTTGTCTCATTTTGTAGAAGGAAAAACTAGAGTGGAGAGGGTAGTGATCTGCAGAAGGAGGCATTAGCATTATCTCTGATCTAAAGGCCCCCAGGCCAAACTACCGAAAGGCAGCTGATGGACTCTGGACAGGCCATCACAGCAGTCAGCCAGCTGTGAACCCCGCCCCCAACTTCCTGATTTCAGGAAATGTGCTGATGCAGAGCACAGGCTAGAGGCCCGAATGGGAGCCAGCAGTGAGCAGATGCAGAGAAAGATCAGGAGACTGACTGCTACAGTAACTTGGGCCACTTCACTGGCCCAGTGGGCCAGCCTCTAACTTGAACAGCTTCTTTTTCCTCCATGATAGCACAGAAGTAGTCCAGGCCCAGGATGTAGGTGAGGGGAACCTGGCCAGTGGAGGCTAGTACAGCTTCCCAGGCACCCCAGAGCTTGTTACACATGCCAGCCCTCCGTTTGCCACCACAGCCATGCATCTCCTCCCCACAACTGACAGCCTTGCCCTGCCCTTCTGGGGCCTGGGCAGCACCACTGCACGAGGGGCAAGGCAACAGATGCCTTTAAAGGCAGACATCCCACTGCCACCCAGAATGGCAAGAGGATGGATGATAGAGATGACAGACCATTCCATATGGTTTTAAACTCCCCAAAAGATGGGACCTAGGATCAATTCAATCACTCAGCAGATACTCATTAAATGCCTGTGTTTAGGTGGCATTCCCTTATTTACTAGCAGGGTCAGTTCTCTGAGGAAAATTTGCTCTTTTGTTTAAGGAAGGGGGTGACAGGAAGGAAGCTGGGAACTGATCATTAAAGTGACCACGGCAACATCCTCTGCTCCCAATTAGCTATCTGTGACACGAAGTAATAGCCCATGGAGAGCCAGATGCCCACTCAGCTTTTACAAGAACCCTGCAGAACAGGAATCGGGCCTAGCCACTGGCCACACCTCTAGCATTTCATAATGAATTTGGTGTTTTCCTAGGAAGCCAACAGCCACCAACCAACAACAACCCAAGGAGTCGTGTCTGTTCCATGGAGACGGCCTGCAGAAACAAACCCCTCTGGAGCCCAGGCCTGGCTAGGTAGCAAGGGCCTGCCCTTTTGGCAGGGTTAAATAGGTCATCTCTTTTGAATACCCTTAAGAAGGGAATTAAATAGGGTCTGGAAAGCCCCAGAACAAAGTCTTCTGAAGAGGGAAGGAAGACTTTACACAGCAATGCCTGAATGAACTTCCCTTAAGTGCTAGGGCCTAACTAGGCCCTAGCAGCAAAGCAGAAAGCTACACCCCCCTCCACAGGAAGCTCCTCCAGTCAGCAGCCGTGTGCCCCCTGGAAGAAGGAACTGTGGGGGCTGTGGGGGTGGGCACTGGTCAATATGCCAGAGGGGCCAAGTACATGACCCACAGACAGAAGCTCTGAGTTTCATCTGGTTTCTGTCTCTGATGGCCAAGTCAACTTTATCTTAAACACTCCCTTGTTAAGTGGGGATACAGTAACGATTAGCAAGCTTCTGTTAATGGGATTTAACTAGGAACAAAGATTCCTAGGAAAGAAAAGGCTCTATGGTAATATTTATATCACAGCTTTCTTAACAAGCATGTGAAAACACTCATACGCTCACTAATGCTTACAATACCCAGAAGGGGGGAGAAGCAAGCATCTAGATATTCTTCCCCGTGTTACCAACTGAGAAACTGAGTCAGGCTGGAGAAAATGAGAATGTCAGCGATAGCTTCAAGGTTTAAATGATGGCTTTCTGACCTCCAAGGCGAACACCAGATCACGGCAGGCCAGAGAGCATGATTCCTCAGACAAAAGAGCAAGACCCTGCCTGATACATCTTCAAAAGGGTCAGGCTGACCCTTCTTTGGGCGAGACATCTAAGGATGCAGTCACGGAAGACATTCCAGAGGTCAACTCCCCCAGACAGATGAGTGTGACCAATCCCTTGGCCTCTTGCAGGGTATCAGAATTCTGGCACTGGAATGAGTCTTGGAGGTTACCCACCTGTAGTGCCTGGCCTGTAACGTGAACAGGCAGCCAGGCGGAGCAGAAGAAATGGCGAATGTGGAGCAGGGAAGAGCTAAGTTGCAAGCTTCTCTCTGACACTTGCTAGCTGTCTAACCACAGGCAGGCAAATAACAACCTGTCTACCTCAATGTCTTCATCGGTAAATGGGCATAAATAATACCCGTGTGGTACCACGGGGTTGTTACACAGCTCAAATAATATGGTGTATGTAGAGCATTCTGCAAACCCATAGAAATGCTGACCTGTCACTGAATCGAGGATCTTCTGATCTCCCCTTTTTACACATGAGGAAACTGAGTCCAGAGAGAAGTCACTTGCCCCAGGGCCAAGAGAACTCAGACCTCCTGACTCCCCAGCCAGTGTCCTCTCCTTGACATCACACTCGCTTTCTATTCTTAAAAACACCATCACTGACACCTTCTTCAACAGCCTGTTGGCCGTCAGCAGACAAGACATGTTTCCTTACTTCCCCCTCTTGTCAATGAGGTCAAATAACTCATTCAGAAAGAGGGGAATTGGGAGCTAAAGCCTAACACCTCTGACTTATAGTCACCTCATCTAGGCAGATGAAAACAGACTCAAGCCTCAAGAGGGTTCCAAGGCAGAGCAGATAAGGTGATACACTTGGAATCAAGGGATGTGCATTCAAATCTTGCCCCAGGAACTTCCCAGATAAAAGAACATAAACAAATCACTTAATCTTAGAGAGTCTCAATCCCCAAATCTGTAAGATGAGGATAACATTGGTACAAGGAGGCAGCTAGGTGGTTCAGTGGCTACCAGAATGCTGGGCCTGGGGTCAGGAAGACACGAATTCAAATCCAGCCTCAGACACCTAATAGCTGGGTGATCCTGTGCAAGTCACTTAATCTTTTTTTGCCTTAATCCACTGGGAAAGAAAATGGCAAATCTCTCCAGTATCTTTGCCAAAAAAACCCCATGGACAGGATGATCCACAGGGTCACAAAGCATCTGATACGAATGAACAACAACAAATCTCTCAAAGTGGTGGTGAGAAAAGTTCTCTGCACACATTAAAGCGATATGGAAACCTGAATTATTATTGCACAGGTCCAGGGAGATACATGAACAGCCATCACTTAATACCTTTCCCCAAAATCCTAATATTCCACAACACCTACCCCAGTCACCTTAACAGAACCGCTTCTCTGTTCTTACTAATCTCTGTGCCTTAAGTAAGCCAGAATCTCTGAAAAACAAACGTCCATCTCCAGAAAGCGCCAAATGACAGACCAAAGCACCCATGGATCACCACGGTCAGGAGCAGAAAGCAACAAGCAGGGTTTGGACTGGCCCAAAAGGTGCCTTCCAGCTCCAAGCTTTCTGATCATCTGCCAGGCTCTGAACAACAAGGCCCCATTTCTCCAGAATTTTAAGGTTGGCAAAGCACTTTCTTGTGTCTAATTATCCTCATTTGAACAAATGAGGAAAGAGTCCTACAGAAGGGAAGCCACTTGCCCAAGGTCACACAGACAACAAAGGGCCTCAGGATATGGGATGTGAACCCACATCTCCAGACTCCAGGTTCAGTCCTTCATCAGGACTATTGAATTGAATAAACATTGATTAAGTGAATGTATGTGCCTGACCCGGCGCTAAGTACTAGGGGTACAAAGACCAAGATGGAAGGAGTCCCTGCCCCCCCCCCAGCTTCATGCTTGGCTTCCCTCCCCCCATGGGGGTGGGGGTGGGGTGAAGTTCATTTAAAGCCGCAGGCGGGAGTCCCAGCCCAGCGCCTCAGAAACAGGTCCCTCTCGCAGTGCCAGGGGGTCAGACGGGGAAGGGATGGCAGAGGTCACCTTAGTCCTACCCCTCATTTTAGACGAGGTAACTTTGAGGCTGAGTAACTTGCTCAAGGTCACACACGGAGTAAGGGTCGGAGGTCTGGTCCGGACCTGAGACCCCCGCCCCCAAATCCGGGGCACCAGGAAGCAGCCAGGAGAGGAGAGGCTGCGGATGCCTCCCCCTGGGGCTCGGAGGGTCCTGAGGCGGCCACTCACCACCCGCCTGCCCGTGGGCAAGTTCTTCTCCCTCTCTGGGTCTCAGTTTCCCCATCTGTAAAAGGGGGGAGTTCTGATGCCAGCCCTGACCCCTATTATATTAGTCGTGTAACCCTGGGCAGTTACTTCCTCCCCGGGGCCTCAGTTTCCTCCTTTGTGAAAAAGGAAGGGGCTGGGCCGGATGACCTCTGAGCTGCTTCCCAGCTCGGACATTCGAGAGTCTGGCGGCCCGGGGGAATGAATGAATGAATGAATGAATGAATGAATGGGTGGAAGAGGGAAGGCCGTCTCTGCCCCCCCCCCCACTGCCCTCCCTTTTTTGCCTGCCCCGCACTGAGGGGCAAAGAGAGAGGGCAAGGGGGAGGGGGGCTGCACCCCGCTCCCCACCGCCGGCCTCTTTCTCGCCGCGACCTCTGACCTCACCGCAGCCCCTCGCGGGCAGAAGCGGCCGTTGGTCCCCGCCCCCCTGGGCCCCGGCCCCGGCCCCCTGACCCGCGGGGTCCCCAGGGGTTCCCCCCTCGGCTCGCCTCGGCTGGGCTGCACGACGTCCGCGGTCTCGGCCCCGCGCCTGCTCTGCCGGCCGCTCGGTCCGTCCGTCCACCCGCTCCGACGCCGGCCGCTCTCCGAGAACCGTGGCTGTCACCTGCCGGGCGGAAGTGAGCCTGCGCGGGGGCACTTCCGCTGGACGTTCGGCGCGGGGCGGGGCGCGCGGAGGGGGGCGGAGCCGAAAGGGAGAGGAGGTGGCCAAGGCGGGAAGGGCGGGGCCCGCGCGGAGGAGGCGGGGCCAAAGGGAGAGGAGGCGGGGCAGAGCCGAGGGAGAGCCAGGAGGGGCGGGGCGTGCACCCTGGTGTTAACCCTTCTGATGTCGTCTCCCAGCCCCGGCAGGGAGCCAGGCCCTCTGGTTGGGTGACCTAAGACAAAAAAATTCAACTCTTCTTGACCTCCAGGAGCATGCACTCTACCAGATCACTGAGTCTCAGATCTAACTGGAAGAGACCTTCAGCCAATCAACAAGCGCTTCCTACATGGGCTAAGCTCTGGGGTGGCAAAGAAAGGCAAAAGATAGTCCCTGCCCTCATGGAGTTTACAGTCTACTGAGGGAGACAACATGTAAACAGCTTTGTACCAATGAGACACAGAATAAATTCTCGTTAGGGAAGGTGCCAAGATTAAGGAGAACCAGGAAAGCTAGGGTCTAGGGGCATAAAGACAACAATTCGATAGTCCCAACCTTCAAGGAACATGCATTAATGGGTAGGGGGCTGGACTCCGGAGAGAGTCCTGGCTCTGTGAACATATATCTCTGAACCTCAGTCTCCGTATTTGTAAAATGGGGTTGATAGTGCCTATAATACCTACCTCATGAAGGACAGCGTGTCACAGTGAATTAGGGGAGTCCAGGAGACCTGAGTGCAGACTTGTATTGGCTATGTGACTCTGAAAATCATTTAACCTCCCAATGCAATGCAACTGTTTAAGAATTTAGAGTTATAGAAAGAGGGGGCTAATCTATGAAGAGGGAGGTTTCCTCTTCAGGAGTTCTTTACATCAAAGATATCACAGGTCTGTGCCTCCCTCCACACCCCCCTCCCCATCTCATCCCGCCCTTCTGACCTCACAGGGTTGTTGTGAGTATAAAATTAGTTGCTGCATGTATTTTTTTTTTGAGTGAGGCAATTGGGGTTAAGTGACTTGCCCAGGGTCACACAGCCAATAAGTGTTAAGTGTCTGAGGCCGGATATGAACTCAGGTACTCCTGACTCCAGGGCCAGTGCTCTATCCACTGCACCATCTAGCTGCCCCCATGTATTTTTCCTGGACTAAATTATTGCAATATTTTTCAATTTTATTTTTCTATTCCAAAATCTCCCTCCATCCCCCCTCTCAGCCACTGAAAAGGCAAGAAAAACAAAGCCTATTACAAATATACATATTTTATACGTGCAGTTATGCAAAACAAATTCCCACATTAGCTTGTCCAAAAAAAAAAAATCCCAGAAAGAAAGATGGAAGGAAGAGAGGGAGGGAGGGAGGAAGGGGGGATGGAAGGGAGGAAAAATGCCTTCTGAGTCCATTAGCTCCCTATCTGGAGGTGAGTAGCATTTTTCACCAGGAGTCCTTTGGAATTGTCTTGGTTCATTGTATTGCTAAGAATAGCTGATCATCATACAATGTTGCTTTTACTGTGTACAATGTTCTCCTGGTTCTGCTCATTTCATTTGGCATCAGTTCATATAAGTCTTCTCAGGTTTTTCTGAAATCTTCCTGTTCCTCATTTCTTTTTTTTTTTTTTTTTTTGGGCAGGGCAATGAGGCTTAAGCGATTTGCCCAGAGTCACACAAGTGTCAAGTGTCTAAGGTCGGATTTGAACTCAGGTCCTCCTGAATCCAGGACCAGTGCTTTACCCACTGCGCCACCTAGCTACCCCCTGTTCATCATTTCTTATAGCACAATAGTATTCCATCACAATCAAATATCACGACTTGTTCAGCCATTCCCCAAAGGATTTAGTTTCCAATTCTTTGCCACCACAGAAAGAGCTACTGTAAATATTTTTGTACACATGGGTCCTTTTTTTCTTTCTTTGAGGAAACTCAAAGGGAGTTCTGATCTCTCTGGGGTATGGGTATGGTAGCAGTATTGCTGGATTAAAGGGGATGCACAGTTTCATAACTTTTGGGGCATGGTTCCAAATTGCTCTCCAGAATGGTTGGACCAGTTCATAGCCCAACCTCTTTTCCTACAGCCCCTCCAGTATTTTCCATTTTCCTTTTTTGTCTTCTTAGCTACTTGAATAGGTATGAGGCAGAAGCTCAGAGCTGTTCTTATTTATATTTCTCTAGTTATTAGTGACGTCTGTAGGTCCTAGCATAGGTAAAGCCCCTTTAACAGGTCAACTTTAAGATACTATCTGCATGTCATCAGGCCTCATGATGAGCTCTTGAGATTCACAATAAGAATGGATGGCTGAGGGGCGGCTAGGTGGTACAGTGGATAGAGCACCGGCCCTGGAGTCAGGAGTACCTGAGTTCAAGTCCGTCCTCAGACACATAACACTTACTAGCTGTGTGACCCTGGGCAAGTCACTTAACCCCAATTGCCTCACTAAAAAAAAAGAAAGAAAGAAAAAAAAAGAATGGATGGCTGGTATTAAGGCTCTATTTTACAACTTAGGAAACCAAGTCCAAAGACGAATATATGGCCCAAGGACATAGAACAAGTCGGTGGCAAATGGAAGTGCTGCCCTGGCAGCCTCTCCATCTCACTGCTTTTACTGCCTTCTTGGTCTGACCCTTCTTTTCTTTTTACAAGCTCCACAGAGCAGGAGATCTAAAAATAAGGAGATAATAAGAGGGGACTGATGCTAATTCCATCAGCTGGTAATTACAGCTTGCAAGGGCAAGAGGAGGAAGCAGAGGGGTTTCAGTATCTTTTCTCCCCCAATTGCATTCCTTCCCCTGCCCCAACACTCCAGAACTCATCTCATAATAACAGCCGCCAACATCTCCTACCTTAAATACACATTCCATCCCAAACTCTTGACAACATTGGGCAGCTGCAGCTCAAGTCACACCTCTAGGGATAGTCATGAACTTGACCTACCCTTGTCTTCTGGCAGCAAAGATGACAGGCATAAGCCCTTGCTTAAGGGATAAACCCAAAGGGGTGCAGAAAATAATAATAATAATAATTAGCATTTATACAATGCTTTAAAGTTTGCAAAGTGCTTTATAAATGTTAGTTTTATTCTTATGACAGTGGGACTAAATATGGATGCATACGTGCATACATTCATTCATTCATTTGTTCATTCATTCATTCAACAACCACTCATCAAGGGTTTTACTGTATATAAAGGACTATACTAGGCATTGGGGAAGATGCAGGAAAAGGTAACAGATAACCCTAACTCACTTTGTCCTGAGCTCTCTGTTCTCTCTCCACACACTTTCTCAGAGGGCTCATCAGTTCAATGAGGAAACCAATGAGCATTTTTTCTAAGGTGCCTACTGTGGTCCAGGCACCATGCTTGCTGCTGGGTGTCCGAAGTAAAAAAGGGAGACAGTTCCCTGGGGTTCATCTCTTGGCAGTTGATTCCCACACTTGTCTATCCAGAGGTCTTCTCTCTCCTGAGTTCTAGTTCCCCATTACCAGGGGCCTGAGTCATTAATCTCTGCTTGTTAGAAATCTCAATTAGATTTCCCATAGATAGCTCAAACTCAACATGACTAAAACAGGACTCATGATCCTTTTCTTTCTTCTGAAATTCTCTTTTTCTATTGAAGGCACTGGCATTCTTCCATTCACCCAGTTTCTTTATTTTATTTTATTTTTATTTTTGTGAGGCAATTGGGGTTAAGTGACTTGCCCAGGGTCACACAGCTAGTAAGTGTTAAGTGTCTGAGGCCGGATTTGAACCCAGGTACTCCTGACTCCAGGGCCAGTGCTCTATCCACTGCGCCATCTAGCTGCCCCCACCCAGTTTCTTAATCTTAGAGTTAGCCTCAGCTCTTTCTTCTTCACTCCTCTCTCCCCACCCCCATCTTCCATTTTATAGGTCACCAAATCTTCTCAACTCCATCTTTATAGTATACTTGGCATCTGTCCCATTCTTTCTACTCACTCCACTACCACCTTAGTTCATGTCTTCATCCCTTTTCATTTAAACTACCACAATAACCTCCTAGTTGGTCTCCCTGCCTCCATTCTCTACCCCCTTTCCAACCCATCATTTATACAAGCAACAAATTAATCTTTCACATAAAGGACCAGAACTTTAGAGCAGGAAAGTATTTAAAGGCCATTTAGTCTAACTCTCTCATTTTACAGATGAGGAAAGTGAGACCAGAGAAGATAAATGACTTGTCCAAAGCAACCCAGGTAGTATTGTTCCTTTTTTTGTCCCAATTTTAAAAAAAATTAATGAATTTGAGAAATATCAGCAAACACAAACATGTCAAACACAGAGAACATAAAATGAGGATTATATATGAAACTGCAAATCTCTATTATACCTATATTATTTCTTTTTAAAAAGTAAAATCCGGGGCAGCTAGGTGGCGCAGTGGATAGAGCACCGGCCCTGGAGTCAGGAGTACCTGGGTTCAAATCTGGCCTCAGACACTTAACACTTACTAGCTGTGTGACCCTGGGCAAGTCACTTAACCCCAATTGCCTCACTAAAAAAAAAAAAAAAAAGTATAATCCATTCTTTCTTTCCTTCCTTCCTCCCTCTCTTCCTTCCTCCTTTTTTTTATTTCTTTCCTTCTTTTTTCTTTCTTCCTTTCCTTCCCCTTTGCTTTTCTTTCATTCTTTCTTTCCTTCTTTCCTTCCTTTTTTCTTTCTCTTTCCTTCCTTCCTCCCTTTCTCCCTTCCTCCTTTCTTTCCTTCTTTTTTCTTTATTTCTTCCTTTCCTTCCCCTTCCTTCCTTCCTTCCTTCCTTCCTTCCTTCCTTCCTTCCTTCCTAGCTTCCTTTCTTTCTTTCTTTCTTCCTTCCTTTCTTTCTTTCTTTCTTTCTTTCTTTCTTTCTTTCTTTCTTTATTTCTTTCTTTCTTTCTTTCTTTCTTTCTTTCCTCCTCTCTCTTTTTCTGTCCTTTTTTGAAAACATCTGTATCACCATAGAAGTGCTTTTAAAGCACAGGTCTAACTATGTATGCCCCTTCTCTGTTAAAGAAGCTTCAGCTTGGGGGCTGCTAGGTGGCGCAGTGGATAAAGCACCGGCTCTGGATTCAGGAAGACCCGAGTTCAAATCCTGCCTCAGACACTCGATATTTACTAGCTGTGTGACCCTGGGCAAGTCATTTAACTCCCATTGCCCCACAAAAACAAAAAAACAAAAAGGAGCTTCAGCTACAATACCTATCTCACAGAATTGTTGGGAAGAACATAAGGCATAATATGTAAAGGGTCTTGCAACCTTTAAGCTCTATAATAATGCTAGTTATTATTATAGTTAATTATTACATTCACATTGATTTTTCCAAATTGTTTTTATCCCTCCTCCAACCTTTTATGGTTCTTCTTCCCTTTACCCTCTCAGCTGAGATTCTTGCCTCATATTTCACTGAATTGCGATTGAGGCCATTCACTGAGAGCTCCCTCTCCTTAGAGGTGGCTGGTAGCCCAGTGGATAGAACACCAGATCTCAAGTCAGGAAGTTCTGAGTTCAAATCTGGCCTCAAATACTTAATAGCTATGCAACCCTGGGAAAATCACTTACCTCCTGTTTGCCTCTATTTTCTCTCCCACCCCAGCACAGCAGACCCCTCCTGCTGACCCTCTAAGCCATCTTTGGCTGGAAAATAATCTCACCCTGTCCTTTTGTAGGTTCTGCTGCTCCAGGTATTGTCTTATGGCATTATTTGAAGGAATTTGGGGGAGAGCTCCAAGGAGTCACTGTCTGTCCTTTGCCATCTTGACCCCACCCAGGAAGTCTCTTCACCTCTATTTTCTCAACTGTAAATAATAGCACTCATCTTGCAGAATTGTTGTGAGGATCAAATGAGATAATATTTGCAAAAGCACTTAGCAAAATGCCTAGCACTTAGTAGGCTCCTTAAATATACTTATTCCTGGGGACAGCTAGGTGGCTCAGTGGATAAAGCACTGGTCCTGGATTCAAGAGGATCTGAGTTTAAATCCAGCCTTAGACACGACATTTACTAGCTGTGTGACCCTGGGTAAGTCACTTAACCCTCATTGCCCCCACCTCCCCCAAAACCCACCAAAAAACAAGCAAACAAAAAATACTTATTCCCTTCTCCCTTCCTCCTCATCTCACATCCCCCACATGCTCTCTGCTGCTAGTTTCTCCTCCACCCCTGATGCATATAATGAGGTGGCTATTCTCCTTGTCAAGGCTAAACCCTCTACCTGAGCAAACAATCCCATTTCATCTCATCTGCTCCAGGACATGGATTCCTCTCCCATCCCCATGCTCTTACTTGTCTTCAGTCTCTCCCTGTCTCTAACCTGCTTTCCTCCTGACCATAAGCATGTCCATTTCTCCCCCATGCACATTTGTTCCATCTATCCATCCCCAGTAGCTCTCACCTAATATTTCTCTTCATAGAGAAGCTCTCACTTCCTTTGTTCTTGCTCTCTTCTTAACTGGACAATCTGACTTCTGATCCTTCAGCTGACATGGTGCTCTCCAAGGTTACCAATGATCTCCCAGTTGTGAAACCCAATGGACCTTTTCTCCATCCTCATTCTCCTCTACCTCTCGACAGCCTTTAACAAGGTATTTATCACCTTCTCCTTATTGATACTCTCTTTTCTCTAGGTTTCCATGACACCCCTCTCCCCTGGTCCTTTTGCTTCTCTGACAGCTTCTTCTCTGTCTCCTTTGACAGATCTTCATACATGCCATGACTCCTAACAGTGGGAGTTTCTCAGGGCTTTTTCTTGGACCCTCTCGCCTTCTCCCTCTATACTATTTCCCTTGGCGATCTCATCAGCTCCTATGGTTCCAATAATTATCTTTATGCAGATGACTCTAAGAGTTGCTTGATTTTTTCTTTTTCAGAAACATATTACTGAGGATAGAACTACAATGAAAATGAT
Source organism: Dromiciops gliroides (assembly GCF_019393635.1). Classification (NCBI taxonomy): domain Eukaryota; kingdom Metazoa; phylum Chordata; class Mammalia; order Microbiotheria; family Microbiotheriidae; genus Dromiciops; species Dromiciops gliroides. The sequence continues at coordinate 10,253,575 of NC_057861.1, read as the reverse complement.
GGCAAAAGCTCAGCTAATTGTCATCATTCAGTCTCGTCTGATCCTTCATGACCTCATTTGGGATTTTCTTGGCAAAGACACTGGAGTAGTTTGCCATTTCCTGCTCCAGTTCATTTTACAGATGAGGACCTGAGGCAAACAGGGAGAAGTGACAATAATACTTTTTTTTTTTTTGGCGGGTCAATGGGGGTTAAGTGACTTGCCCAGGGTCACACAGCTAGTAAGTGTCAAGTGTCTGAGGTCAGATTTGACCTCAGGTACTTCTGAATCCAGGGCCGGTGCTTTATCCACTGCGCCACCTAGCTACCCCTGACAATAATACTTTTAATAACGAAATTCAGTTTTTATTTTATTTTCAGCTCTGAATTCTCTCCTTCTGATTCCCTTTTTCCTCAGCCCCACCTTCTACACTGAGAAAGCAAGGAAAACAGAACTCATCACAAACATGTATAGATAAGCAAAACGAATTCCCACATTAGCCATGTCAAAAAACCACTTCTCATTCTGCACTCTGAATCCATTACTTCTCTATCTGGAGGTGGGCAGCATGTTTCATCATGAATCCTCTGAAATTATGGGTGGTCAGTGTGTTGATCAGAGCTCCCAAGACTTTCAAAGTTGTTTCTCTTTACAATATTGCTGTTATTATAAAATTTTTTCTCCTGGTTCTTTTCATTTCACTTTGCATCAGTTCTTACAAATCTTCCCAGCTTTCTCTGAAACCACCCCTTCATCATTTCTTATAGCATAGTAATATTACATTACATTCATATAGCACAACTTGTTCAGCCATTCCCTGAATGATGGCTACCTTGTCGTCAGTTTCCAATTCTTTACCACCATAAAAAGAGCTGATATAAATATTTTTGTATGTATGGGTCCTTTTCCTCTTTCTTTGACCTCCTTGGAGTATAGATTCAGTAGTGGTATTGTCGGGTCAAAGGGTATTCACAGTTTAATAGCTTTGGGGGCATAGTTCCAAATTGTTCTCCAGAATGGCTAGATCAATTCATAACTCTAGCCACAGTGCATTAGTGGATCTCTTTTCCCACATCCCCTCCAGCATTTCTCATTTTCCTTTGTTTTTCATTTTGGTCAAGCTATTGGACGTCAGGTGGAACCTCAGTTATTTTAATTTGTATTTCTCCAATTGTTAGTGATTTAGAGCAATTTTTTCAAATTGCTATTAATTGCTTTAGATTTCTTCCTCTGAAATCTGCCTGTTCATATCCTTTGGCCATTTATCAACTGGGGAAAGGCTCTTTCTCTTGTAAATTTGACTCATCCTCTGAGTGTCTTAGAAATGAGACCTTTATGCCCAAAGGGCTATAAAACTGTGCATACCCTTTGATCTGCTAGGTTTATATCATCCCCCAAAAGAGAAAAAGACCTATTTGTACAAAAATATTTATAGCAGGGGCAGCTAGATGGTGCAGTAGATAAAGCACCAGCCCTGGATTCAGGAGGACCTGAGTTCAAATCCGGCCTCAGACACTTGACACTTACTAGCTGTTTGACCCTGGACAAGTCGCTTAACCCTCATTGCCCCGCAAAAAAAAAAAAAATGTAATTGGGATGAACAATGGGTGATGGACTTGGCTCTTCTCAGCAGTGCAATGCTCCAAAACGGTTTCAAAGAACTCATGATAGAAAATGTTCTCAACATCCAGAAAAAAGAACTGTGGATTATGAATGCAGATTGAACCAGACTGTTTATACTTTGGGGCTGTTTTTTCCCTTCTTTTTTGAGTTTTTCCCTTGTGCTCTGATTCTTCTTTCACAAGATGATTAATGCAGAGATATGTTTGATGTGATTGCACATATATAACCTATATCAGACTGCTTTCCATCTTGGGGAGGAGGGAGGGAAGGGAGGGTGGGAGAAAAAGTTGGAACTGAAAATCCTATGAAAACAAATGTTGAAAACTATCCTTATATGTAACTGGAAAATAATAAAATACTTTTATCTATTTAAAAATATTTGTAGCAGCTCTTTTTGTGGTGGCTAAGAATTGAAAACCAAAGGAATATCCATCAATTGGGGAATGGCTAAACATGCTATGGCATATGATGGTGATAAAATATTATTGTGCTCTAAGAAATGACAAGCAGGATGATTTCAAAAAGGCCTGGAAAGACTTATATGAACTGATGTATAGTGAAGTGAGCAGAACCAGAAGAATGTTGTGCACAGTGACAACAATATTGTTTGATGACAAACTATGAGTGACTAAACTATTCTCAGCAACACAATAATCCAAGACAATCCCAAAGGAATGATGAATAACGATGAAGCATACTATCCCCCTCCAAAGAAAGAACTGATAGTGATTGAACATAGTCTGAAGCATGCTATTTTTCATTTTCTTTCTTTCATTTTTTTCTTTTTCTTTCTTTTTTTTTTTTGCAGGGCAATGAGGGCCAAGTGACTTGCCCAGGGTCACACAGCTAGTTAAGTGTCAAGTGTCTGAGGCTGGATTTGAACTCAGGTCCTCCTGAATCCAAGGCCAGTGCTTCATCCACTGCACACCCAGCTGCCTCCCATTTTTTCCTTTGGTTCAAGTTTTCTTATATAAAACAACTAATGTGGTCATGTTTTACATAATTGCAGATGTACAACCTATATCTGACTACTTAGTGTCTCAGGGAAGGGGAAGGGGAGGGAGAGAAGGAGGGATAGAATTTGGAAATCAAAATTTTAAATAAACATGTTTAGTATATAGAAAAGAAATGAGACCTTTATCAGAAAAACTTGCTGCAAAGATTTTCCCCCCAGTTTCCTGCTTTTCTTCTAATTTTAGCTTTGTTGGTTTTGTTTGTGCAAAATCTTTTTTACTTTATGTAATCATAATTATCCATTTTACCCTCTGTGAGTCTCTCTACCTCTTGTCTGGTCATGAACTCTTCCTTTTTCCATAGATCTGACAGGTGATTTCTCCCATGCTTCACTAATTTGCTTATTTTTTTGTTTTTTTTTTTCCCTTCAGGGCAATGAGGGTTAAGTGACTTGCCCAAGGTCACACAGCTAGTAAGTGTCAAGTGTCTGAGGCCAGATTTGAAGTCAGGTCCTCCTGAATCCAGGGCGGGTGCTCTATCCACTGGGCCACCTAGCTGTCCTCCTAATTTGCTTATTATGTCTCCCATTAGGTCTAAATCACATACCCATTCAGAGCTTATTTTGGAATATATTGTGGGATGTTGATCTATACCTAGTTTCCTTTTCGAGCTTGTTCCATCTTGCTCCCTTCTACAAACTCTACACTTAAGTCATACTGGGCTACTTGCTGCTCCTCACACACAGTGTTGTAGCTCTCTTTTCCCAGCCTTTGCGCTGTATGTCTCCTATGCCTGGGATGCTTTCCCCTTCACTTGTGTCTCTTTGCCTCCCTAGCCTCTTTCAAGATCGAGCTCAAATCCCACCTTCTGAAGGCCTTGCCTGGTGCTGCCACTTCCAGATGTGCAAAGAGAGGTGTACAAAGGTGAAAAGGACAGGCCTTGGCACCCAATTGGATCTGGGGGGGAAAGAGATAGTGAGGAGTCTGGGATGACTCACAGATTTGAGAATCATCAGCATAGAGATGGGAATTAAATCCATGGGAGCTTATGAGATCACTGAGGGAAGTGGTAAAGAGGGAGAAGAGGTATAGAGGGAAGCCTATAATTGGAGGGCATGATAATCATTTCCTCTTTGCCTATTCTTATTCCTTCTATTGCTGTAGCTAACATTTCTGGAGGTTTTTTTGTTTGTTTGTTTGTGGAGTTTTTTTGGTGGGGCAATGAGGGTTAAGTGACTTGTCCAGGGTCACACAGCTAGTAAGTGTCAAGTGTCTGAGGTCACATTTGAGCACATGTCCTCTTGAATCCAGGGCCAGTGTTTTATCCACTGTGCCACCTAGCTACCCCTTTAGCATTTCTAATACTACGTGGAACAGTAATGGTGATGATGGACACCCTTGAGCTTATCAAAAATGCTTCTTTCGTCCCCATCACAGATAATATGCTAGCTCTTGATTTCAGACAGATAGTTATCCTTTTTTTTTTTTTTAAAGTGAGGCAATTGGGGTTAAGTGACTTGCCCAGGGTCACACAGCTAGTAAGTGTTAAGTGTCTGAGGCTGGATTTGAACTCAGGAACTACTGACTCCAAGGCCGGTGCTCTATCCACTGCACCACCTAGCTGCCCCTGATAGTTATCCTTTTAAGGAAAACGCCATTTATTCCTATACTTTCTAATTTTTTTTAACAGGAATGAGCATTGTATCTTGTCAAAAGCATTTTTTCATCCACTGCTAAGATCATATAGTGTTTTTTTCTTCTTGTAGTTATTAACATGGTGAGTTATGTTTATAGTTTTTCTTACACTGAACCAACGCTGCATGTCTAGTATAAATCCAATTTGGTCATAATGTATAATCTTTATTCTATGTTGTATAGTCTTGTATTTACATTTTTTGCATCGATATTCATTGGGGATATTAATCCATAGTTTTCTTTTTCTGTTTTGACTTTCTCTGGTTTAGGTATCAAGGCCATATTTGTGTCATAGAAAAAATTTGGTAGGAGTCCTTCTCTTCCTATTTTTTTCTTTTTTTTGGGGGGTGAAGCAATTGGGTTAAGTGACTTGCCCTAGGTCACACAGCTAGTAAGTGTCAACTGTCTGGGGCTGGATTTGAACTCAGGTCCTCCCAAATCCAGAGCCAGTGCTCTATCCACTGCACCACCTAGCTTCCCCTCTTCCTATTTTTTCAAACAAATTACATAATATTAGAATTAATTGTTCTTTAAATGTTTGGTAGAATTTACTTGTAAATCCATCTGGTCTTGAGACTTTTTTTTTTTTAATTTGGAAGTTCATTTATGGCTTGTTCAATTTTTTTTTTCTAGGATAGGGTTATTTAAACACTTATTTTGTTAACCTAGGCAACTTACAGTTTTGTAAATGTTCATACATTTTATTTAGATTGTTGATTTTTTGGGCATGTAATTGGGTGAAATAGCTCCTAATAATTTCTTTTGTATTTTTCATTGTTTGTAAATTAACCTTTTTCATTTTTGGTACTGGTAATTTGATTTTTTTTCTTTCTTTAAAAAATAAGTTAGGTTGGTTGAGTTATGAAAAGATTCAACCATTCTGGAGAGCAATTTGGAATTATGCCCAAAGGATTATAGAACTGTGCATACCCTTTGATCCAGCAATACCACTGCTAGGTTTATATCCCAAAAACATCCCCCAAAAGAGGAAAAAGACCTATTTGTACAAAAATATTTCTAGCAGCTCTTTTTGTGGTGGCTAAAAATTGGAAATCAAAGGAATGACCATCAATTGGGAAACAGCTAAATAAGCTATGGTATATGATGGTGATGGAATATTATTGTGCTATAAGAAATGACAAGCAGGATAATTTCAGAAAGGCCTGGAAAGACATGTATGAAATGATGTGAAGTGAGCAGAACCAAGAGCACATTGTACACAGAGACAGCAATATTGTTTGATGAAGAACTGTGAATGACTTGACTATTCTCAATAATACAATGATCTAAGACAATCCCTAAGAACTATTGATGAAACATACTATGCACCTCCAAAGAAAGAACTGATATTGATGGAACAGACTGAAGCATGCTATTTTTCACCTTCATTCATTTTTTTCCTTTTAATCAAGTTCGCTTGTACAAAATTACAAATATGGTAATGTTTTACATAATTATACATGTATAACCCATATCTGATTGTTTGCCACCTCAGGGAGGAGTGAGGGGAGGGAAGGAAAGAAGGATAAAAATTGGAACCCCAAACTATAAATTAAAATGTTTATCATTAAAAAAATAAGTTAGTTAATAACTTGTCTATTTTATTACTTGTTTGTTTAAAAAAAGTCTTAAAAAATCTCTACTTTGATTATCAGGATTTCTATTTTGGTGCTTAATTAGAGATTTTTAATTTGTTTTTTTTTTTTTGTAGTTGCCTGCCCAATTCATTGATCTACTCATTTTTTCTTTTATTGATGAATGTGTTTAGAGATAAAATTTTTTCCCTAAGTACTGATGTGACTGGATCCCCCAAATTTTTGCATGTTGACCTGTCATTACCTTTAATGAGATTATTGATTACTTCTATTTGTTCTTTGACCCACTCATTCTTTAGGATTAAAGTTATTTAGTCTACACTTAATTTTTTATCTTTGCTGCAAAGGCTCGTTTATTGCATTATGATCAGTAAAACATATTTCTAATCTAATATTTCTGCTTTTCTGTGTTTGCTTTTTTCTCATTAAAACATTTTTTTAAATAATTTTAAAAATTTTGAGATCTAAATTCTCTCCCTCCCTCAACTCCTCCCCCACTCATTGAAAAGGCAAACAATGTTATCATTATATATGCAAAGTCACACAAAGCATATTTTCATATTAGTCATGTTTCCTGCATTTGTTTTTGAGGTTTGCATAATCATTTTTTCCCAATTTTTAAACATTTTTATTTAAAGTTTTGAGTTCCAAATTCTCTCTCTCCTTCCCTCCCTGAGGCAGTAAGCAATCAAATATGGGTTATAAATATGCAATTAGGTAATTCATTTCCCTAATAGTCATTTTGTATAAGAAGACTTGGATAAAAGGGAAAAAATGAAAGAAAATTTAAAATAGCATGCTTCAGTCTGTGTTCAATCAATGTCAGTTCTTTCTTTGCAGGTGAATAGCATGCTTTATCATTAGTCTTTTGGGATTATCTTGGATCATTGTATTGCTGAGAATGACTTCATTCACAGTTCTTCATCAAATAATATTGCTGTCACTGTGCACAATGTTCTGGTTCTGCTCACTTCACTATACTTCAGTTCATACAAGTCTTTCCAGGCCCATCAAGTATTTTTTTTTTTTTTAGTGAGGCAATTGGGGTTAAGTGACTTGCCCAGGGTCACACAGCTAGTAAGTGTTAAGTGTCTGAGGCCGGATTTGAACTCAGGTACTCCTGACTCCAGGGCTGGTGCTCTATCCACTGCGCCACCTAGCTGCCCCCATCAAGTATTTTTTAACATTGATTTTTAAAATTTTGAGTTCCAATATCTCTCCCTCTCTTCAGCTCCCCAATTTTTAAAGCATTTTTGTTTAAAATTTTGAGTTCCAAATTCTATCCCTCAGTATTTAACATTCCCGTGAACAGCCTGAATTCATTTCTTCAAGTATTGACTGATTTGATCTCCTTGTTGTCCAAGGACTCTCAAAAATTTTCTTCAGCACCACAGTTTGAAAGCATCAATTCTATGGTGCTCAACTTCCTTATAGTCAAACTCTCACAGCTATACATTGCTGCTAGAAAAACCACAGCTTTGACTATGTAGACCTTTGTCAGTAAGGTGATGTCTCTGCTTTTTATCAGGCTGTCCAGACTTGCCACAGCTTTTTTTTCCAAGGGGCAAATGTCTTTCATTCATTCATTCATTCATTCACTCACTCACTCATTTTTTTTTCTTTCTTTTTTTTTTTTTGGTAAGGCAATTGGGACCAAGTGACTTGCCCAGGGTCACACAGCTAGTGTCAAGTGTCTGAGACCCACTCATCATTTTTGCAAGGCAATTGGGGTTAAGCGACTTGCCCAGGGTCACACAAGCAAGCGTCCTTTAATTTCATGGTAGTAGTCACCATCTGCAGTGAACTTTGAGCCCCAAAATATAAAATCTGACACTACTTCCATTTCTTCTCCCTCTATTTGCCAGGAAGTGATGGGACCAGTTGCCAAGATCTTAGTTTGTTTGTTTTTTCATGTTAAGTTTCAAACCAGCTTTTACACTCATCAAGAGGCTTCTTAATTCTCTTCACTTTCTGCAGTCAGAGTGGTATCATCTACATATCTGAGATTGTTGCTTTTTCTCCCAACAACCTTAATTCTGGCTTTTGATTAGTGTAGCCTGGCATTTTGCATGATGTGCTCAAGATATACGTTAAATAAATAAGGTGTCAATATACAGGCTTGTTGTACCCCTTTCCCAATCTTAGACCAATCTGCTGTTCCATGTTTGGTTCTAATTATTACTTCTTGGTCTAAATATAGGTTTCCCATGAGACAAGTAAGATCTGGTATTCCATCTTTTTGAGGACTTGACTTTTCAAAAACCAGCCTATTCTTTTGGTAATTCTCAAAGGGGCAGAGGAACAAGGGACCAAATTACCAATAATCGCCAGATTATGGAGAAAGAGAGTTCCAGAAAAAACATCTACTTCTGCTTCATTGACTACACTAAAGCCTTTGACGATGGGTCATGACGAGGCTGTGTTATTATCACCTTATTTTTTTCCACTTTTTTTTGCAGGGCAATGAGGGTTAAGTGACCTGCCCAGGGTCACACAGCTAGTAAGTGTCAAGTGTCTGAGATCAAATTTGAACTCAGGTCCTCCTGAATCCGGGGCTGGTGCTCTATCCACTGCGCCACCTAGCTGCCCCCATAGTTGTTGGTTTTTTTTAAGTTTTGAGTTCCAAATTCCATCCCTCCCTGCCTCCCTGAGACAATAAGAAATCTGATATATCTCCTTATTTATTTAACTTGTATGCAGATTACATCATGTAAAATGCCAGGCTGAGTAAATCAAAAACTCCAGTTAAGGTTGCCGGGAGAAATATTAACAATCTCAGATACTCAGATGATACCACTCTGATGGCAGAAAGTGAAGAGGAATTAAGAAGCCTCTTGATGAGGGTGAAAGAGGGGAGTGTAAAAGCTGGCTGGAAGCTCAACATTAAAAAAAACACACCAATTACGTAAATGGCATCTGGTCCCATCATTATTATTCAGCCATTCAGTCAAGTCTGACTCTCTGTGACTTTATTTAGAGTTTTCTTAGCAAAGATATGGAGTGGTTTACCATTGTCTTCTCCAGCTCATTTTACAGAGGAGGAAATGAGGCAAACAGGGTTAAATGACTTGCTCAGGGTCATACAGCTAGGAAGTGTCTGAGGCTAGTTTTGAACTTATGTCTTCCTGATTCCAGGCCCAGCATTTTATCCACTGTGCCTGGCAAGTAGAGGGAGCAGAAATGGAAGTAGTGTCTGATCTTATATTCCTGGGCTCAAAGGTCACTTCAGATAGTGACAGTAGCCATGAAATTAAAAGATACTTGTTTGGGACAGCTAGGTGGCACAGTGGATAGAGCACCGGCTCTGGATTCAGGAGGACCTGAGTTCAAATCCAGCCTCAGACACTTGACACTTACTAGCTGTGTGACCCTGGGCAAGTCACTTAACCCCAAATGCCTCACCAAAAAAACCCACCACAAAACCCCAAACCACACACACACACACACACACACACACACACACACACACACACGCACACAGAGATACTTGCTCCTGGGAAGGAAAGCTCTGGCAAATCTGGACAGAAAGCTAAAAAGCTGAGACATCACCTTGCCAACAGAAATACATGTAGTCAAAGATATGGTTTTTCCAGTGGCAATTCAATTATGGGTCTTTATTCTATTGTGGGAATTGGGAGAAAACTTGATTGCATTGTTTGAGTCTAGCCCTGCGGGGCCGGGAAATTAAACCACCTCTTCTTATTGCTTCGACATCCCTAACCAAGGACCTGGGTTATGCTGGCCGGAAACCCGGTCAGATCCAAAGAGGGCTTCGAGGAGTTTTCTCACAATTGTACATCTCAAGCAATGCATGTGTCTTATCTGAAAACTGGCCCCTTACTGATCGATCAGTTACTGTTTTCATCTTCCTTGGATGGTTTACAGACACTTGGGGGGAATGAGACACCTCATTCTCTGACTCCAGGGAGCTATACCTGTCTGCTTTCCCCCTCCCTCCTCTAATTACAAATCAGATGACCTAATTTTGTATTTTCCTTTTCTGATGTATAGAAGTCTGTCTTCCCCTGTATTCAGGGCCCAGGCCTAAGCTGAGAAGGTCTGATCCAAGTTTGTTGGGCAATGGAAACACATTGCTTAATGAAATGAAACACTCGGAAGAGCAAACCTTTATTTCCTCAATCGTTTCATCTTTCATTCACTACATGGGGAAAGTGTGTTCAAGCCTAAAGACCCCAGGGAGCAAAGGTGGAAATCACAACCAGTGACGTGGTTGGAGGGAAGTGCTTTGGGCCCTCCAGCAAGGCCTCATTCTCCTTAGGTGCAGCTGTCTAATGGTCTCTAAAGATCAGGGTGCTTGTAGAGTTCCAAAGCTGCCTCCTCTTAGGGCATGTACTTGGTCCTGGGTTCTAGAAGGAGATGCTGCTGTCAGCCATGCTGTTACCAACAATGATGGGGAGTCCAAACCCACCACCTTTTCTGAGCTCACCAAGTTGTCTTCTAGTCACAGGGAGAAATACAGAGATTTTCTTCTCCTCTTCCCAAATAATTTCCTTCCAAGGGCTTGGCTGGAGCTGTTCTGCCATGAGGCTGGCCCAGTGTTAGAATACTGGATTCTCAACTGCCTTGTTTTATGCAAGCTACACACAGGACGCCTGATTCTCTTTAACTAGAAGACATCTCTCTTTTTTTTTTGTTTTTTTTTTCTGAGGCAATTGGGGTTAAGTGACTTGTCCAGGGTCACACAGCTAGTAAGTGTCAAGTGTCTGAGGCCAGATTTGAACTCAGGCCCTCCTGACTCCAGCGCCGGTGCTCTATCCACTGTGCCACCTGGCTGCCCCTTACAAGACATCTCTTGTGCAAAGTCTTCATCTGATTTCATCTAATGGTTCAAAAGTACTTCATTCCTCCCAAATTCTCACTTTGTTTATACCCTTGATTAGTTCAACAAGAGTGTCTGTGACATATCTAGTTTGTACTTTTAATGGACTGATTGAGTCTATAACACAATCAAAGAGGTTTTCTCATTTGGTAAAGACCTCAGGCTATAAAGCATCCTGTTAGTTACATTTATTGAAGGTGGGGTTGAAGGTAGCAGAGATGGGGCGGGGTGGGGGTGGGGGTGGGGGAGTGAGTTCAGATGGAGTGTTGCACTCCCCTCCCCTGCATTGAACCTAGCTTTGGAGAGCCTAGAACAGTAAAAAGCAATGCATTCAGCTAGATGCTGAGGGAGGGGAACTTAGACACACTAAGAAAAAGCAGCTTCAGGGAACATATTCTCTTTGGGGGCAGTTTCTACATATGAACCTTGTAGTCTAGAAGAGCAGCTAGATGACTCAGTGGCCCGGAGTCAGGAAGACCTGAGTTAAAATCTGGCCTCAGACATTTACTAGCTGTGTGACCTTGGGCAAGTCACTTAACTTCTGTTTACCTTAATCCATTGGAGAAGGAAATGGTAAACCACTGTAGTATCTCTGCCAACAAAACCCCATGGACAGTGTTTGCATGCTGTGGTCCATGGGGTCATGAAGAGTCAGACATGACTGAACAACAAGTCCAGAAGAAAGATACATTGAAGGGAAACTTCATGAAGCTCCAATCTAATCCACAGCTGTGAGTGACCCTTTTGACACTTGTGCTCTCCAAGTTTGAAGCCACTTTCTCCTGGACTCTACAAGTACTTGTAGGAGAGTATCCCATATTTTGGGGGGGATGTTTTTGTAACAACTACTCTTAAATACCTACTTAATAAATGCCCCTTTAAAAAATCATAAAAGTATTTTATTATTTTTCAGTTACATGGAAAGATAGTTTTCAACATTTGTTTTCATAAGATTTTAAATTCCTTCCTTCCTTCCCTCCCTCCCTCCTTTCTTCCCTCCTTCCCTCCTTCCTTCCTTCCTTCCTTCCTTCCTTCCTTCCTTCCTTCCTTCCTTCCTTCCTTCCTTCCTTCCTTCCTTCCTTCCTTCCTTCCTTCCTTCCTTCCTTCCTTCCTTCCACACAGTCCTGGCTGAGGGCTTCAGCCAGCAGGTCTGGTCTGAGGGACAATGGGAGTTGGAGGCCCCATGGGGAAGGGGCAGACCCTGTTGAGGGGATGGGGGCACTCAGTCACCCAGGGTTGTCACTCCATCAGCTCCATCTGTACAGTTTTGGGGGAGGGGACTCGGAGCACCGCTGGGTTAGACAGAAGAGGTCTTGGACACTGAAGTTAGAGAAGGGGCTTATGGACCTACGGTTGTAGGGGCAAAGATGGACAATCGAAGTGCGGGCTGAGGTTTCTGTGTGGGCTCGCATCGCCCTCCAGTGGCCAAAGCTTGAAGCGCATGGGACAGCCTACAAATAGGACCCTCTACAATTTAACCTGGTCACAAGCTGAAGCCAGTACCCTGAGCAGACCAGGTAGCTGACATTCCAGGCAGCTGAGCATTTGGTGAGCCCGGACATTGTGGTTGGTTGGAGGCACAAGCTGCTACTGTCTTCACCAATGGCTGCTTCTGGTCCCACCTTCCAAAGTCTCAGAGAAGGTCAGAGCCCGAAGGGATCTCAGGTAACACTGGATGCGGAAAATGGAGGCGGGAAGAAACCTCAGAGAGTATCAAGCAGTAGGGCCATAGGAGCCTAGATCTGGGGCTGGGAGAGGCCTCAAGGGCTCTAACTCACTCTTCTTATAACATGCCTGACAAAGGGTCATCTGATCTCTGTGCGAAGACTTCCAAGGACAGGGTGGCCATCACCTCCTAGGGCAGCTTATTCCACTCCAGGAAAGCTCCCATCATTAGGAAGGGTCATCTGCTACCCAGCCCAAGCTGACCTCTTTACAACCTGCACATATTGGTCCTGGTTCTCCCCTCTGGGATCAAGCAGAACAAAGCCAATTCCTCCTCCACACAGCAGCCTTTCAAAGACCTGAACACAAGGCTCATGTCCTTCCTAAGTCTGCTTTTCCCTAGGCTAAACACATCCAGTTCTTTTCATTGATCTTCATAGACAGGAGCTAGGTTGCAATAGGGGTAGAGTGCTAGACCTGGAGTCAGGGAGACCTGAGTTCAAATCTAGCTTCAGACACTTACTAGCTGTATGCCCTTGGGCAAGTGATTTAAGCTCTGCCTGCCTCAGTTTTCTCAACTGTAATATGGAGATCATAATAGCACCTACCTCCCAGGTTTTTGGGAGGATCAAATGAGATAATAATTGTGAAGCATTTTGCACACTTTAAAGGACCAACGAAGAGATAGAGAGCAAGACAAAATGTAAAATAGATCATGTTGATTATTTAAAATTAAAAAGGGTTTGCACAAATAAAGCTAATGTAACCAAGATTGTAAGGGAAGCAGAAAACTGGAAAAAAAATTTTGAAGCAAGTATCTCTGATAAAGGCCTCATTTCTCAATTATATAGAGAACTGAGTCAAATTTATAAAAATACAAGTCATTCCCCAATTGATAAGTGGTCAACAGATATGAATAGGCAGTTTTCAGACAAAGAAATCAAAGCTATCTATAATCATATGAAAAAATGCTCTAGATCACTATTGATCAGAGAAATGCAAATTAAAACAACTCTACGGTATCACCTCACACCTATCAGAGTGGCAAATAGAACAAAAATGGAAACGATTGGATGTTGAAGGAGATGTGGGCGATCTGGGATGCCAAACCACTGTTGGTGGAGTTGTGAAAAGATACAACCATTCTGGAGAGCCACTTAGAACTATGCCCAAAGGGCTAGAGAACTGTGCATATCCTTTGATCCAGCAATACCGCTGCTAGGTTTATAACCCAAAGACATCCCCCCCCCCAAAGAGAAAAAGACTTATTTATACAAAAATATTTCTAGCTAGCAGCTCTTTTTGTGGTGGCTAAGAATTGGAAATCAAAGGAATGTCCATCAATTGGGAATGGCTAAAGAAGCTGTGGTATATGATGGTGATGGAATATTATTGTGCTATAAGAAATGACAAGCAGGATGATTTCAGAAAGGCCTGGAAAGACTTGTATGAACTGATGTATGATGAAGTGAGTAGAACCAAGAGAATGTTGTACACAGAGACAGCAATATTGTACAATGAAGAATTGTGAATGACTTAAACTGTTGTCAGCAACACAATGATCCAAGACAATACTAAAGGACTCACAGTGAAGCATACTATACACCTCCAAAGAGAACTGATATTGATTGAACACAGACTGAAGAGTGCTATTTTTTACTTTCTTTCACTTTTTTATTTATTCAAGTTTGCTTGTACAAAATGACTAATATGGTAATGTTTTACATAATTGTACATGTATAACCTATATCTGATTGCTTACTGCCTCAGGCAGGGACAGGGGAGGGAGGGAAGGAAGGATAAAATTTGGAACTCAAAATGATAAATAAAAATGTTTAATATTAAAACACTACGAAGTATTGATATTTTTATTGTTATATGATAGGGAAACTGAGGTAAATAGGGTTAAATGACTTGCCCACAGTCACACAGCTAGTAAGTATTTGAGGCTGGATTTGAAACTCAGATCCTCTTGATGCCAGGGCTGGCTCTCTATCCATTGCTCCACCTAGCTGCCCAAGTTTTGGCTGCCACATCACACAGCATATTGAGCTGGAGGGCCACTAAAACTCACATATCTTTTTCAGAACAACTTTTGTCTATCCATGCCTCCTCCATCTTATACTTGTGGAGCCGATATTTTTGTATTCAAGGGAAACACTTTAGATTTATTACTACTGAATTCTACCTGATTAGGTTCAGCCCAATATTCTTGCTTATCTTTTTGCATCCTTTCTCTGTCATCCCAGGTATTATCTATCCCTCCCATCTTGATGTCATGTGAAGATGTTATCCAAGTCATTGATGAAAATGTTAAACACCGAGAGGTCAAACACAGATCCCTGGGGGGCTCCACTGGAGACCTTCTGCCATCTTGGCACAGAACCATTACAAACTCTTGTTTGAGTCCAGGCATCTGATGAGTTCTGCATCCCTCTAATTGTATAGTTGCTGACTCTCTGCAGGAATACTACAAGATACTTTCTCCAAACATTTGCCAAAGTCTAGGTAGATTGTATCTATAGCATTTCCCTCTTCTACATGCATGTCTCACTTTACTGACGTTTAGTAAGTCTGTCGAAAAAGGCATCATGGTAAGACTGGCTTGACTGTTCTCAATGAAGCCATTGTGATCATTGCTTCTCTTTCTAGATTTTCACCAACCATCTCTTTAATGTTCCTTCACAATTTTCCCTGGGGATCAGTCAGATTCATTGGCCTAGAGTTCGCAGGCTCTGTTCTCTTCTCCTTTTAAAACATGGGAACATTTGTCCTTCAATCTCATGTGGGCTTTTCCATTTTCATTGATCTGTCACATGCCCCTGAGAGTGGTCTAGCCATCACTTCTTCTTTTATTTTTTTTGCAGGGCAATGGGGGTTGAGTGACTTGCCCAGGGTCACACAGCTAGTAAGTGTCAAGTGTCTGAGCCCAGATTTGAACTCAGGTCCTCCTGAATCCAGGGCCGGTGCTCTATCTACTGCACCACCTAGCTGCCCCTCATCTATCACTTCTGACAATTCTTTCAGGATCCACATGACTTGAATTCTTCAAGGGCAGCTTCTTGCTCTCTTCCTATTTCCTTTCTTCTCTTGGGTATCAACTCCTGGTTAATCATCTTTGTTTTATGCCCAGTGTAAATGCCATTTGGGGTAGCTAGGTGGCACCATAGTACACAGAGCACTGGGTCTGAAGTCAGACTCATTTTCCCTAGTTCGAATCTGGCCTCAGACACTTACTAGCTCCGTGTCCTTTGGGCAAGTTACATAACCTTGTTGACCTCAGTTTCCTCATCTGTAAAATGTGCTGGAGAGGGGCAGCTAGATGGCGCAGTGGATAGAGCACTGGCCCTGGAGTCAGGAGGACCTGAGTTCAAATCCGGCCTCAGACACTTGACACTTACTAGCTGTGTGACCCTGGGCAAGTCACTTAACCCTCATTGCCCCACCCCCCAAAAAAATGTGCTGGAGAAGGAAATGGCAAACCACTCCAGTATTTCTGCCAAGGAAACCCCAAATGGGGTTACAAAGAGTCAGAGATGACTGAAACAACACAATAATATTTCAGTGTCTCTCCCTTTCTCCATAAAGAAAAGGCTGGGAAGTGGAAATTGTCATGGGAATAGTCAAGAAACAGAGAAGTATCAATCATGCCATTCTGCCCTTTTAATCTACTCAAGTACTGGCCAAGTGGGTCTCCATTTCACAGCTAGTTGATAGAAGCCAAGGATGGACAAGATCTCTGGACAACTAAGCCTTGGATCAGGCGGCACCGCCCAGCTTGCAATAACTGGTTTTTCTGGTTATTAAGATCAGGGAAGAAGGAGCAGGAGGATAGCTTTCCTGTGTCACTAATTCCCCTATCCATCTTTATGGTTACCTAGGTCTATTGTCATACATACACACATACATACATGTATACACACATATATGTATGTATGTTTGTGTGTGTAGTCTTACATAGAATAAGAGGAAGTTTACTTAGAAT
Source organism: Dromiciops gliroides (assembly GCF_019393635.1). Taxonomy (NCBI): domain Eukaryota; kingdom Metazoa; phylum Chordata; class Mammalia; order Microbiotheria; family Microbiotheriidae; genus Dromiciops; species Dromiciops gliroides. Next base: position 10,237,240 of record NC_057861.1, on the reverse strand, counting down.
ATTCAACTAAGATTACAGTAGCATTTCACTAAGAGTAGATATGCCCCAGCCCACTTCATTTCCATGTGGAATTTGTTTGATCAGCAGTGTAGGGTATGGTTACTCAAGTGTTTTGGGATATCCAACAAGAGTGAAGAGTGCATGCTTTACATAGATGGCTCCCTTTGGGGGGGGCGGGGCAGTGGGGGTTAAGTGACTTGCCCAGAGTCACACAGCTAGTAAGTGTCAAGTGTCTTAGGCCACATTTGAACTCAGGTCCTTCTGAATTCAGGGCTGGTGCTTTATCTACTGTGCCACCTAGCTGCCCCCTGAAAAATTATCCCAATGATACTTGTAGTAGTTTCCTTGCAGGGTGGGTTGTAAGGCTCAACTGAGATAGATAATGCAAGTAAATTATTTGGTAATGTTAAAACACTATATGAATATCACTTATTATTATCTCTAGAGTACCTCAGACACCATCTGTGTGACCCTGGGCAAGTCACTGTACCCTGTTGCCTCAGTTTCCTCATCTGTAAAATGAGCTGGAGAAGGAGCAAACTGCTCCCAGATCTTTGCCAAGAAAACCCAAATGGGGTCACAAAGAGTCAGATCTGGAAGAAGACCCAAGTTCAAATTCAGCCTCAGAAACTTTCTAGCTGTGTGATCCTTGGCAAGTAACCTAACAGCTGCCCACCTGGTTTCCTCACTTATCAAATGGAGATAATAATAGCACCTACCTCCCAGGGTTTTTGTGAGGATCAAATGAGGTAATATTTGTAAATCACTTAGTACACAATAAGTATAAAATAAATAGGTGTTAATAGGGAATAAGTAGGTATTAATAAATCCTCGTTATTAAAAAAAAATAATCAAACCCATTGGCTCCCTGTCATTTCTAGGATCAAATATCAAATCCTCTGTTTGGTTTTCAAAGCCCTCCCTCACCTGACCCCTTCCTGCCTTTCCAATCTTCTTACCCCTTACTCTCCTCCATTTGAGTGGGACCCACTGACACTAGCCTCCTTTATGCTCCTTACATTTGACAGACATAATATTTCTCGACTGTGCATTTTCTTGTTTGTTTTTTGCAAGGGGCAATGGGGGTTAAGTGACTTGCCCAGGGTCACACAGCTAGTTAAGTATTAAGCGTCTGAGGCCGAATTTGAACTCAGGTCCTCCTGAATCCAGGGCCCGTGCTTTATCTACTGCGCCACCTAGCTGCCCCACTGACTGTGCATTTTCTTTTCTTTTCTTTTCTTTCTTTCTTTTTTTGTTTTTTTTTGGTGGGGCAATGAGGGTTAAGTGACTTGCCCAAAGTCACATAGTTAGTAAGTGTCAAGTGTCTGAGGCCAGGTTTGAACTCAGGTCCTCCTGAATCCATGGCTGGTGCTTTATCCACTGCGCCACCTAGCTGCCCCACGGACTGTGCATTTTCACTGGCATCCCCCATGCCAAAAATGTTCTCCCTTTTCATCTCAGCCACCTGGTTTCATTGGCTTCCTTGAAATATCAGCCAAAGTCCCATCTTCTTCAAGAAGCTTTTCTGACCCTTCTTAATGCTAATGCCTTCTCTCTGAGACTCTCCCCAATTTATCCTGTCTCTATCCTGTCTGCATATAGTTGTTTGCATGATGTCTTCCCCATTAGATTGTAAGCTTCTTGAAGGCAGGTAGCATTAGGGTTCCCCCCTTTTTTTTGCATTTCCAGGGCTTAACATAGTACTGGGTCCATAGGAGGATCTTAATAAATATTTTTTCTTAGCATATGCCTTTGATTGACTGAATAAAAATGTCCAGTTTATGCATTTGACTGATTTCTATGTAATTAAAAAAGGGGTGGTGTTCTTATCTTATAAAGTTTTAAGGACATAGCACTGCCTAATGGTTATTTAAATTAGGGTTGGGTTGTGCATATGAAACATTTCTCCTATACTTTTCTCCCAGTTGTTTCCCTCAGCAAATATACTAGTGTGGAGTTGACAAAGTCCTGGACAGCTCCCTAGTGACTCAGGAAAGGTTGCAGTGACTCCCAGGTGATTCCAGGTCCTAAAGCCCTGTGGACAGGGGCTCAGCCCTCCAGGTCTTCCCTTGGAGAAGGGGCATTCGATGTCCCTTTTTCTTTGTGGCTTTTGGGCTGGGGAGCAAGCACCCTGCTTGATGATGAACAACTTGAGTTGGATCCCTCTGCATTTTAAAGTATGAAAGGATTTCCATTTCAGAATTTGATTATGAACTGTGCTGGGGCAGCTAGGTGGCGAAGTGGATAGAGCACGGGCCCTGGAGTCAGGAGTACCTGAGTTCAAATTTGGCCTCAGACACTTAACACACACTTACTAGCTGTGTGACCCTGGGCAAGTCACTTAACCCCAATTGCCTCACTAAAAAAAAAAAAAAAAAAAAAAAGAGAGAGAGAGAGAGATTATGAACTGTGCCACAACAACTTTTGCTGGGATTCAGTTGTTGGGGTAACCCTGAGTGGTTTGGGGGTAGATTTGAACACTGTTGGCTCACAGGCATCCAACTGGTGTGCTTCCCAATAGCACTTAACCAGTTAACAATGATCAATTAACCACCTTTCTTCAGTTAGATTTTGTGTGTGTGTGAGGCAATTGGGGTTAAGTGACTTGCCCAGGGTCACACAGCTAGTAAGTGTCAAGTGTCTGAGGCCGGGTTTGAACTCAGGTCCTCCTGAATCCAGGGCCGGTGCTTTATTCACTGCACCACCTGACTGCCCCAGTTAGACTTTAGAAAGGGAAATTTACTGAGAAGATATAGCAAGGGACTAAGTAAAACATCCTCCCAAACCAAGGGGCTCACTCTTCCCTCTACATACCTACTCAGTCCCTGGAGAGAGTGGGCTCAAACTTAATATAGTTGCCACAAAACATTCCCCTCTCGGGGCGGCTAGGTGGCGCAGTGGATAGAGCACCAGCCCTGGAGTCAGGAGTACCTGAGTTCAAACCCAGCCTCAGACACTTAACACTTACTAGCTGTGTGACCCTGGGCAAGTCACTTAACCCCAACTGCCTCACTAAAAAACAAAAACAAAACCATTCCCCTCTCTTTACCCTCCTCACCAAAATGGGGGAGGGGGACTATGTCCTGGCCCTGGGAATCCTTTTCTCTCTGCCCAGAATCTCCACCAAATTCACTTCTGGGTGTGGCATAATCAGTGGACAAGTTGCTCCCTTGCTTAACTGAGCTGGGTGAAGCCCATCGCTCCTCAGGGCTTTTGCTCAGTCTTCCTCCAAAGACTTGGTGACTTCCATCACTAGCTCTGGGACTCCGATTGTTGGTTGGACTTTGGATAGCTTTGAGCGATCTCCCAGTTTCACTGATCTTGTAGACCAGAGGTGTTCAGTTCACAACCTGACCACTTGAGGCCCACAACACTCCTGACGGGAGCCGCAACCAGATTAAACTGCATTTCCTATCCAATTTGAATGTGTTGATGTCCTACTAAAAAAAGAGAAATCTATAAACACAGATGGCTTTTAAAGTCAATATGTGGCCCACCAGGATCCTCATTATGGTTCAGCGGCCATCATTCCTGTTTGAGCTTGACGCTACTGGCCTAGACGCTTCTATCTTGGGATGTTCATTCACTTAAGATCAAAAAAGAAAAGACCTAACTAGGAATAAAAGCACCATGCATTCACAGACTTACGGTGGCTGGGTCAAGAGACAAGGCAGGATCTCTGCTGCCCTTCCCAAGATCCAGAGGCTGTCACAGAAGAAGAATAAGGAAGGAAACAAGCATTCATTGAGCACTTACTGAGTACCAGATACAGTGCTAACCTTTTTACAAATATTATTTTATTTGGTGAATGATTATTTTATAAATATGCTTTCATTTGATCCTCACAACAACCCTGTGGGATAGATGCTATAATTATCACCATTTTACAGTTGAGGAAACTAAAGCAGACAGGTGTAGTGACTTGCCCAGGGTCACACAGCTAGTTAGTGTCTGAGGCTGGATTTGAACTCAGAGCCTTCTGACTCCAGGCCCAGCTCTCTATTCTCTGGAGCTACCTAATGTCCTAGACTGACTGCTCAAACATCTCATCTGAGTACTTAATTTCTGCTCAGTAACCAATTAAAGGGTTCCTCAGCAGCAGCAGTAAGCCAATAGTGAATGTCTATTCCTACTCTGAAGTGGGAGGGAGAACTACTAATATAGGTTAGAAGCAGGATAACCAAGTCTCCACATGCCTTGGAACAAGGCAGGTCATGTTGTGGATTGTTGTTGTTCATCCTTCATTTTCAGAGAACCAGTGACATCACAGGTGATGTCTTGGTTAGATTTGAATGAAGCAGAGCTGCACAAAGTTGTCAGCCTCATTCTCTCTTCCAGTTATTGAAGTCCAGTGGCAGGACAAAAGTCAAGACGACTGGCCCGTATGCATCGGATGGCCTTGGCATCTTCGATGTCTGTCCAAGCTCTAAATGCTCCACAGCATCTGCCTCGGCCGTCTTTGTGGCCTTTAGAATCAATCATTCTCATCCACTCATTCAACTGGGGGCGGGGAGAAGTCACATGCTTGGGGTAGACACCCCCCTAACTCACCAGGGGCTTTGAGATCCCTCAGTTACCCATCACCTAGGTTAGCCCGTCTGCTGAAACGGTTTACCAGGGCATGGCTGCTGTGCTTGGTACAGCTTCTTGGAGCTGCAGGTGAGAGTTGGCTGGTAGGTGGACACCAAAGGTGGGTGAGCAGCCCTGGAAAGGGTTCAGCAAGTCCTCACACCAGAGATGTGATTCCTCCCTGAACACCCCATATATCCCTATAGCTGACCCATCCCCATCATTACAATAGGATCATAAACTTAGAGTAGAAGGGAACTCAGTTCAACCCTCTAGTGCTATAGTTAAGAAAAATGAGTCTTGGGGAAGTTAATTGACTTGCCCAGGATCACACAGCTAGTAAGTTGTGATTTAAACCCAGACATGCCTGATTCCAAGCCCAGACTTCTATTCACTCTCCAGGGTCACCCCACTGGTAAGTGGCAGACCCGGGACTAGAGTGCTGGTTTTCTGATTCCTGGATCAATAAGTGCATCCAGCCTTCTTCCCAACAGTGAGTGTCAGTGAGTGTGAGAGGTATCAGAGGCCACGGGGACCATTCCCTTTGTCTCTGTAAAATGAGAAGCTGGAGCAGGTGATCTGAAAGGTCCCTCCTGGCTCTTATGGCCCATAATGATATCATTTCTTCATCTTGTTTCTTTTTTCAAGGAGGAAGGAAAAAAAGATGTTGTCAGCTTTCCTCAAAGCTCCTTCATCAGCATCATGTAAATGACCTGGCTGTCACTTCCAAAGGGCACCATCCCAAGGACTGATCTCAGCAGAACAGATGTTGGCTGAGCAAGGCTGCTTCCTGCATAAATGCAATTAGGGGCTGGGGCTGGGAGTACTCTGCTCCTTCTGGTCCACCCTAGCACAGCACATCACAGAACACATCTGCAAGGTGGGCTATTCTCAGGAGGAAAGTGATTGTGTTGGAGAGGGGAGGGCTGGAGAGGCACCAGAATTCACTCAATAAATATTTATGGATGATGAGACCTCAATGATCCCAAGTGTTTCCAATTCAGAGACAAAAAAAGCAATGGTCTCAAAGATGGGTAACCAAGACTCATTAGAGAAGCCCAGTGGCACTTTTTGATCAAGAATTGGAGGGATCAGATTACTTCTTGCCCAGACAACTGTATTTCCAAACAGTCTCCTCATTTCCATTCTATTCCCTTCTAAACCACCCTGTATAAGCTGCCAGATTAATTTTCCTAATGCACATTTATGATAACATCTCTGTTCTGCTAAGAGCCATCAATGGTTGCCCCCCCCCGCCAGATAAATAAAGTCCAAGCTCCTTATTCTGACTTTCTACAATGTGACCTCAAACTACCTTTCCAGGCTTAGCTCATCCTACTTATGAAGGAGTGACAATGAACTCTCCCAAATATGCCCATGATTTCCTAACTCTGAGACTCTGCTCTTGCTGTTCCCTATATCTGGAATACCCTTCCCTTACTTTTCTATATGGACAGCCGGGTGGCACAGTGGATAGAGTGCCGGCCTGGAGGGAGGAAGACCAGGGTTCAAATTCAGCTTTAGATATTTACTAGCTGTGTGACCCAGGCCAAGTCACTTCACCCTGTTTGCCTCAGTTTCCTCATCTGTCAAATGAACTGGAGAAGGAAATAGCAAACCACTCCAGCATCTTTGCCAAAGAAAACCCTAAATGGGGTCACGGAGAGTTGGACGTGACTGAAAAAATGACTGAACAACCACCACCACCTCTCTATATCTCTGCCCATTAACATCCTACCTGTTCTTCAAAGCTCAGCTTATGTTTCATCTTCTTCATGATGTCTTCCCTAAACTCCCTGGACAGTAGAGATCATTCTATCATTTGAGCTTGTAGAACCTACATCTACATCTACCTATCTACCTATCGATGTCTATATGTACACAATGTACATACACATATATAGGATATGATATTTATCTGGGGAAAGCACAAATTATCATTCCTACTAGATGGTAACGTCAAAAGACTTTGTCATCACAAAATCCTAAAATTTTAGAGTTGGAAGGAACCTCAGAGGGGGCATTTAGCCCATCCCAAATCCAAAAAAGAATCCTCACTACAATATCCCCAACAAGTGCTTGTCCAACCTCTGCTCGAAGACCTCAAGTGATGGGAAGCTTACTACCTTTCATGAGGGCCCATTCTATTTTGGGGCAGCTCTACTCATTAGGAAGTTTTTCCTTAAGTCAAGCCTAAATCATTCTCTTTGTAATGTCTGCCCATTGCTCCCCCAAATGCTTGAAAGCCAGGTTTCCCCTTGAGTTTTCTCTCCTCCAGGCTAAGTTCCTTTAACCTTCCTTCCTTTACTGTGACACCTAGAAGTGAACACAACATGAAACATGTTCTGACCAGGGCACCTCCTTATTCTGGAAGCTAGGCCTATCTTCACATGGACCAAATCATGCAGCGCCCCCACCCCCATCCCCATCCATACACAAACACAGACACACACACACACAGACACAGACACACACACACACACACACACACACACACGCATGCACAATCTTTCAGGGAGTAGTGAAATAGCTCTTGTCCTAATCCCAGGCTTTCCCACTCCCTCCTGGAAGAGAGCTGTCTCAGCTGTCCCTGGATGCTTGTGGGAGGAACAACAATCAGATACACTCCTGTGTCTGAAGAGCCTCCCCTATATCTTTGCCCATCATTGAGTCAGCAGTGGCATTATTCAAAGAGCAAAATCCTTGGAATCAGGAAGACCTGGAGTCACACCCTTTCTCTGACACTTACCAATTGTGTGACCATGGGCAAGTCACTGGACGTTGAGTCTGTCTCCTCATTTGGATACCTGTAATACTTACCTCCCAGAGCTGAGATGAGGCTAAAGGAGCTAATGTGTAACTGAAAAATGACCTACAAATGTCAGTTACCTAGGCAACTAGATGATGTAGGAGATGTAGTGCTGGGCTCGAGTTCAAGTCCAGCCTCAGACACTGCTAACTGTGGGCAAGTCATTTGACCTCTGTCTGCCTTGGTTTCCTCAACCGTAAAATGTGGATAATAACAGCACTCACCTTATTGTAAGGATGAAATGAGATAATTTCTGTAAAGCTCTTAGCACAGTTCTTGGCACATAGCAGCATTTTAATGAATGCTTGTTCCCTTTCCTCTTTATTGACATCTCCATCTGTGCCTAACACAATCTATGGCAGATAGTAAGATTTTAATCAATGTTTGGCAGCTAGGTGGCACATTGGATAGAGCACCAGGCGTGGAATCAGGAAGACTCATCTTCATGAGTTCAAATCTAGTCTCAGACATTTACTAGCTAGGTGATCCCAGACAAGTCACTGCTTGGTGGTAAGGTGACCTAGATGACTTCTGAAGTCCTCTCCTACTCCCCTCCAGCTGTGAGCTTTGGAGAGCTGCTAGCCGTTATTATCCTTCCCATTTGCTTAAGACAGCTCAGCTTGGCCAGGAAAGGCTTCTAATTTCTGACAAAGATAACTTTGGGACTGGGCTGGGATCTTTTCCAAGGTGAGGATATCTAAATGGATGGGGGCCATTCCCCAGAAAAAGGAGGGAAGAAACAGGCAGATAGAAACATCAAGAATGACCAATGGGGCAGCTAGGTGGCGCAGTGGATAAAGCACCGGCCCTGGATTCAGGAGTACCTGAATTCAAATCTGACCTCAGACGCTTGACACTTACTAGCGGTGTGACCCTGGGCAAGTCGCTTAACCCTCATTGCCCCACCAAAAAAAGAAAGAAAGAAAGAAAGGAAGGAAGGAAGAGAGAGAGAGAGAGAGAGAGAGAGAGAGAGAGAGAGAGAGAGAGAAAGAAAGAAAGAAAGAAAGAAAGAAAGAAAGAAAGAAAGAAAGAAAGAAAGAAAGAAAGAAAGAAAGAATGACCCATGAGTCCATGATCTGGCCCTGATTCCACAGAAATTCTCCCCACCAGGGGCAGCTGGGTGGCGCAGTGGAGAGAGCACTGGCCCTGGAGTCAGGAATACCTGAGTTCAAATCCGACCTCAGACACTTAACACTTACTAGCTGTGTGACTCTAGGCAAGTCACTTAACCCCAATTGCCTCACCCCCACCCCCCAAAAAAAGAATATATTGGGGCAGCTAGGTGGCGCAGTCACTTAACCTCCCATTGCCCCGCAAAAAAAAGAAAAAGAAAAAAAAAGAAAAGAAATTCTCCCCATCTCTGTGGCACTTAGCATCTGTCCACCCTAGGTTGAGACATTGGTAAGAGGTCTCAGGCTTTCTTTGTCTACTTCAATCATTTTAGCCCAGACCCTAGTCCCATTAGGGCAGTGAGGTGGCGCAGTGTATAGAGCACCAGTTCTGGAGTCAGGAGGAACTGAATTCAAATCTCAACTCACTTACTGGGCAAGTCACTTCACCCTGTTTGCCTCAGTTTCTTCATCTGTAAAATGAAATAGAGAAGGAAATGGCGAACCACTTCAGTATCTGCTAAGAAAACCCCAAATGTTGGGCACAATGGAAAAGATTCAACAACTAGCCCCTCTGGGACATTGATTTTATTTATAGTTCCGGGAAGAGCGGATGTCTGTTGTGGCCATTTTACTTCCTATCACAAGTATTAGATGCCCATTGTCGTCGCTTCATTCCCTATCACAAGTACTAGAACAAGATTAGCACCCATGGGTGGTAATGAGGAGGGAGGAGGTGGTTGTATCCTTGTCTGTATTTCACAAATGGGTCGTTAGCTATTTTTTTTAGGCAATGGGGGTTAAGTGACTTGCCCACGGTGACACAGCTAGTAAGTGTCAAGTGTCTGAGGCTGGATTTGAACTCAGGTACTCCTGACTCCAGGGCCGGTGCTTTAACCACTTCGCCACCTAGCTGCCCCCGTTAGCTATTAATAAACCCTAGGGTTAGATTAGAGATGGGTAAGACTGTGTTTCTGTCCCTTGAGATCCAGAACTGGCCTGATGCCCAAGGTCATTGGCCAAGGAGGCAAAAATCAGTGCTGAATGTGATTGAAAGATGGAACGGCATTCGATGTGGTCATTCTGCTGACCTGATGGGAAGGGATTTGGGCTTTTTTGTTCTGAGACCATTTTCTTTGGATGGAAATAGCTTTAGAATGAATTCATTCTGATCAGAAGGTATTTAAAGGTCTTTACGGTTTCAACAGGGCCCTAACCTGTCTTTTAGTGCACAGAGGTTTGGGTTCCATTTGGAGGGTCCCTTAGAATTAGGTGAATCGTGGACAGCTCTGCCAGAGCAGAGCTCTGGGGAACTTCTGCTCATCTAAACAGCCCGCAGCATCTCTGGGAAGCAGAGGAGCTTAATACTCTATACAATGTGCATTCCACAAATACTGGTGGCAAATAAAAAGAAAACCACTTAGTGGCACAGAGTAGGCACGATCTTCCAAGGGCGGGCTGTCCTGGGGAAGAGGCTGTTTGACTTCACTCCAGGAGCAGAACCGAGCAGAAATAAATCAAAATCTCAAAGAGACAGATTCCAGCCTGGCGCGAGAAAACAATTCTAAACGAGTCACTCTATCTGAAAGTGGAATGAGCTGCCTCAGGAAGGTGTGGACTTCCATTGCTGTGGATGGATGCCACAGATTTGGCAGAGGGAATCAGGAAGACCCCGGTTCACACCCTGTCTCTGACACTTACCAGCTATGTGACCCTGGGCGTGATTGTTGAGTTAATTCAGCCAGTCTTCTAGATTGGGTAGAGGTGATTCTCAGGTACAGGCTGCAAGACAAGATCTCTGAAGACCCTTCCAATTCAGATTCTGTGTGTGAATGGATGTGATCGCCTTCTCCAGGACAGCTCGTCCTGCCAGGAGACCAAAGGCCTATATAGTCCATGATTCTCGTACTATCTCTAAAGTCTAAACATCTGTGTTTCTCTCTGTCTGTCTCTCTGTGTGTCTCTCTGTCTCTGTCTCTCTCTTTCTCATGTACACTCACACACATATTCTGGTACTCTGGCTTCTCTTTTGCGGCTTTATTTCTTCTTTGAGGCTGTCCTTGATATTGAATCATGATTTCTAGAGGTCTGCTGGACTAAGTGATTGCCCAAAGCCTGTTGGATTAGTCAAGGGAATTATGAAGCAATAGGGCAGCTGGGTGGTACAGTGGGGAGAGCTCTGGCCTTGGAATCAGGAAGACTCATCTTTAGGAGTTCAAATCCAGCCTCAGACACTTATTAGCTGTGTGACCCTGGGTAATTCCCTCAACCCTGCTTGCCTCAGTTTCCTCATCTGTAAAATGAGCTGGAGAAGGAAATGGGAAAGCACTCTAGTATCTTTGCCAAGAAGACCCCAAATAGGGTCACAAAGAGCTGGATACAATAGAGCTTAGGGTATTATTGGTAATTTTGGAAAGGGGAAGAATAATTGAATGAAGAGGTCAGAAGTCATATAGGAAGAACAACGAAAATTCCCAAAGAGTTAGATTAGTCAAGGGATATTGCTTCCAACTCAAGAGGAAATGATCCAGGTCAGCCAGTGATACACATGGTTATCAGCTTCGGTTCCTTAGCTTCCAACAGCAGGAGAAGGGGACCTGGCTTTGACACTGATTATTATGGTGATCCTGGCAGCTCCTAATCTCTTTGAGCCTCAGTTCCTTCATTTGTAGAGCTGGTTTGTGCAATGTTTAAGTCTGGAAGCCTACCTCCTAGAGCTCTTGGGAGGAAGTATTTTACAAAGCACAGGGAGAGGTGAGTTAATATTAGCATTACTCAACAGGGGCGGCATCTTTAGGTGAGTCTCCTTCTGGCCAACAGCTGAGGGTGGCTTGCCTGTTTGGATCAACTGGAAGTCCCTTTTTGTTCCAACCCTTGAAAATTCAACAAGTATTAAGTGCCTACTATATGCTGGGTATTGTGATAAAAGCTGATGAAAGAAAAACGAGGCTCAGATCAGCCTGGTCCTTGGAGAAGGCAAGAGCAAGGGAGGAATAAGGCAGGTGGAATGTTCGCCCTGCCTGCAAAATCAAACCCCCTTTCTATGCATTTATCCTTAAATAATGAGCACCTCAAGGGCAGGGACTGCCTTCTCCCTTTCTTTGGGTCCCCAGAGCTTAGCACAGTGCCTAGCACACACTACGCACTAATAAATGCTTCTTGACTGACTGCCCTGGTATTGTGCCCAGAGGATGAATGGGGCTTGGGAAGTCTCAGAGATGATGCTGCAGAATGAGCATCGTGTGTGTGTGTGTGTGTGTGTGTGTGTGTGTGTGTGTGTGTGTGTGTGTGTGTGTTTCTCCTTGGCCACTGGCCATCCAAAGTCAGGGACTGTAACTGTGTTCAGTCACCTTGACGTACAGAGGACTATGCCTGGAGTGAGCAGGAGACAGGGAGACCCCCACCCCTGAGGGAGAGAGCTTTCGTAATCTATTTAGCTCTAAATCCATCTATCTGTATCTATTTAGAGACGACTGAGGGGACTTTCCCTAAGAACCCTACTTTTATCACACTAGCTCGAGCAGCCACAGGGCTCGGCTTCCTTTTATGGAGGAGATTAAGGTCAGACTCCTTCAAGTGCCCTCATGACGTGGCCCCTCTTGGACTTGATTTCATTCAGTCATTTGTTAATGCTTCCTAATTACAATAGGCTCCAAGGCCGGATCAAGCAGGAAACTGAGCTGGATTGTTTTTGGGAAACTGCATCGAGTTTGCAATAATCCCAAACTTACCCCAGACAGAAGAACTCACCAGTGTCCTGCCGCAGAAGCTGTTTGTCAGCAAACCATGGAATGCCATGATGTCTGAAGAATCACAAATGTGGCTGACATGAAGGACAATGGAAAGACTCTGGGGTGGGGAGGAGGAGACAGCAGCACATTCCTCAAGGATGATTTATACACAAGAAGTAGCCGATAAGATATCATCGAGTAGATGTATGCTCCAAAAAGGACTGTGCCCATACCATCACAAGCATTGATTAAGCACCTGTTATGTACCGGCAGTGTGCTGAGCCCTGGATACAATGAGAGTGAGGGATGAAAGGTAAAGAACCTTCTGCCAGAGTGATACCCACGAAAGGGTAAAAAGCCAGAGGAAGACCCCTGGGTCCTTTGGTAGATGAACTTTGGGAGTTTTACAGGACGTGAATGAGAATTACAGAGAATAAGTTAGTATGGAAGGGTTGTGATCTACACCTGCGAAGGGTATACCCAGAGCTGTAATTAGGAATTCTGACACCTCAAACACATTGTGTTGGGAGGTAGGAAGAGAGAAGAGAGTCTTCCCAGACCAGGCACAGTTGTTATCAAGTGCCTACTCTAAACACTGGGCATCCAAAAAGAGGTCAAAGACAACCCCTGCCCTCAAGAAGCTTACAATCTAATGGAGGAGACAACAAATATATACAAACAAGCTATATACATGATCAATAGGAAATAAATGACAGAAAGAAGGCATGAGAATGAAGAGGGGTTGGGGAAGGTTTCCTGTAGAAAGTGGGATTTTAGTTGGGACTTAGAGGAAGCCAGAGAGGTCATTGTTCTAGGCATGGGGGACAGTCAGAGAAGATGCCCAGAGCCAAGAGATGGAGGGTCTTGTCTGTGGAACACGCTGGAAGCCCACGTCTCTGGATCAGAGCATGTCTGCGTCCAGGAGTAAGGCGTGGAAAGACAGGTAGGAGGGGGATGGGTTATGAAGAAGGGTTTCAAATGCTGTATTTGATCCTAGAGGCCATGGGCAGCCTCTGGAATTTATTGAGTAGGGGGTGACATGATCAAATTTGTGCTTTAGGAAAATCACTTTGGTGGTTGAATAGAGGACGGACTAGAGTGAGAAGAGACCTGAGGCCGGCAAACCCCCTCCCCCCCAATTCCCCCCACCCCCCGCTGGACTGTTGCAATGTTCTAGAAGTGAGACGAGGGGGCAGCTAGGTGTCGCAGTGGATAGAGCACCGGCCCTGGAGTCAGGAGTACCTGAGTTCAAATCTGGCCTCAGACACTTAACACTTACTAGCTGTGTGACCCTGGGCAAGTCACTTAACCCCAATTGCCTCACTAAAAAAAAAAAAGAAAGAAAGAAAGAAAAAAAAATAGAAGTGAGGTGACCAGGGCTTGGACCAGGGTGATGACTCTGCAGTCCGAGAGGAGAGAAGGGGACATATACACAGATGGTCTTGGTGATAGCTTGGATATGGGGGTGGGGGGGAGGAGGTAAGAGATAGTGAGAAGTGCAGGATGACTCCTGGGCTGGGAGTCTAGGGGACTGGGAGGAGGGTGTTGTTCTCTATGGTAATAGGGAAGGTAGGAGGGGATGGGAGGGTCTAGGGGGAAAGATAATGAATTCTGTTTTGAACATGAGTTTAAGATGTCTACCAGGCATCTGAAAAGTAGTTAGAGTTGTAAGACTAGAGGTTAGCAGAGAGATTGGGGCAGGATGGGTAGATTTGAGAGCCATCACAGTGGAGATGGTCATTCAATTCATAGGGGATGGTGAGGTCACCATGTGAAGCAGCACAGAGGGAGGGGAGAAGAGGGCCCAGGACAGAACACCAAGGGACACCTTGGTGAGTGGGCATGACCTGGAGGAGGAACCACTGAAGGAGACAGAGAAGGAGCCGTTAGAGAGGTGGGGGAGAAGCGGAGCAGCTAGGTAGCACAGTGGATAGAATGCTGGTCCTGGAGCCAGGAGGACCTGAGTTCAAATATCACCTCAGACACTTACTAGCTGTGTGACCCTGGGTAAGTCGCTTAACCCCAGTCGTCCTGATCTATATCTTGCCCCTGGACCCAGATGGCTCTGGAGGACAGAGGGAGGTAATGGCATCCCCACCTCTGCCCATGTCATGATCCTCTTTGAGAATGAGGGACAAATAACAAGGGGAGAAGCAGGTGAGAGGGGTGCCCCAAAAGCCTAGAGAGAAGGGGATATTAAGGATGATCCACAGTGTCTAAGGCTGCAGAGAGGCCAGAGAGAATGAGGATAGAGAAAAGGCCACTGAATTTGGCAGATCATGGGAGGGAGCAGTTTTCCAGCCTTGTGGACTGTTAGAGCTGAAAAGAACCCACTTATAGGCTATGAGACATGGAGGAGATGGTCGGAGGCCGTCTAGTCCAATCTCATCCTGTGTGTCCTGTAGAAGCTTCTGGGGCAGCCCTTTTGGGGGAAAACCCCAGGCTGTAGCCTAAGTTAGTCAAATTGCTCTAATGGGGCTGATGAGTCAACAAACTGTGAGAAGGGAAGCCTCTACCATCCTTAAGTAGGGCTCAGTCTTCCCCAACAGTGAACCTGGGCAAACAGAGATGGCCAAGTAAGGGGAGGGACCAGCGCAGGTCACCAGTCTCGGGGCCTCAGCCACGATCTTCCTGGTATAATAGGCAGGGAAGAAGAAGCAGGTCCCAGACCTGACAGTTACTTTCCAAATGATGGTGAGCAAAGCATTTAAGCCCTTTGCTCCTCACTGGTAAAATGAACCTATCAAGGACCCTGAGGGGGCTATTGGGAGGAAAGGGTTTTGAAAATGGCGAGGCACCGTGGAAATCCAACATGAGGGATTCGAGAGCCGCTTCCTGATTTCTGCCGCTTGTCTACCTTCCCAAAGCCCCTGGGGGGCGGGGTATGATGTGGATGGGCATCCTAGAGGGAGATTCCACCCGGAGGAGCTCACAGAAGCAGAGGGTGCACTGCCATATGACTCTGGGCACAGTCAATGCCCCTCGCTGATCCTCAGCGCTCTCATCTGTAAAATGAAGACAGTATCTCTTACACTAATGGCTTCATGGGGGAAAAGGCTGCAGATGCCGGCGAGCATCTCTTCCTGGCCCCATTAGCAATGAGGAAGGAGACTTCGGAGGTCACCTCCCTTCTGGAGCTCGACTGACATTAATGCTTTTAAAAGCTCTCCTGCGCCGCATCCTTAATGAGAGACAGGAGGCGGAAAGGGGCCGGGCTCGGACCCAAAAATCATTAGAATACAAGATACTTAAGACTGCAGCCAAATACAACTCTGCACTGACTTGGAAAAAAAAAAAAAGATGCTCAAAAATTACCTACTGCAGTTCTCCCCAGAGCTGGGATTGCAGCAAATAGCTCCCCCTCCCTAACCTACCCCCAGCGTCTCCAAGGAGGAAGGAGGCAGACTAGGACGCTGCTGCATTGCTGAGTTCCTTCCCCTGCTGCCGCCACCATGCCCCCATCTTGGAAGTGTTCCAGGTGGGTGAGCTGGGGGTCACATCATCCTTCTAGCTCTGACATTGAGGGCTCTCTCTGCCAGGGAGGGAGAGTCCCTGGAGGGGTACTGCCCAGGACCCCTGACTTGCCTGACAGTGTCTCCCCTGGAGCAGAAGGTCTCAAGTGAGGTCTCTAGTTGGTGTGTGTGGTGGGGGAGGGGAGATAGGATTAAATCTGTACTTCCCAGACATTACCTCACTGGCGATCCATTGAAACTGGAAGAGAAGTGCAGGATTTACAGCTGGAATTGGCTTTAATAAAAGACTCCTTCATTTGATAGAGAAGGAAGACTGAGGCAGAGAATAGAGAAATTACTGGCCCAAAGTCACATAGGCAAAAAGAAGCAGAGACAGGGTTGAGTTTGAAAAAATAAAAATAAAATCTAATGTACTTCTCATTACACCATTATGTGTCCTTTTCTCAATCACTCAGGAAAAAGTCTTTGGTCCTAGTGAACCAGAACAGGAGAACAGAGACAATCTATGGAAAACAACTTTTACTCCTTTAAGAGACCTATGGGATGTTTTGGGTTAAGGCTGGGGCTCTTCACCTGGGGTAACTGAACTCCCATGGCTTTATTTACCATCTCTATGCTGACAATTCTCAAATCTATTTTTCCTGTCCCAATCTCTTTACTGACCTTCAATCTCATACCCCCAAATAACTTTCAGACACCTAGAACTGAATGTCCAGTAGACATGGCTAGATTTCAGAAAGTCTGTGAACTTGGATGGGAAAACAATTACATCTTTATTGTCTTTTTTAAAATAAGTTTTTATTGATCTTTTGGGGGTTTTTACATAATCATAGTTTTCCCTAGTATCCCTTCTCCTCCACCTCTCAGATAGCCATCCCATATGACAAATAGTATTTTTTTAAAGACAAAAAGAACAGGAAAAAATCATCACAACCAATCAAGGCATTGAAAAAGTCTGAAAACATGTGTCAGGGACAACACCTGTGCACCCACCACCTCCACGAAAGGGTGGGTTGGGGGTGTCCTCTTAAATCTCTTTGTTTGAGTCATAACATGTATTCATTCATTCATTTATTTGTTGATTTGTTTGTTTGTTTTACTCACCTATAACCTTCCATTATGAATGTAGGCAACCAGGATGAGTCTTAGAAGAGGTCACTAGATAGTAACAGACTGAGTCAAAGAGGTTCATGAGAGGTAATATGGAAAGGGTGGGGGGAAAGGTGAGAAATGGGGCTCAGGCCCTTCCATTCGCAGTATCCCATTGCTAGGTTCTTGCAAAGCAAAGCTCAGAGGCTACTTCCTATAGGAAGGAGGCCTTCTCACTCCCTTTAGTCAACAGCACTTTCTCCTTTGCCTATTCATCTCTAGGTCCTTACCTGGAAGGCATCTTAGAAGTCATCTAGTCCTGCCCTAACTGACCCACTATCCCATTCACCACAGTGGCATTTCTAATTCTTTTCATCCTTTCGCAGTCCTCCCAAGACTCTCACTCCCTCCTCCCTCCTCCCTCACAGCTGAGAGCCTGGCCTCATATTTCACTGAAAAAATTGAGGTCAGTCACTGAGAGCTCCTTTTCTCCTCCTCTTCCTCCTCATCCCACATCACTAAGATGCTTTCCATCACTTTCTCCTCCTTCACCCCTGTCTCAGGAGATTAAGTGATCCTTCTCCTTTCCAAGGCAAACCTCTCCATATTGTACTCATGATCCCATTCCATCCCATCTCCTCCAAGAGATTGCCTCCTCTATCATCCCCACCCTCTCATTTATTTTCATTCTCTCCCTGTCTACTGGCTGCATCTTTGCTGCCAACAAACGTGCCTTTGTCTCTCATCCTCCAAAAAACCCTCGCCCCATCCATCTCCTAAAGGTATCATCCCATACGTTATCATTGAGTCTTTTCAGTTGTGCCTGACTCTTTGTGACCTCACTGGGGATATTCTTGGCAGAGATCCTGGAGTGGTTTGCCATTTCCTTCTCCAGCTCATTTTACAGATAAGGAAACTGAGGCAAACAGGGTTAAGTGACTTAAGTGACTCAGACTCACATAGTCTGAGGCAGAATTTGAACTCAAGTCCTCCTGACTCCAGGGATGGTACTCTATGCACCTAGTTGCCCCATCATCCTCTATATCTCTTCCCTTTTATGGCTAATCAACTTGAGAAGGTTATCCTTAATTTATGTCTCTACTTCCTTTCCTCTCACTCGATTCTTAACTCACTGCAGTTTGTTTTTTATTTCATTATTCAACTGAAACTACTCTCTCCAAAGTCACCAGTGGACTTTTCTCTGTCCTTTTCCTTCTTGACCTCTCTGTAATCTCTGACACTGCTGATCATTCTCTTCCCCTCAATATTCTCTTCTCTCTAGGTTCTCAGGATGCTCCTCCTAATTATCTGATGGCTCCTGCTCTGTCTCCTTTGCTGGATCTTTACATAAGTCATACCCGACAACCACAGGTATCTTCCCAAGGCTGCCCCTCTTCTCCCTCCCTCAATGATATCACCGGGCCCCATGGATTCAATCATCTCTATGAAGATGATTCTCAAATCTTTTTGTCCAGCTCCTAATCTCTCTCCTGACCTCCATTTTCATATCTCCAACAGCCTAGTGAATATCTTGAAATGGAGATCCCCTAGAATCTTCAACTCAAATGTCCCAAACTGAACTCATCATCTTTCCCCCCAAACTCCCCCCTCTTCCTAACTTCTCTCTTACTGTTGAAGGTACTACCATCTTCCCAGTCACTCAGGCTCACAACCTGGATACTATCCTTAACTCTTCCCTCTCACCCAGCCCCTATAACCATTCTGTTGCCAAAGCCTGGATAATTGCCACAGTGGTTGGGGGAATCACCCTGTCTGAGTCTCTCTCTACTCAGCTACCAATGGCTGTATCACCCCTACTATTTCATCACCTCCAGTGGCCGCCTACTGCATGCAGAATCAAATACAAAATATTCATTTTCTATTAGCCTCATATTCCCTTGGGTACATGTTGAATCTTCCCAATAGAATGTAAGCTTCTTGTGGGCAGGGGCTGCTTAGCTTTTGTCTTCATATTTCCAGTACCTTATACATTTTTTTTTCTGGATTGGATCTTTGATATCGTTTGTGTGTGGGGACTTTCCAGAGAAGAAATTCCTACAACCAATGCAGATAGCACCAGTTCTGCCATTTCTAAGCTGAGAGAGTAAGTGATTTGTCCCAGGCCACATAGCCAGCCTATGCCAGAGCTGGACTTGAACTCAGGACTTCCTGACTTGAGACCAGCTCTCTCTAGTCACTAAAGCCACAGATACCTCTAACGCCTTATATACAGTCAGTGCTTAATAAATGCTGATTGAATTGAATTCTCTTCCTCTAGAGAACAACAGGGTTGAAGAAGATGGTCTCTAAGGTATCTTCAAGCTCTAAAGTTCTATAATTTTGAGTAAAATTAAATTGAAAACATTTTTGGACATGACTTAGGCAGGAATTCGTTTTGTTTGACTATGGGTATTTTGTTACAAAGGTTACCTTTTCTCCCCTCTCCCCTTCCAATGGGGAGAGGCAAGAGAGAGAAAATAGATTTTTAATTGAAAAATCAAATTTAATTTAGATTTCTATGACTAAAAATGTTACTACTTGTGGGCCTAAGTAACAGGAGTGCTTCCAAATCAACCCTTGTTCAGTTGGTTGCTTATAACTCATATTTTCTATCTCAGCTCTGCTTTTACTTGCCTCCTGCTTCAATTCATAGGCCCAAGGAATCAGTCCATATGAAGCATCAATTATTGGGGTTGGGGGAAATGGAGTACCCTAGGGAGCAACCTGAGGCTCCCCAAACCCTGGTATAAATGGGCTGGGGAACTGGCCCATTACCTCTGCCAAACCTGGCAGGAATGCTCAATCCTGTTCCTTTTATCTGCCCAATGGCGAGGTTGCCCAGCAGTATGGAGGAGGGGCCTGAGCCACAGGTTCTTACTACCACCTATCGGCTGATCGTGGCACTTGATGAACGTGAACAACAGGGCCAGCCAGCCTGGCAGCTCCTCACCCCTCTGTAGAGGCTGGGCTCTGCATCCCAGGGAGAAAGCCAAAGAAGCTATGTCTGCCTTTGCAAGCAGGCTCTGGCTAACTTTGTAGAGCCACCATCAGCCTTCCCCACACTAGCACTGATAAGACGGAGGGTCTCTTGGCAACCAAGGGTTAATGACCAATGACTGATGTTAGAACTGCCACCAAATTTTGTCTCAGGGTGGAGCCCATTCAAGTGTCTCCCAGCTCTGTCACTGGACCATGAGTGTGACCTTGGGCAAGTCAACTAGCCTGGGTTTCCTCCTGTATACCATATATAGGAAGGCAGTGTGACATAACAGATAAAAGGTCCAGTCTTGGAATTAAGAAGACCTAAGGGTAGAGAGGAGACAGAATGATTTCTGGAGGATTCTAGGGGATTAATAATGAAGCCTGCTACTCATCTCCTGACAAAGTGGTGATGGACTCAAAATTCAGGATAAGACATACATTTTCAGACACAGCCAGTTGTGGGACTTTATTTTGCATATTTGTTGCAAGGGTTTGGTTTATCTTTTTTTTCCCCTAATGAGGCTGTGTTGAGAGTATGGTGGGGCAAAGGGACAGGGGAAAGAAAGGAGAGAAGGAAGGAAGGAAGGAAGGAGGGAGGGAGAGAGGGAGGGAAGAAAGGAAGAAAGGAAAATGAAGAGAAAGACATGAAGGAAGAAAGAGAGGGAGGGAGCAAGGCAGGGACAAAGAAAGAAAGAAAGGGATGGAGGGAAGAAGGAAGAAAAAAGAAAGAAAGGTGGGACATTGAGGTATTTAAAAAAACAACCAGAAGGACAGAAAGATCAGACAAGCAGGACAGCTTTGAAAGCTACAGGTTGAAAAGCCAACTGTGCATAATAATGGAGACCTGTAGTTTCATGTACCATCTTCTCTGTTCTACTATGCATATGGAAATACCTATTTTATTTGGTGTTTAAGTTCAGATAATAAAAATGTTTCAATTACTTTGCATTTTCTTACCTGTACATACACTGTATCTCCCTATCTCCTCTTTCTCCCTGCCCCCAGAATGTTAGCTTCTAGAGGGCAGGGAATGTCACAAAATTCACTCATTTAATAACTATTTATTAAATGCCTACTGTATGCAAAGCACCAAAGGTACAAAGACAGATATGAAAACAGTCCCAACCCTTTTACTGGGGGCTCCAACTGCACAAAGAAGAAGTAAAAAGTAGAACAATCTGAGGAGGGAGGTGGCACCAACACCCGGGGAGAACAAGGCGGGCTTTGCCTAATGGGATGCAGAGTAGGAGGGTTTTCTGGAAGCCATAAGAAAGTCCAATTCTACCCCATTGCTGTGATCTGGAAAGCTGTTTGGAATGACTTGGTGGATGGGCACTGGGTGTGGGCAGCTGGTGGCACTGAATTTGTTGGCTAGAGGAGGATATTGTCCAGGCAGGTACCTTAGCAATAGAAATGGATGCTAACAAGAATAAGTAAAGAACTCCTCGTAGGGGGAAAGGCTCCTTATGGGAGCACAGAGGAACTGAGGAGGCCTGGATGCTCAGAATACACAGAGGTCCCTGGAGAGGGGAGAGGAGGGATTCCTATGAGATTCAGTGAAAAGTAAAGGGTCTGGCAAAAAAAAAAAAAATTAAAACAACCCAGAGGAAATCATTAGCATCTCATCATTTGGGAGCTAGACAGACCCTTAAGAGATTATGGGGGGGGGAGCAGCTAGGTGGCGCAATGGATAAAGCACTGGCCCTGGACTCAGGAGGATCTGAGTTCAAATCCAGCCTCAGACACTTTACACTTACTAGCTGTGTGACCCTGGGCAAGTCACTTAACCCTCACTGCCCCGAAAAACAAAACAAAAAAGAGATCATATTGGGGGCAGCTAGGTGGTGCAGTGGAATAGACACCAGCCCTGGATTCAGGAGAACCTGAGTTCAAATCTGGACTCAGACACTTGACACTTCCTAGCTGTCCCTGGGCAAGTCACTTAACCCTCATTGCCCTGCAAAAAAATCATAGAATGACAGATTTGGGAAAAAGGATACTTAGAAACCTGGTAGTTCACATTTTACAGAGGGGGAAACTGAGGCCCAGAGAGGTCATCATCTATTTGGGTTTTTTTGTTTGTTTTTTGGTTTTTTGTTGTTGTTGTTTTTTTTTTTTGTAGGCAATGGGGGGTAAGTGACTTGCCCAGGGTCACACAGCTAGTAAGTGTCAAGTGTCTGAGGCTGGATTTGAATTCAAGTCCTCCTGAATCCAGGGCCAGTGCTTTAACCACTGCACCACCCAGCTGCCCTGAGGTCATCATCTATTAACCCAATCTCTTCATCATACAAAAGAGGGGAAAGAGTCCCAGGAGTTGTGAGGAGTCATTTGTAGTTCACACAATGGATTAATACAGAGTTGGGATGTGCCAGGCTTCCTGAAACTCACCACCCAGCAAAGTCATCCTCAAGGAGCAGTTTGCAGATGGGGTTGGTAGCGGGCAGTTTAATGGCTCTGTTGAGATGCTGAGGGGTATAAATCAAAGGCCATGGCTGGTGGCCAAGCCTGCGGAGAACAAAAAGGGGCTAGTATTGGCTCATCTTCCTTGCTGCAGTCTGGCAGGTATCTTTGCGTCCTGTCCCTGCCTGTGGCCACCAGCAGAGAGACCATAGAGAGACTTCTGTTAGGCTGAGCCCCAGCCTGGCCCTGAAGCCAAGAGGGTTTATGACTAGCTCTGGGAAGGATGCAGCCTGGGACTGCAGCAGGGGCTAGTAACTCAATCAATGAAAGGGTCAGTATCTAAAAATCTGCCGCAGGCTGTGAGTGACCTTAAAACATGATCTAGATGTCAAGGGTCAAGCATGGGGATGGGGTGAAGGGGGCAAGGACAAGAGAGGAGGTTTTCTGATTGCTGCATTGCAGGGTTGTGTTTCCAGGAGGGGCCAAGAAAGCAGCTCCGAAGGAGAAGTCCAGAGAGGGTGTAGTGCTTCTTGTGTCTCCCTCTGTTGGGGGGCACAACTTCCTCTGCCCTGGCACCTGGGGGGCCTCCCACCCCAGAAATCATCTGAGTCTTTAGGTGAGTAGGAGAGGGCCATGTTTGTGGTTGCTCACAGCACGGAAGAGTTCTGGAGAAAATGTCCATTTCTCATAACTGAGGTTGGGATCTCCACCTCGTGAGGACCTTCTGCCTACCAAAATTGGGTCCCACTTCCTTGTGCCTGGTTTTCAAGCCCTCAGTGAACCAGCTCCTGCTTATCCTGCCATTTTGTCGTTCAGTCCTTTTTCAGCGGTGTACAACTCTTTGTGATGCCATTTGGGGTTTTCTTGGCAGAGATGTTGGAGTGGTTTGTCATTTCCTTCTCCAACCCATTTTACAGATGAAGAAATTGAGGCAAACAGGGTGAAGTGACTTTCCCAGGGTCACCAAACTAGTAAGTGTCTGAGGTCACATTTGAACTCAGGAAGATGATGAGTCTTCCTGACTCCAGGCCAGGCACTCTGTCCACTTCAGTGACACCTAGTGACCCTATCCTGTCATTTAGCTACCTAGAATGATAGACAGCACTGAAAGGGATCCCAGCACCCCCCCCCCCCAGACACACTTTTTGTCATCTGACCCCAGTGGGAAGATCTTGAGGGATGGAGAATTCACTACTACAATTCACTGTTTTATCTCCCATCAATCCTCCTGTGTGTGTCAGGATAGACTATTCCCTACTTCCTGAACATGGAGGCCTCATGGTATCCAGAGAAAATTCTGGATTTGGAGTCAAGAGATGCAGGTTCTAGTCTAAGCTCTGCCCCTTATAAAAGACTGAGTGAACCCTTTCTGGGGGGCCTGATCGAGCATCACTAATGGAAAGACAGTATCATCTAACAACAATGCCAAGTCTAGCCATGTTAATCCCTCTATCCACTGGCCAGTGACAATAATAACAATAACTGTTAGCATTTATAAAGCTCTTCAAGATTTGCACAATACTTTACAAACATTAATTCACAACCACCCTGAGGAAGAATGTTATTATCCCCATTTTGCATATGAGGAAACTGAGGCTGTCAAGTGATTTGTCCAGGGTCACACAGCTCTAGTGTAAGGGCTAAAATTCTAGCTATCCTGTCTAAAATATCTAATGAGTGGTCGCCAATAAATTATAAGCTTTAGCAAGAGCTAGACTTTTAAGCATTTATTAAGGAGAATAAGAATTTAGTAAAGACAGAAAGAAAGGCCTAGATTCATCTATCTATTAAAGGGAGAGCGCATTTCTAGCTCCCTTCTCTACCAGAGTCATCAGGAAAGAGAGTGAGTCAGAGCACCAGCCTCCCCCTTCTTCCTCCCACAAGCCAACGTCACTTCCTGACGCCAAAGAAAAGATGAATGCATGGTCCTGCCCTCAGAGACCTTCTCCTCATGGTGGAGCTTTCCTGCAGTAAGTCTCCAGCAGGTGGCGTCATTCCAATCGTTACACTAGTAAGAACCTGAGACAGGATTTGAACTCTCATCTTCCTAACTCCAAGGCCTGTGCTCTATTCACTGCTTGAACCAACTGCCTCAAATACCTCCAAAGAAATGCATTCCTTTAAAGTGTCGAAATACATGGCTAGGGTAGGAACATGCATGACTTGACATGTATAATGGGTATCATATTTCTTGCCTTCTCAGTGGGTAGGAAGACAGAGTAGAAGAAGAGAACTTAGAACTGAAAAGAAAAAGAAAATCAAAGAAAGTATATAAATATAATTTTTACAAATGAAAATACGCATTCCACGCATTCCTCCCACTCGCATCCCAATTTCAAAGACTCTTTGCCTTTGGGTTTTTGTTTCTCTCTTCCCCCAATGATGACGATGGTGCATCAGTGGCCCCTAACCCATTAGCTCCTGGTCCCAAACGTCTGTCCTGAAGAAATATTAGGGAATAAGCATTTAAATGCAATCCCAGAGCATGTAGGAGTCTCAGGCTGTGTGTCTGTGTGATACTGTGCTGGTTGGCAGGAGCAAAGGAACGTGAACAGTGGAATGTGGAATGGGTAGGGTTTCTAATAGTTTGAGGCCATGAGAAGTTGGGTGAGAGGGGGCTAGTATCATGGCTGGGATTCCAGAGAAGCCATTGCCTCAGGGAGACCAACGGGAAAATCAGGCCTCAGTCAGTTCTCTGGCATCACGTGGAGCAGCAGGAGAGTATTGGCAGAGGACGAATGACCAGCCCATGGGTGTTTATGGGTATAGGTCTCAGCACTTTGGGAGAGGGGGAATAATGTCAAGGGGAAATAGGTGGTGCTGGTCCTTAGGTATTCCTCATTAAAGAATGAGACTCTCACAAAAAGTCCTATTAGAATATAATAGTCTTTTATTTGGGTGCTTAGAGAAAGTGACCAAGAGGCAAGTCAAAGACTTCTCTTGACAGGGAGGAGACATCTTTCTCCTCTAATGGAAGAAAGGTCAGAGCTTTTGTAGAGGATAGATGGGGTGACCACCTGACAATAGAAAGTTCCTTTTGGGGGTGGGGAAAGCTTGAAGGAAGGGTGGCATGATAGTCCTAACCTCTAGAATTATCTGTCTCCTAGCTCAGGTAGTAGCCACGCCTGACTGACTCTTCTGCTATAAAATTCAGTCTCCCCCTATTTCTTAGGTGTGTCTGTTTTGATAGCTAGTTGGCCAGTTTAAACTTTAATAGTCCCTTAATTCCTCCATATGTCCCAACCGCCATGTCACAGCCATCTCAGAAGACAACCAACAAATCAAAGGAACCAGAGCTTCAAGGAACCCTTCACTGGCCATGCTTGGCATGTATGCCATGCTCTACCTTGTACCAAGCAGGGGAAGTGCCTAGGGACCTTTTGCTGTTAAGAACAAACTCACCAAACAGGCAGTGCCCCATAGAAGGATGCTCTTTTCCCACAAATACCTGGAAGTCACCTGAACTAATTCAGGTCTTAGGAGCCTATTGAGTGGGCAAAATCAGGGCCTCAGATCTTCCATGAGAAAGCTTATCTGTTTGGGGGCCAGATGCCAAGGGAGATGGGGATGCTTTGAGTGCTGTGAGGCCAGGGCATTAGACTCTCGGTTTCCCCTAACTCACAGTTCAGTGACTGAAGATCGAGCCATTTCCTAACACGAGGGAAGATTCAAATGTCTAACCTTCAATCCCAGGGATCTGGGTACACTTGGTTTCTCAAAAATGAACCCAAAAGCCCAGTGGCTTTATAACTACTCCAGCCCAGACTCCGGCAGAAGAAAGACCAGCAACCAAGCTCCACCTGTGGGGTATCAAGGCTGAAATCAGACAGGCTGCCCAGGTCCAGGGCTCCTCCAGAGTTGCTCCAATTCAATTCAGCCTAATAACAATTAATCAAAGGCTCGCTTTAGGCCAGCCACAGTGCTAGGTGCGGGGAAAGCAAAATCAAAACCCAAACTATTCTTGCTCTTATAGTCTAACAGGGCAGAGGTTTTTAACCTGGGGTCCAAGAACTTGATTTTAAAAAATAATCTAGGGGGCAGCTAGGTGGCTCAGTGGATAAAGCACTGGCCTTGGATTCAGGAGGACCTGAGTTCAAATCCAGCCTCAGACACTTGACACTACCTGTGTGACCCTGGGCAAGTCGCTTAACCCTCATTGCCCAGCAAAAATTTCAAATAAAAAAAAAAAACCCACACAAAAATAATCTAGTAAATAGTGATCCTGGCATTTTAATGCATTTAAAAACTATGAACCTGAGGAGAGATCCGCAGGCTTCATCAGATTGACAAAGGGATGCGTGACCCCCCCCCCCCCGAAAAGATTAAGAATCTCTGATTTAGGGGGAAACAACAAAACAACGTGGACACATAAGTCTGTATAAAGTAATTTGGAAACGAGAAAATGATAGCAACAGGGGGAACCCAGAAAAGGTTTCCTGAGGGATGGAGCCCTCGAGTGGAACCTTGAGATTCCAAGTGATGGAGCCTAT
Source organism: Dromiciops gliroides (assembly GCF_019393635.1). Taxonomy (NCBI): domain Eukaryota; kingdom Metazoa; phylum Chordata; class Mammalia; order Microbiotheria; family Microbiotheriidae; genus Dromiciops; species Dromiciops gliroides. The sequence continues at coordinate 10,210,588 of NC_057861.1, read as the reverse complement.
TACAGGGACGGGGGTGGGGGGGGGGTGGGGGGGTGTTAGACACGCAGTGCAGCAGAAAGAGGAAATCTGGTGTAGAGCGGAGCTACAAGTAAACCAGTTGGGCTGGATCATAGAGTGCTTGAGAAATGTGTGAAGGCAGGTCCTCACTCCTCACACCTGGGCAGTGGCAATATCCTGCTGGTCGGTCTCCCTGCCCCAAGTCCCTTCTCCTTCTAGTCTGTCTGCTCCACAGTTATCAAAGTGATCTTCTCAAAGCCCAGGTTCCACCATGTCAGCCCCTAACTCTGAGCTCCTTCTTACCCCCAGGATTAAATTAAAAATCCCATTTGGTATTCATGACCTGACCCCTCTCTATCCTCCCAGTCTACTTACACTTTATACCCCACCACCTACTATACAACACAGGGTCCCTGGTCTCCTTGTTATTTATCCCACATGACAATCTGTTATGGGCCCAGAGTAAATGAAGGGTGGGGGTCCAGGAGCTAGCTCAGTCTGGTCTGGTTCCACTTATCTCTCTAGGGGTGTCTGTCCTCTGGTTTATTTTCTCAAGGAGAAGGTTCTTTGATGTGCCCCAGAGAACTTCTGGGGTGTCCTGGGCCCATGACAAATCTATCCTCTGAATTAAAAATCCTGCCTCTGTCACTGTGTGGAGTCTCCCAAGTCCCGGGTCCTGACCCTGTTTCCTCCTCTGTAAAATGAGGGGGGTGGATTAGATGACCTTTAAGATTCCTCCAATTCTGGGGCAGCTAGGTGGCGCTGTGGATAAGCACCGGCCCTGGAGTCAGGAGTATCTGAGTTCAAGTCCGGCCTCAGACACTTGACACTTACTAGCTGTGTGACCCTGGGCAAGTCACTTGGCCCTCATTGCCCTGAAAAAAAAATTCCTCCAATTCCGATTCTGTGTCCTCGTCATGGGAGACCTGGGATAGCATTCCACCCCAATCCAATCCATCCTACCACTGCCCTACAGGAACGCTGGAAAGCACAGTTTCTAAGGGAGTGTGTGTATGTATGGGGGTGGCGGGCTGGATCTAGTCCTTTCTTGTGGGGTTTGGGGGTGGGAGAACGGTGTGACTGTGTTGGAAAGATCCAGACCATTTTTCTCTCTCTTTCCTTAGGCTCTGGCCCCGCCCCCCCCATTTCTTCCATAGCCCCGCCCTTCTCCCCCACTACACCTCGTTCTCATAGCCCCGCCCCTTCTCTCTTGGGCTCTGGCCACGCCCCTCTCCCTTACGCCAATTGGCTCTGATCCCGCCCCTCAGGGCTCTGGCCCCGCCTCTCCTCTGCCCTATCCTCCCCTCTATCTGGGAGAGAAAAAAACCCTGCTTTCCCAGCATGCCCCGGGGTCATCCTGCGTTCCACAGGTCCCAGAGACGATGATAGATTGATAGATGATGGCCGCCACTATCGCATTCTCAAAATAAAGGAAGTCTTGGCGGGTTTCGGCCACTGCCTTTTCTCAGCCCTGGGACCCCTCAGTCACCTCTGATACAGTTCAATCGCAACGGCCACCGGCCGGGCTGCAGGGGACGGCCCGCGGCTGTGCGGCCTTGTGGGAGGCTGTCCTCGGCAATTTCCGGAGCCCAGAGGGGCGGGAGGAGGGACTGGAGGAGGGGCTGGGAGGAGAACCGAGCGTTCGGCAATTTCCGGAGATCCGTAGGGGCGGGGCGAGAGGGGAAGCGGAGCAGGAGGACCAAGCGTTCGGTAGTTCCCGGAGGCGCCGCGTGGGGGCGAACTGGCCTTGCAGGCTTGGCCTCGTGCGTGTTAAGCACTCACTCAGGGCTGGTCATTACTGGCCCCTCCCTCTCGTCAATCAATAAACGTTTATTAAGCGCTTATAATTTGTCCGGCACTGAGCTTGTGGGGATATAAAGAAAGGCCAAAGATGACCCCTGCCCTCTATACGCTCACAGTCTGAGGGAGGAGACCACGTGCAGACAGGCCCAGTTCGAGTGTCATGAAGCCCCCTCCCACTACACCGCTACCCCGACATCCAAGTGGACAAGACTTTCCCGAGCACTTCCAACAGTGTCAAGGGTACTTGAGCCCCAAGGTCCTTGCAAGCACCATGACTTACAGTGAACGGACGAAACGAAATATTATTGGGGATTAGATTGTCATACAGACCGTGGGAGATTAGTGGGATTTGGGGGGGGGGAGGGAGGAAGAGGAGGGGGTGGTCATGGATGACTCGACAGAGGAAAGAGAGGCTGGAGCGTGAGCTGACCCTTCAAAGCTTTCTTGTATTTGAATAGATTGAGGGAAGGGGGCAGGGTATTCCAGATGGGGGAAATTTGTGCACACAATTCAACAATGTGTGTGTTATTAATAGAATTATTATTATGTATTTATTATTAGATAATTTAAATATGACATTCATCTATAGAAGGGAACTTTCCAAGTATGTTCAACACTAAATACCCTTCAAGTACCAACACTTTTAAAAACTCATTTTCTTGCTCATACTTTTTATTTATTTATGGACATCTTTTCTCAATGCACTATTTCTTAAACAGAGAAGACAACGGGGAGCCTCAGTTTCCTCAGCTACAATCATAACGATAACTAACATTTTAAGGTATACAAAACTCCTGGTGTGTTTTGGGGCTTGATTCTCACAGCAATCCCATGAAATGGGTGTTGTTACTATCCTTAGTAACAACTAAGTTTAACAACTTAGGTCCTCCTGACTCCAGGGCCAGTGCTTTATCCACTGTGCCACCTAGCTGCCCTCTATGCAGATGACCCCCAGAATTATATATCCAGACAGCTCCAGACATCCAACTGTCTTTTGAATATCTTGAACTGCATGTCCAATAGTGTCTGAGGCAGAATTTGAACCCAGGTCCTTCTGTCTCTAGGTCCAGAGCTCTATCCATCACACCACCTAGGCAGTCAGTTAACAAGCCCCCTTCAATAAACACTTAGAGATACAAAGAAAGGCAAGAAATAGCCCTTGCTTTCAAGGAGCTCACAGTTTAATAGAGGAGACAACATGCAAAAAACAATGTAGGAACAAGATAGAATATAAGGGCAATGGGGGAGGGGGGCAGACAGCTAGGTGTCAATAGTGAATGGAGTTGGGTCTGGAGTTAGGAAGACCTGAGTTCAAATCTCATCTCAGACACTTACTAGCTGTGTGACCCTGGAGAAGTCATGCAATCCCATTTTGCTTCAGTTTCCTCATCTGTAAAATGAGCTGGAGAAGGAAATGGCAAACCGCTCCAGTGTCTTTGCCAAGAGGACCCCAAATGGGGTCATGAAGAATGGCACATGATTGAACCACAGTCACAGAGGGAAGGCACTAGCATTAAAGGGAACCCAGAAGACTTCTTGTAGAAGGTGGGATTTTAGCTTGAACTTGAAGGGAGCCAGGAGACAGAGGGGAGAAGGGAGGGAATTCCAGGCATGGAGGAGGACAGCCAGTGTCCTCCAGTGTCAGGAGATGGAGTATTGAATTCAAAGAACATCAAGGAGTTCAGATAAAAAGAAGGGGATTGGGCTACATGATCTCTAAGGTCCCTTCCTCCTCTGGCATTTGAGGGTCTGTGTTCTAGTCTCTTCCAACTCTTTTTTTTTTTTTTGGTGAGGCAATTGGGGTTAAGTGACTTGCTCAGGGTCACACAGCTAGTAAGTGTCAAGCATCTGAGGCTGGATTTGAACTCAGGTATTCCTGATTTCAGGGCCACCTAGCTGCCCCTCTTCCAACTCTTAATACTCAGTGTTTTAAGGTCCCTGCCAATTCTTTCTGTATTCTAAAGTCTCTCCCACCATCACTTAATGATTCTACTGAACTTTTTCTTGATCCTATCATCCCTGCTAAGTCTTATCCTCTATCTCTCCTTTTGTTCTATCCTCTATCTCTCCTTTTGTTCTCAGCTAAACTTTAAAAAGCTGTTTCCACTAGAAGCTCCCATTTCTCTACTCTTAGTCTCTTCTAAAGCCTCAGTAATCTGGCTTCCAGTCTCATCATAGAACTGAAATCACTCTCTTCAAAGTCACCAGTGATCTCTTAATTGCCAAATCTAATTACCTTTCCTCACTCATCATCTTTCTTGACCTTCCTGCAGCTTTTGACACTGTGGTTTTACCCTCTGGAAACAATCTACTCTCTAGGTTTTTATAACACTGCTCTCACCTGGTTTTCCTCCTATTTTGTATGATTGGTCCTTCTCAGTTTCCTTTGCTGGTCCTTCATCCTTGTCACCTTCACTGACTGTGGCTAAATCCCAAGGCTCTGTCCTGGGCTCTCTGCTTTTCTCCCTTTATACTGGCTCATTTGGTCATCTCTACTTATGGGTCCGGTTTCACCATCTCTATGCTGCTGCTGCTGCTGTTGTTTGTCCTTCATTCTTGAAGAGGACCATGACATCGGGGTGATGTCATGGCTTGCACAGAATTAGATTTCAGTGAGGGAGAGCTGTTGCAAGATCACTAACCTCACTCTCTCCTACAGAGCCATCTGGGTGCAGTGGCAAAATATACATTAGGAACACTGGAGGATGGCCCTGGATGTTTAAGGCAATTGAGGTTAAGTAACTTGCCCAAGATCACACAGCCAGTAAGTGTCTGAAGTAAGATTTGAACTTAGGTCCTCCCGACTCCAGGACCAGTGCTTTATCTACTGTGTCACCTAACTGCCCTCTATGCAGATGATTCCCAGATATATATATATATATATATGTATATATATATATATACATATACATACACACACACACACACACACACACACACACACACATACAAAAAGCCAGCTCCAGACTTCCAACTGTCTTTTGGATATCTTGAACCGCATGTCCAATAGACACTGCAAACTCAACATAGCCAAACCAGAGTTCATTATCTTTCCACCTAAACCCTTCCCTCTTCCTAACTTTCCTATTATTGCCAAGGGTTACAGCATCCTTGTCATCCTGGCTCTCAACCTGCATCATCCTCTACTCATCTAGAACTCAGGCCATATATGTGATCTGTTGCCAAATTATGTTGATTCTAAACATCTACATAACATCTCTAGTATGTCTCCTTCCCGCTAATACAGCCACCACTCTAGTTCAGGACCTCAGCACCTGTGAACTGCACTATTTCTTTTCTTTGTTTCTTTTTTGTGTGTGTGAGTCAATTTGGGTTAAGTGACTTGCCCAGGGTCACACAGCTAGTAATTGTTAAGTGTCTGAGGCTGGATTTGAACTCAGGTCCTCCTGAATCCAAGGCCAGTGCTCTATCCACGGTGCCACCTAGCTGCCCCAACTGCACTATTTCAAAAGCCTTTAATTGGGGCAGCTAGGTGGTGCAATGGATAAAGTACTGGCCCTGGATTTAGGAGGACCTGAGTTCAAATCCTGTCTCAGACACTTGACACTTACTAGCTGTGGGACTTTAGGCAAGTCACTTAACCCTCATTGCCCCACAAAAACAAAAACAAAAACAAAAACAGCCTTTAATTGCTCTCTCTGCCTAGTCTCTTCCCACTCCAATTCATTATCCACAAAGCTGCCAGGTCATTTTTGTCCTAAAGCTTGGATCTGACCATCTCCCGCTCCTATTCGATAAATTCCAGTTTCTTGAGCCCTATTTATCTAATCCTATTGCCTCCATGATCAAATACAAAGTCCTCTGGCATCTAAAGCTTTTGGGGACGTGGCTTTCCTATATTTTCATTCTTCATACACCTTACTCATTTTCAGGAATGCTATAATCTAACTACACCAGCCTTCTTCCCGTTGTTCCCAAAAGACAATCCATCCCCTGTCTCCACTCAGTTGTACTGGCTAAACCCCAGGCTGGAATTCTCCCCCTCCTCACTTTTCCCTTTGTTTCCTGGCTTCCTTTGAATCAGTTTAAATGCCATGTTCTGCAGGAAACCTTTGCTATATTTTTCAGGGGATAGTGCCTCTAAGATCTCCCATCTACTCTGAACATATCCTTCAGGTTCCTAGTTATTTACATGTCCCATTAAACCATGAGGTTTGGGAAGGAACTGGTTTTTTGTTGTTGTTTGGGATTTGGGGGGGGCAGGGTCGCCTTTCTTTATATGCCTAATGCTTAGCATAATGTACATAGTAAGCATTAACAAATGTCTGTTGATTTCTTGATCAATAACTCAAGGTCATTAGTATTAATATCCATTGTTGTACCTTGAGGCAAAAGAGCTCTCTAAGTTTCTTGACTCCCCTCTTGACTATCAACATTTCATTTCTCCTGCTCCAGCTTTATTGCTGCTCAGTACCTTCCTTGCCTCCAGCATTCCTGATCCCTATGGGATAGGTAAAGTAGCCTATCACAATTCTTTAAATTAGTCACAGAAAAAAATCTCCTCTTCGTTTCACAAAGCACAGACAGGGGCATCCACCCAGCATCATGAAGCCAGTAGGAGAGAGACCCAGGGGGAAAAGTTCCTTACTCCAAAATTCTACTCCAGAGACCCTGTATTATTAGTTCAAATAGTTCATTTACTCTAGATTAGACATGTGGGGGGAAGGGACAGTTCAAGTCATCACTATTGATTAGGTATCTACCCTGTGTAAATGGGGCAGTGAGTTGTAGCAAGACCTAAGGTCACCTTCAGTCTCTGGTACTTACTAGTTGTATAGCCCCAGACAAATTATTTGACCTAGCTGAGCCACAGGCATCTCTCTTTGTCTGTTAAGTTATAGAGATGTTGCTGTTTGACTCTGTCGATGGAGTGCCCAAGGTGCATGAAACTGCAAGTCTCTGACTTGGATGAAGGTACTGTCCAGGGTGCTGATGTTCGGTGAAAAGAAAGCCGACAAGTCACAGGCATTGCTGAGTTTGATTCTATTGGGAATACAACATGTATGAAGAGGATATACAAGGTAATTTAAAGAGGAAGAGGGGAGAGTCCTGGAGGAGATGGCACCTGAACCGAGTTCTGGGGAAAGCTAGGGATTTGAAGAGAGGGAAGAGAAGACATAACATTCCAGGCCCTGGGGACAGCCTACAACAGGTAGAAGATGGGACTGCTGAGTTTACCCATCAGTGAGTTCAGGAGGCACACTGATTGAAGGGTCATAGGGAATAAAATGATAGGAACACAGCAGCCCATGTGCTATTTTTCTAATTATTACTGAGGAGTGACCATTTTGTCCAGCCTAATGAGTCATCTCATCCCCTACGGTCTCAAGAGCAACCTGCCAAAAATTAGTAATCTTTAATTGCCAAGAACCAGAGGGGAGAACAGAAATTTGAATGCAGCAACCAGCCTCTGACCTTTCCAATAAAATTCAGATTCTTATGTAACAGCCCATGGGAACAAATGATCCTTTTTTAACAGCCATGGTGGGGGGTGTTTAAGGTATTTCATAAACTCAGGGTGGGTTCACTGTTGGGTTCTGTTTGTGGGTGGAAAGCAACGAATGAGAATACAGGATTAAAGGACCAGCAGTCTGGATGCTGACTGGTTGGGGGTTGAAACTGCGGGTTGTGCTGTATGCAGAACCTAATGAAAATCAGACCTAAATTGCTAGGGTGTTTGTCTGCTTTCATATTAAAAAGAGACTAGGGAAGGAAATTTTCTTTCCTTTTTACTATAAATCATTCTTGAGCATCATAAAAATAGGGTTACTCCTGGAAGGAGGTGGGTAGGAAGGAAGAAGCAGGAAGTGAGATAAAAGGGAGAAATGGGAAGGTAGGAGAGTACAGAGGTAAATAGGAGGGAGAGATGAGATAAGGGGGAAGATAGAAGAGATAGGAAGGAAGGAAGGGAAGGAGATAAAGAAACGAGAAGGGGAGAGAAGGAGAGATGGAAAGATGAGAAATAGGGGAAAGAATGCCAAAGAAAAATAGGTCAAAGAGAAAAGGCAGGGAAAAGAGGGAATGAGATGGGAAAAGAGAAGTGAAGGACAAGAGCAGGCAGAAGCTGAGAGGAAGATAGGCCTGGAGGGATGGAAAGAAGGGAAGGAAAGAAAAAGGAGGGAAGGAGAGGTAAAGGGGAAGGAGTAGGAAGAAGTGAAGATTATGGAAGAGAAAGTATTAGAAATACAAGTATGGAAGGAGGGAGAAAATAAGGAGTGAAGGGACAGAAGAGATGAGGGAAGAGTAAAAGAAGCTGGGAGGGAAAGTAGGGAAGAGGATGAGGGAGAGTGACATGCTGAACATGGTGGGAACTCAAGCACTTGTTGAGTTTAATTTAATTAGATGTTGAAGAGATATAACAAGGAAAAGGAAAGAGGGGATGGGAAGGCAAAGTGGAGGTAAGAGATTAAGAGAAGTGGGGCAGCTAGGTGGCGAGGTGGATAGAGCACTGGCCCTGGAGTCAGGAGGACCTGAGTTCAAATGTGGCCTCAGACACTTAACTAGCTGTGTGACCCTAGGCAAGTCACTTAACCCCAATTGCCTCACTGAAAAAAAGAGAGAGATTAAGAGAAGCAGATATCTAAAGCTTAACTTCTCCAGCAAACGTAACCTGGGGTAGAGATGTTGTCTGGTGTCTCTAGGCCCAAGAGGGAGCAAAGTGGGTCAAGGAAACGTTCCTTCCTTCTCCCCTCCCTGCCCCATTTATATCAGCACTCATTTTGCTGTTTGTTGTTCATTTCAGCCAATGTCTGACTCTGTTACCCCATTTGGGGTTTTCTTGGCAAAGATACTGGAGTGGTCTGCCATTTCCTTCTCTGGCTCATTTTATAGATGATGAAACTGAGGCAAACAGGGTGAAGTGACTTGCTCAGGGTCACATACCTAGTGTATGAGGCCAGATTTAAACTCAAGTCTTCTTGACTCCAGGCCCAGCATTCTATTCACTGTACCACTCTGGCACTCAACCTATGGCTAAAAAGCCATTCCCACCACAACAAAGGTTGGGTATGGTGCAGAGAGGCACCACCTGGTTCAATACATTCAGAAGTACGTGGAGCTGTCCAGATCTCCAGTGCTGAAATCAGTTCAGTCCTTTCTTTTCCAAACTTTCGGGTTTCTGAATACTTTATTCCAAGCTGAGATCACAACTGTGATTCTGGAGAGGGAATGGGGTGGGAGTGGAGGTGGGTGATAGGCTCCCTCTGGAAATGAGGACTCCGGTTTTATTTCTGGAATACTAGAATGGGGATACACGACCTCCCTACACGCACGCGCGCGCGGGCACACACACACACACACACACACACACACACACACGGTTTGAAAGAAGTCAAACAATAAAGTTTAGATTATTCTACATTTCTCAAATCTCCCTACTAGATGTTAAGCTTCCTAAGGGTTGGGACCAGACCATACTAATGCCTGCACATGTCCTATGCCTTACAGATAGGTGTTCAGGAAATTTTTGGTGGAGATTGTGAAGTCTTCTTGTTAGAGATCAATCTTTTTTGTTTTGTTTTGGTTTGGTTTGGTTGGGCAATGAGGGTTAAGTGACTTGCCCAAGGTCACACAGCCAGCAAGTGTCAAGTGTCCGAGGCCGGATCTGAACTCAGGTCCTCCTGACTCCAGGGCCAGTGCTCCATCCACTGCGCCACCCAGCTGCCCCCTAGAGATCAATCTTGATGGGGACTTGATCTATTTTTCCTTTTGGTTCAGACCTGTGATTTCATCAGTGCAGAGATTCTTGGCTTGGAGATTACCCCCATTGATGTAGACTAACAATTTAACAGTCTATAATTGATAATCTTTGAGGAGTGAGTGTGTCACTCTAAGGTTAAGTGACTTGCCCTTTGTCACAGATCTAATGTGTCAGAGATATGACTTGAACTCACATCTTTCCAAAGAGTTTTCTGGATTTGATCTATGAGAAGGATTTAATCTCTGACCATCATTCCACCTTTATACTATATTTCTCTCCCCATTCTAGAGATAGGGAAAGTGAGGAACAGAAAGGTGAAAACGATTCCTGGTGTAGAGGCGGATTCATTCATGCCTCCTTTCAATATGAAAAGATTAACAATAATAGCTCACATTTTAACATCTAAAACAAAATTATGGCTCACATTTACTTAACACCCCACTCTTCACAAATAATTTTCTTCCAAGAATCCCATTAGGTATGTAGTGCCAGGGTCATTATTCCCATTACATGGATGAAGAAACTGAGGCTCAGAGGGATGAGTTAATTTACCTGCCAAAGCTAGTGATTAGCACAGCTGGAAAGAGCACCTAGATCAGCTACCCTCAAACCCAGTGCTTCTCCCACTATGCCAAGCTGCCTCTCTATGAACCTTAGGAGTACAACTGATGTGCTGTGTGTAAGCCACTCTAAGACCAGACCTCATTCTGGGTGCTCACATCCCTCTTTCCATTTTTCTGCTGATTGGAATAATAATTGTAGAGGTCTGATAACCCCCTTCTCCTATGGCAGCCACAGCACTTAGCTTTAGTCTCAAAGCCCTACCTTTTAGTGATGGTGGAGGTCCAGGATCCCTAGGGCCCAGAAGCTAGGTTTCCCTCCTCCCATTTCAGTACCTTCTTACCCTTCCCCAGACCATATGTGGCCCCTTTTCCTCATGACCTTGTTGATTTCTAAGGTCCTTTCCAGTCTTAAATCCTATGATGCTATGAATTTCAAGTATCATAACTTCTATGGGGGGCGGGTAAGAGAACACAGGGATTCCTATGGGCCAAAGGTCCTTTTTGAGACCCTCTCAGATCCCAAGCCACACAGTCAGGAGGGTGACCCCATCCTTTCAGCTCCTGCAAAACATGGCTGCTTTCTTAGTATTCGTGGCTCATCAGCAATTTTGCTTTTCTAACTGGAGTGCTACTGTGTCTTTAAATGGAAAAAAAATTTTTGCTTTATCATGTTGGCTTCTCCACTCAGAACTGGGAGCCATCCCATTCCAGGAAACTCGATACTTCCACCAATGCTAGTTAAAGGGGAAGTGCCCCATTTTTCTTAGGTCCAGTTGTCTTCAGGTGACCAACAGAGATGATGGTGCCAGATTCCCACAAATAGGGTGCATGGGGACGGGAAAGGAGATGGTTATTTCTCATGGGACTGCAAAGTCAAAGCAAATCAAATCACCATCGGAGAGCAATTGCCTGCCTTTCTCTCTGCAGAAAATTCTCCTGAGGGGTGTGGCATGGTCAAGGTGAGCTTTTCTCTTTTCACCACCTTGGCTGTCCCACTCAACCGGAAGCTTCAGTGACCACATCTATGGGCAGGACTCCCATATCTCTAGCCACAGCTCTAGCCTCCCATTTGAGTTCCAGCTGTATACAGACACCTCCACCTGGATGTGCCAAGAGTATCTCACACTAAAGCTGAGCTAATGATCTCTCCCCTAACCCTGCTCCTCCCTCTGAGTTCGACATTGTTGTCTTTGGTGGTGCCACTCACCCAGTTTGCCATCTTCCAAACCTTTATGGGTTACTTTCGACTCTTCTCTCCTCCACCCCTCCTCCCCAAACAATCCTATGCATCCCTCCTCTGTAGTGTCCTTCGATCTGTCCTTCCTCTCTATTTCTGCTGCCACTGCCCAGTCAGAGCCCTTATTAACTCCCACCTGGAATATTTCAATAGTTTCCTTTTTTCTCTATGATATTAATGTTTTCCCCTACTGCTATCTTCTGATCTTTACATTACCTGCATTTCCAAATACATATGCCTTGCCTCCCCTCCCCAAGTCCTTGGGGAGGAAAACCAACATATCAACAGGGTATATGGAATCCTCCCATTCCTGCAAAGAAGGGAGGGAGGCGCATTTCTATCTTTCTTTACAGGGCTAGCCTTGGTCCATATAATTATACAGCATGGTTTTTTTCTTCACATTCCAATGAGTTTATAGATCTTCCCATGCATGTCTGAATTCAATAGCTTTCGTTCACCTCCACCCTGCCCCGACCCCCTAATCTCTCTCTATTGCTGCCAGAGTGATCCCCCTCATGCCCAGATCTGTTCTTGACACTGCTCAGAAGTCTTCAGTGACTCTATTACCCAGTGTTTAGCATTCAATCTAGTTTGCCTGGCATTTAAGGCCTTTCCTAGTAGATCGTCATCCTACTTTTCTAGGCTTGTACCATTTTACCTGCCCATCCACATATTCTATGCTCCAGCCAGACAAGACTGCTCTCAGTTCCCTAAACACATTAGCATCTTTGCTAACATACCAAGCTTAAGGGATGTCCCCCAGGATCACATAGTCACTGTCAGAGCTACAACACAGGGACTTTTATTTATTTATTTTGGGTGAGGCAAGTGGGGTTAAGTGACTTGCCCAAGGTCACACAGCTAGTAAGTGTCAAGTGTCTGAGGCTAAATTTGAACTCAGGTCCTCCTGACTCCAGGGCCGGTGCTCTACCCACTGCATCACCAAGCTGCCCCCAACACAGGGACTTTTAGTTCTGAGTCCAATGCTTTTTCCAGGTTCTCTGCAGGGACCCCCTTCCTGAGGCTTTGGGGCTTCCAGTAGAACCCATTACCATTAGGATAATGGAGTTTCCTTAGGCAGTCAGTCTGGTGAAGCCTAGAGACCCGTTCTCAAAATTATATTTTTAAATACATAAAACAAAATACATAGAGTTACAAGGGAAACCAATTACATCAAGGTATGATATTATTTTTAAAAATCACAAACACCAGGCTACAAATCTCAATCCTATAGAGCTAGTTTTAGGAGGAAAAATTGGAGTGATTGTCATCCTTTGTTCTCGAAGAGGACCAAAATGACATTATTATGTTGAGGGTCAATGTCTGACTGTGGCTTATCAGACTAATACAAGCTCAGAAGGCTCTACCACAGTTCGGGCACAAATAGTTCGTATGAACATTTGTAGCAGGTGAGCAGGGAAGGAAGCAGAAGGGACCTGTTGGTCCTTCTTGGACCAGCCCTATGTAGGTTAAGCCCATACCAAGGCAGGTTGGGCACGGGGGTGGGAGGAGAAAGAAGCGCCATGGAAAAGGTAGCAAAATAGGGGGCCAACAGTGATTTCCACTAAAGACCTCTTGAGCTATGTCATCGACTTAATCTTTCCATTGCCTCAAAAACTCGAGGATTATATGGCATTTCTTCCAGATGTATATCCCCGCTTTGTTCATCATTCAAAGAGAAAAGAAAAGGTTCTCTCTAATGCGGGTGATTAGGCAAGCCTATGCTTTGGGGAGGGGATAAGAGGGAGCGTGTGCTTTAGTAGTCTCTACACCCCACAGCTACTTCTTGAACCAATGGGGCAGAAGTGAAAACTTGGATGGGGAGGGATGGAAAAGAAGAGTCCAAGGTGGGATCCCTCGGAGAGGGTCAGAGAGAGCTAGCTAACGCGCTTTAGCATCATTAAAAAAAAAAATTTAGTGAGGCAATTGGGGTTAAGTGACTTGCCCAGGGTCACACAGCTAGTAAGTGTTAAGTGTCTGAGGCCGAATTTGAACTCAGGTACTCCTGACTCCAGGGCCGGTGCTCTATCCACTGCGCCACCTAGCTGCCCCAGCATAATTTTTTAAAACCCTATTTTCTTTATTTCCTGGAAGAAGTTTTCTTATGCCCTGCCTGATCTTTGTTTAATTCGGGGGAGGAGGCTCTGCAGACACTGAGCCCAAGGTTAAGCAGAGGCTGGTGGCAGTGAGAAAAAAGGAGCCCGAAGCTCCGTCCGTTTTAGGAGTTTGGGGGCACTGCCGCTGGGGCGCTTTTCTTCACAATTCAGTTCTGTATGGTCTCTTCAGGACCAAGGAAAGCAGCCGCAACACTTAAGCCGAGGGGCCGGCAGCTCGAACTTCCCACGGCTCGGCTCTCAACTTACTTTGCCAACCCACAAAATCTAGGAGAGGGATTCACTCTCGATTAAGAAGCAGCAGAAATAGAAATTGATCCTCCTCCCCCACTCCAAGGCCCCCATTTGCTGCTCAAGTTTATCCCATTTGAAAAAATTCGGACCAGGAAAAGGGCGTGGGGACATCTCTAAAGGAATCGGGAGTTAGCACGCAAAGAGATGACTTTCTTACTCAGAGAAAGTGAATTCGGAAATCAGAGCGGGGAGGGGCGGAAGGTTCCACCATTTCATTCACGACCCCCCCCCCAACCCTGGGGCAGGGCAATGGAGACCAAATTCAGTATATAATGATAGGGCTGAGGAGAAAGTTCTAGGCTCCCGGAACGGTTCCCAAGGCTTTGCACTCCACCCCCACCCCTAGGACTGGGGCTGCAGCGCCCTCCCCACTCCGCAGAGGTAGATCTGCGGGTCTGCACGTAGACTTGGCTAGATCTGCCTTCGCCCCTCTCCCCATCCAGGCACTTCAGCGCCGCAGCCTCCCCTGGTGCTGAGTGGACTGTGCCCCATCAGCCTAGGTTCCTCCGCAGTCCCAGGGTGGCGAGTGACCTCAGAGCAAGACCAATGCATCCTTACCCCATGTCGCCCCTCTCTCACACTTGGGGAGCAGAAAAGTCCTGCTCAAGCTGAAATCGTTGAACGAAACCAAGTCTCCTTCCCGACCGTCCCGACCGTGCAAGCCTGGGTCCCCTATCATACTTTGCCCAATTGGTTTCACACATCGCCCTCTCTACGGAGATGGGGGAAGACTGCTTCTAGTTCCAGTTTTTTCCCTATCTCCTCTGCCCCCACCCCCCACCCCTTTTCCTCAGCAATTTGCTGCAAATCTGGGAATCTGGGCCCGGGGCTTAAGGAAGAGAAAGAAGTGGCAGCCCCAGCCTGGCCAGGGAAGACAGAGGGAAAGAGAGAAGGAAGGCAGAAAAAAGTGGGGTTAAGGGAAAGGGGAGAGGGGGGACAGAAAAAGAGGGGAAAGTGAGACACGAGAAAAGAATGAGGGGGGAAAGAAAGGGGGGAAGGAATCTTTGTCCTTTGTATATGGAAATGTTTGTTAATTGTTAAGTTCACAATGAAAAGGAAAAAAAGAGGGGAGAGAGGAAAGTGAAGATAGCAGAAAAGGGAAAGGAACAGAGGAGGGGGGAGAGAAGGAGGAAAAGGGGGAGGGAAAGAAAATGAAAGGGGAGAGGGAGGAATCTTTCTTGCCATCTTCTGTATAGTGCAAGATTGCTGTTTATTGATAACTGTCAAGTTCACAATGGAAAATAAGGGAGGAAAGAGCTGGAAAGAGAGAGAAGGGGGAGATGAAGGAGGGGAAAGGAAGGTAGCTGAGTAGCTGGCGACCTGGCCAGAGAGGACTAGGGGACTGGGCGATGGGGGAGGCGGCGGCAGTGGCAGCGGCAGCATCAGTGGCAGGGCTGGCAGAGCTGGCGGGGGGGGGGGAGGGGCAGGAGCGCTCCCCCGCCCTTCTCCCCCCCTGCCCCCGCCCGGGCCGCGTCGAGGAGCCCGGGCAGCTATAAAAGGAGCGGCCGCCGGGCTGCTGCCGCAGTGTCCTCCCGCCGGCCGGCCCGCTCCACGCTCCCCGAGCTCCCCGCGCTCCCCGCACCCCCGGCTCCGGCCCCGGCCTGGCCCCGCCAGCATGATGAGCTACGGCAGCGCGGACGGGCTGCTGCAGGGCCCCGCGTACCCGCTGTCCTTCCACTTTGCCTTGGCCTCTGGCCGCAAGAGCGCCGCGCTGGTGCGCTCGGCCGCCGGCGGCTCGGGGTCCAGCGGCTTCCACTCGTGGGCGCGGAGCTCGGCCTCGGGCTTCCGCTCCCGCGGCGCGTTGGCCGCCTCGAGCACCGAGAGCCTGGACTCGCTCAACGGGCCGGGGCTGGGCGGCGAGGGCCGCGGGGCGCGCAACGAGAAGGAACTACTGCAGGCGCTCAACGACCGCTTCGCCGGCTACATCGACAAGGTGCGACAGCTGGAGCTGCAGAATCGGCAGCTGGAGGGAGAGGCGGCCGCGCTGCGGCAGCAGCAGGCCGGCCGCTCGGCCATGGGCGCGCTCTACGAGCGCGAGATCCGCGAGATGCGCGCGGCCGCGCTGCGCCTGGGCGCAGAGCAGGGCCAGCTGCGCCTGGAGCACGAGCGCCTGCTGGAGGACATCGCGCACGCGCAGCAGCGCCTCGACGACGAGGCGCGCCAGCGCGAGGAGCTGCAGGCGGCGGCGCGCGCGCTGCACCGCTACGCCGACGAGGCGGGCCTGGCGCGCGCCGAGCTGCAGAAGAAGGTGCAGGCGCTGCAGGACGAGGGCGCCTTCCTGCGCCGCCGCCACGACGACGAGGTGGCCGAGCTGCTCAGCCAGATCCAGGCCGCGGGGCCCCCCGACGGCCGCGACCTCGTCAAGTCCGACGTGACGTCGGCGCTGCGCGAGATCCGCGCGCAGCTCGAGGGCCACACTGTGCAGAACACGCTGCAGTCGGAGGAGTGGTTCCGAGGTAGGGGGCGGGGCCCCGTGCGCGCGCGGGAGCGAGGGGGCGGGGCTAGAGCGGGGCGGGGCTGGAAGCGCATCCGTACAGACGGGTTTGCACCTGTCCGAGGTGATCCCGGCTCTCTGCTCTGCCGGGCAGTGGCCTAAGCCCCACCCCGGGTAGTTCTGTTATCCCCCCTGACCTTAGAAACGGTCTGAGGCCCCTCCCAGCCCTGACCTGTGTTCTAAGACCCTTCCCACCCCAGACTTTAGAAGTGTTCTAAGGCCCCTCCCAGCCTTGACCTTAGAAATGGTCTAAGTTCCCTCCCAGCCCAGACCTAAGAAATATTGTAAGACCCCATCCCAGCTTTGACCTTAGAAGTGTTCTAAGGCCCCTCCCAGCCCTGACTTTCTAGGTTCCAAGGCCCCTCCCAGTCCAGACCTTAGGAGTGTTCTAAGACCCCTCCCAGCCTTGACCTTAGAAGTGTTCTAAGGCCCCTCCCAGCCTTGACCTTAGGAGTGTTCTAAGACCCTACCCCAGAGCCTTAGAAGTGTTCTAAGGTCCCTCCCAGCCCTGACTTTCTAGGTTCCAAGGCCCCTCCCAGTCCAGACCTTAGAAGTGTTCTAAGGCCCCTCCCAGCCTTGACCTTAGGAGTGTTCTAAGACCCTACCCCAGAGCCTTAGAAGTGTTCTAAGGTCCCTCCCAGCCCTGACTTTCTAGGTTCCAAGGCCCCTCCCAGCCCAGACCTTAGGAGTGTTCTAAGACCCCTCCCAGCTTTGACCTTCGAAGTGTTCTAAGGTCCCTCGCAGCCCTGACCTTAGAAATGTTCTCACTTTTGTTATGTGGCTGAGGGGCAGCCTCCTCCGTCCTGGTTTAAAGCACCTAGCTCCTAGTATTGACTTGACATATTGCAGGGTTCCCATCTCCCTTCCCTCCTCCCTCTTCTCCCAGAGTTTCCCCTTGGGGCTGAGGACACTCCCCCTCTTCCCTGCAGCATCGAGGAGGGAAGGATACAGACACTACAGGGGGAGAGAGGAGGAGCTGCGGCCAGAACTAGAAATAAGACTTGAGGGGGGCAGGGCAGGGTACAGAATCCACATGCTTTTCCCCAGATTTGGTTTTAAAGGGGAGGGGGGTTCTAGGCCGGGAGGTCCACAGCATCCACACAGTTAGTCTCTGGTAAAGATGCGCAACCAACAGTCCTCTAGCTGGCCCTTTAATAGAACTCCCTTCCCCCACCCCCATCCCAAGGCTGAAAGAAAACCGTTTTATAGCCTTTTCTCTCTAATCAGCTGAGGCAGCTAGAGATGGGATCTTAAGTCTTCTCATCTTACTTTCTTTGGCCAGTACCAACCTCATCCCAATTTTCAGTTTTCTGAGCTTCCTTGAATAGCAAGAGTGACTGGGTTCCCTGTTCTCCTTCCATCTTCTTCCCTGCCCCTATCTGCCTACCAGGAGTTAAGTCTTTCTCTTCTCCAACTCCTTTTAGCTCTGCTCTTTCCTTTGCCCTGCTAAGCCTGGCAGATAAGCCCAGGAAACAAGTTTGGACCTCCTCACCCCCTGCCCCAGCCCCTATAGCAAAACTGGTGGCCATTGAGGGGAAGTAGACCCTTTTACAGGTATCTGCAGCTAAAGCCAACCTGTCCTAGGCTCCAGCTGCCACCTTGGATAAACTAGAATCCTTTAGGGCAGAGGGCTAGCTGGATGGTCTCCCTTCATGGGGGAGGGGTAGAATAGCTCCCAAAGATCTGGGGCATCTTCTGAGTTGTGTATGACACCTCCTCCAGGAGAGCCAAACAGTAATGGGCACCCCCCACCCCCCACACACAGAGCTCACTGAATCTCCAGCTTGGCTGAGTGGGTGAATGGGAAATGGCTTGGGAACCCTCAGTCCCTCACTCTGTGGGGCTAAAGCAGGGGAAATCAGGCTAGGAATCCTTGTGGGCAGGAGCCAGCCTTGCAGAATGACCATTTCTAGAAAGAAGGGATAAGCCTGGTCTCTCTAGAGAGGGGGCTGTGATGCAGAAGGGATCCGACCGAATGCCAACAAGATGCAAGGTGCCCCAGAGGTTGCCTCTGCTCCCTTGTTCACCAGCTTTACAAAAGTTGTGACTCATGATCTTACAAAAGAAGAGGGGAAAAGTGCCCTCACCAAAGGGACCACCCCGGCCCTCGCTCGAGAAATAGGCCCTGCACAGGCATGCAAGGGCCCCTGGGACTTTGGAGCCAGAGTGTTGGAAGGTAGAGGCGGGATCTGCAATGCAGTCCTCACCCATCCTCAGTGGGCACTGGCCCAGGGCTAGGGGTCTAGTAGCTGAGCAAGGCTAATGATGGTAGAGTAATAGGAAGAGTCCTAGATAGAGACGGTTGGGTTCAGATGCCAATTCTGCCACTTACAAGCTGAGTAACTTGGGCAAACCCCTTCCTCACTCTGGCCTCAGTTTTCCTTTCTGTAAAATGAGAGTTGCATTAGATATGTCACACCTTCTTCTAACTTGAAATCCTGTCACTTGGTACATGCTGTCTCAATAAGCAATAATTAAGCTCCTGCTATGTACTAAGCACTGAGTATTCACGAGTGTGGGGACCGGAGGATCTAACCTTACCAGCCCCCTTTCTCTGCCCCCTCTACTCCCTGGTCCTGGCTGCCACAGTGAGGTTGGACCGCTTGTCAGAAGCTGCCAAGGTGAACACAGATGCCATGCGCTCGGCCCAGGAAGAGATCACCGAATACAGACGTCAGCTGCAGTCCAAGACCACTGAGCTGGAGGCCCTCAAGGGGACAAAGGACTCTTTGGAGAGGCAGCGTTCAGATCTGGAAGACCGCCATCACGCCGATGTCATCTCCTATCAGGTAGATGCTGGGGAAGAGGGGGAGCACCTGATTGGCATTGGGTCTCTGCAGTGGGACCTTGGAAATGTCACTGCCTCTCTGGGCCTCCATGTCCCCTTTTCTAAAATGAACCAGCTGGACTAGTTCCTCTCCGGCTCTAGAGCCAGTGATCTGCGTTCAAGTCCCAACTCCTGGCTTGTGTCACCTCCCTCAGCTTCCTGCTTCCTCTCTCTAAACTGCAGGTCTTGCCACTAGAATAGGGATTCTTAACCTGGGGTCGGTCTCTCTCTCTCTCTCTCTCTCTCTCTCTCTCTCTCTCTCTCTCTCTCTCTCTCTCTCTCATATTCTGATAACTGTATTTCAACAGAATTGATTTCCTTTGCAATCCCGTGTTTTTTATTTTATTTGTTTTCAAACATTCTTCTGAGAAGAGGCCCACAGGTTCCCCAAGGTGGGAAGGGGTCCCCCAAAAGGTGAACAGCCTCTGATCCCCTGGTGATTTGGAACCTGAAAGGATCTTAGTGGTTCATGATTCTGTGGTGATGTTCTGGGTTCTGTTTTGGTTTTGTTTTTTTTTTTTTTAAGCGAGGCAATTGGGGTTAAGTGACTTGCCCAGGGTCACACAGCTAGTAAGTGTTAAGTATCTGAGGCCGGATTTGAACTCAGGTCCTCCTGACTCCAGGGATGGTGCTCTATCCACTGCGCTACCTAGCTGCCCCATGGGTTCTGTTTTTAACTTCTAACATCTGGGAGGGGGCTCTGGGGGGATGGGGATGCAGCACTTGCCTGTTGGAGGACCCAAGCCCAAAGAAAGGAATTGTCCTATCCTGAGGGAAGACGGGCGTTAAGAAAGAACTGTCCCTTGTCAGCACTGGGTCTGCCCTCTTTGCAGTCGAGTAGCTGGGATCTGTGGTCAGCACTGCCCGATTGGGCTGGCAGGAGCGGGGATCTGCATTGCAGAGAGCCCGAGGCCGGCCCCTCCGTGACTCATGTGACTCTGCCCTCCCTAGGAGGCCATTCAGCAGCTGGACAGCGAGCTGAGGAGCACCAAGTGGGAGATGGCAGCCCAGCTCCGGGAGTACCAGGACTTGCTGAATGTCAAGATGGCCCTAGACATCGAGATTGCAGCCTACAGGTACGGACGGGGTTCTGAGGGCCTTTCTGTGACCCTGGGGCAATGCTGCTTCTCTCCTCCTTGGCCAACCCTCCAGGTGGGAAAAACCACTTCTCATACCGTTGAATGAACCTGACCAGGATGGGCTCATCTGTCCAACCCCTTCCTTTCACAGTTGAACAAACAGTAAAGTGACTAGGCCAGATTCAGCTAACATTTATAGTATCTCATTGTGTCTTCACAGTGACCCTGGGAGATAGGTACTATTATTATCCCCATTTCAGAGATGAAAAACCCAAGGCAGCAGAAGTGACATAACTGACCTAGCACTCATCCAGCTAGTGTCTACGTCCAGATTTGAACTCAGGGTCTTCTGACTCCAGGCCCAACACTCTCTATCGACTACATCACCTGCTAAGAAGTAAGAGTCAGGATTTGAACCCAGGTCCTAACTCCACATCCAAAGCTCTATCCCCTGAAACTGCACATATATGGCACTCTACAGTTTACAAAGGGCTTTCATTTGATCCCCGGACTCCTCCCAGAGTCGTGGCAAGAGATTATTATTTCTGTGCTTCAGGCACTAGAACGTTTGCTTAGAGATCTTTGGATGCATTGTCTTATTTCAGCTTTACAACAATGCTGAGAAGTGGATTCTGGAGGGGGGAGCATCTCCATTTTACAGATAAGAGAAACTGAGTTAAATGGCTCCCCCAGGGTCATAGAGATAGTGAATATCAAAGGCAAATCTGGAAACCAGGTCTTCCTGACTCCAGGTTGAGCGCTCCAGCCAGGCAGTCAGTCAGCAAGCATTTATTAGGTGCCTAATGTATACCAGGTACCGTGATAACCTCTGAGGATTCCAAGAAAGGCTGTCAAGGAGCTCCCAGTCAAGTCCCTGGCCACTCCACCGAAAGTAAAATGACTTCCCCAGGGTCACAGTGAGTAGCAGAGAAAGTTGACTGAGGCTAAACTAACTCTAGACCCCAAGCCTTCTGTCATAGGCCAGTATTCTTCCCATTATTCCATGCTGCTTCCCTTTGGAAAGTCAGGATATGTGCTCATAAAGAGAATTGTGGGGTTAGCGCTCCCCCTCCAAACCCAGGAAGCCACAAGCCTGTTTTTAAGCTCTTTGTGGACTTTTGAGACAGATTCTCTGGGCTTTTCTTTCCACTGCTTGCAAAAAACATCTCTTGGCCACAATCCTGGGAGGGATAAAGGAACCCTCAGGTTCTCAGAGAGGGTTTGGTAGCCCTCTGTGGGATCTGTAGGGATTTGAGAATGGAGAGCTGTCCAGGGTACCAAAGGTGAGGGCAAAGGGATGCAGGGCCTTAAATTCAACCCATATTTACTAAGCACCAAGTCCACACCAGGCACAGGTTCTGGGGATGCAAAAGCGAGGACATTTCCTATCTTCAGGGGGCTTCCATTTTACAGGATGGTCAAAGAACTGGATTAGGAGCCAGGAGCTCTGTTACTGCTGGGCTGGGTGACCCTGGAAACCTCACTTACCTCACTGGACCTCTATTTCTCCCTCTGTGAAATGGGCATGATTCCACTCCCCCTCCCCCCTTAGCTCACAAAACCACTGGGAAGATCATAAGAAATATAGGACTGGCAAAGCATTTCTTAGGGAGTGTAACTGTGCCTAGTGGACAGACGAAGGGTCCGTGGCAGGGATGGACGTGCAGCCAGAATTCCCCGGCCTTCCCAGTGGTAAAATTTAGGAGTGGAAGGCAGGGAATCCGTGCTAGGCTAACTCCGTTCTGCCCTTAGCAGCTCCACACTAAGAGCTACGATTAGATGGGCCAGCAGAAGACGTTGAGGGTGCAGATTGAAGGAAAAGAACCTCACTGTGGTCCCTGCTGGCCGCAGGCTTCGTTTTAGTGGGTACTAAGCCAGCTTTGTATAATGCTTCATCAAAACAAAACAAAACAAAATATATATATAATGCTTCATCTGTGCAGACCACTTGGATGTTCATCTTATCATCTGATGCTCACAAGCACTTGTGAAGCCTTGTTACCCCTGTAGGAGAAATCAGGAAACCAAAGCCCATCGAGATTAGCTGACTTGCTGAAAGTCATGGCAAGATAGTGATTGACCTGGGACAAGAACATCAGCCTTGTGATTTGATGGGAAAGAAGTGTTGGGAGAAAGGAGCTTACACATTGCCTCTGCCAACCTTACCATTAAAAACCAGAGGATGAAGAATAATGGAAGGATGGATAGATGGATGGATGGGTGGGTGAGTGAGTGAATGAATGAATGAAAATTTATTAAACATTGTGTCAAGCACTATTCTAAGTGCTTGGGATACAAATACGAGTAAGCAAATAAGACCATCTTTGTCCTGAAGAAGATTACATAAGGAAATGGTGGCCAGGGAGGATGTAGGATGATTTCTCGTTTCAGTAACATCTTTGTCCTGCTTCTCCTTCCCACAGAAAACTTCTGGAAGGAGAAGAGTGTAGAATTGGTTTTGGCCCAGTTCCTTTCTCTTTTCCTGAGGGACTCCCCAAAACTCCGGCTACTTCCACACATATAAAAGTCAAAAGTGAAGAGAAGATCAAAGTGGTAGAGAAGTCGGAGAAGGAAACAGTCATTGTGGAAGAACAAACTGAGGAGATCCAAGTGACAGAAGAGGTAACTGAAGAAGAGGAGAAGGAAGAGAAAGAAGAAGCAGAAGAAGAAACTGAAGAGAAGGAAGAAGAAGGAGAAGAAGAAGAAGAAGGAGAAGAAGCAAAGTCCCCAGAGAAGGAAGCCAAGTCTCCTCCTACAGAGGAAGTCACATCACCAGAGAAGGCCAAGAGCCCAGTGAAGGAAGAGGTCAAGTCTCCAGAGAAGGCCAAGACCCCAATGAAAGAAGAGGTCAAGTCACCCCCTGAGGTCAAGTCTCCAGAGAAGGCCAAGACCCCAGTGAAAGAAGAAATCAAGTCACCCCCTGAGGTCAAGTCTCCAGAGAAGGCCAAGACCCCAGTGAAGGAAGAAGTCAAGTCACCCCCTGAGGTCAAGTCTCCAGAGAAGGCCAAGACCCCAGTGAAGGAAGAAGTCAAGTCACCCCCTGAGGTCAAGTCTCCAGAGAAGGCCAAGACCCCAGTGAAGGAAGAAGTCAAGTCACCCCCTGAGGTCAAGTCTCCAGAGAAGGCCAAGACCCCAGTTAAGGAAGAAGTCAAGTCACCCCCTGAGGTCAAGTCTCCAGAGAAGGCCAAGACCCCAGTGAAAGAAGAAGTCAAGTCACCCCCTGAGGTAAAGTCTCCAGAGAAAGCCAAGACCCCAGTGAAGGAAGAGGTCAAGTCTCCAGAAAAGGCCAAGACCCCAGTGAAGGAAGAAGTCAAGTCTCCAGAAAAAGCCAAGACCCCAGTGAAGGAAGAGGTCAAGTCTCCCCCTGAGGTCAAATCTCCAGAAAAGGCCAAGACCCCAGTGAAGGAGGAAGTGAGGTCCCCAGCTGACATCAAATCCCCAATAAAGGCCAAATCTCCAGAAAAGGAAGATGTAAAATCCCCTGAGAAAGAGGAAGTCAAAGAGAGTGCCCCAAAGAAAGAAGTGATAAAGTCCCCTGATGCACCCGTCAAAGAAGAAGGAAAACCCCAGGACATTAAAGTGAAAGAAGCACCCAAGAAGACAGAGGAGGAGAAGGCCCCAACCAAAGCAGAAGAAAAAAAGGACAGCAAGAAAGAGACCCCTAAAAAGGAGGCTGAGGAGAAACCCAAGGAGCCTCAGGTGGGAAGCAAGACAGAAGGGTCGGAGAGCCAGAAGGCAGCCCCAGCGGCCCCTGCAAAGGGGGAAGCCAAGGAGAAGGAGCCGGCAAAGCCCCAAGAGAAGAAGGTGGAGGAGAAGAAGGGACCAGAGCCACCCAAGGCAGAGAGTGAATCCAAAGTCCCCAGCCAGCCAGCTGCCAAGGGACCTGAGAAACCAAAGCCGGAGGAAAAGAAAGCAGAGGAGAAGGCGACCGAGCCCCAGAAGTCTGAGGAGAAAGCCCACACTGAGCCCAAAGCCAAAGAGGAGAGCAAGGCCCCTCCCAAAGAACCCACCAAGGCAGAGGCCCCCAAACCCAGCAAGCCCAAGACCGAGAAGGCAGAGAAATCCTCCGGCACTGACCAGAAGGAGAGCAAATCCTCAGAGCAGGCGGCTGACGACAAAGCCAAGAAGGGCGATAAGTAACCACGGGACCGGTATGGAAATACCCACCAGGAGCAGCCAAAGAAACTTGGACAGGTCAATCAACTGTAACTTATTTTATTTCTTCCTCCCCAAAGAGACTGTGCTCAGACTTCAGGGTCCCTCCTTTTCCAAGCTGGAATTCCTGGTAGCAATACATATGAAAAGAGGGAGAGAGGAAAACCAGACCCCCCCTTCCCCTGAACACCCCACCCCTCACCCCCAGCCCCCCAATCCTCAGTCCTCACCAACGATGGTCAACTATGTTATGATAGCTTAACTAGAAGAATGTGATATATGCCGAATGCCACATGTAAACACTTGACTATTTAAAACTGCTCCTCCCCTCCAAATAAGTGCATTTATTTCCTGTATGTTCAATCAGTCGATGGACAAATGCAATAATGAATGTACACCCCGTTAGAAGATGCATTATGCTTGAGATGTCTTAAAATGGTACGGATGCCTTTTTGGTTTATTTTCCAAAGGAAATCTGGCGCCCTGCCCTCCCCTAGGGCAGAGGCAGCTCGCCGGAGGGTGGGCCCAGAGGATGCAGGGTCAACCACACAGTGTCAATCACGCCACAAACTCAGAGGAGCACTGTTCAACTTGAGGCCACTTCCAATTGCTTGTGTGCAATAAAACAAGAGTGCTTATAAAAACCAAGAACTCCTGCTGTTTTATTTCCCTTCTCTGGAGGAGATTGGTGGGGAGGGGTGAAGGCACAGAAGAAGCAACTGAAATTCCCTGAAGCCCCTCTCCATCCAGGCTAGGGAGGCTGTTCTAGAAGAACCTGGGAACCAGGGGCCTTGGGTTCCAGTCCTAGCTCTAGCCACATGACCTTGGCCAAGTCCTTTTAACCCTTGTCTTTGATGGAAGTTGCCAACATCTTTCTGGTAAGGAATGTTGAATGATGTTTGCTGCTGGTATGAGCTTGTGCCTTGCTCTTCTGTGAAATGGGGATGGGGATACTGGGGCGTGGGGTGTGGAGGAGGTGAGCTGCCTACTGCAGGGAGTTGTCAGTATGCCCCAGGCTCCTGAGATGGAGAGTTACGCAGGGGAGCCCCAGAAATCAGAGGCATTTCCTATTAGGGAGATCAAGGTACTTCCACATCTTGGCTTTGGTTTTCTTTGCCATAGCAAAGAGGAACCTTCTCAGCTGGTGACTGTGGCTAGTTCATTCAGCTCTAAGAGTAGGGGGTGGGGAGACCCTAATGCTAATGAATTAGGCCCAGCTGCTCACTAATGGCTATTTAACTGGACTGTGCCAAGCTTTGGAAATGGAGGGGGCAGAACCCCAGATCTGCTTCTTCCTGCCCGGGTTCCCTTTGGCAAACTGCTTCCCTTTGGGAGAACTTGATTTCCTCATAAAATGATGAGTTTGGACCAGGTGGCCTGCTCCCCTTCTTGCTCTGAATGCTATGGTCTTCATCCATTTTCTTTCTCATGAGGATGAGCCTCCCTATCTTAGAGTGGCTGGAAGTGCTTGGGCTACTTTCAGGTCTAATCCCAACACCAATTGGGGCAGAAAGCTTTTTTTTTTTTTTTTTTTTTGGTGGGGCAATGGGGGTTAAGTGACTTGCCCAGGGTCACACAGCTAGTAAGTGTCAAGTGTCTGTAATAATAGAACTATTTCTCTAAGACTTTAAGGTTCACAAAGCATTTTTCACACAACCAGAGTTAGGAATGGCATGTATGATGATCCCCATTTTATAGATAAGAAAACCGAGGTAACCAGCATAGTCATAGAATCCGAGATTTGGAAGGGAACTCAGAGGACATTGAGTCCAGCCCATACGCAGATGGAAACTTCATTAGAACATACATAGAGGAGGCCCCTAGTGTTGTGAGGGATGGCGTGTGGCTCAAAGGGAGGCAGAATGCATGTCTCTAGCCTCTCTTCCCCCCATCCTTCTTCAAGGGAAACTTTCATTCTCTCCAGGAGGGAAAGCAAGAGGTTGGGGGCAAAGGCTGAAAGCATATTTTCCTGCTCCTTTAAATATTGTTCATCTACGGAATATGATCAGGTTCAATCTAACTTTTGATCACTTTGTTATTATTGAGGGGGAAGGAAGACCCCAAGTTTTATATCCAAGGCTTGATCCCTTGCCCACAAAATACCAGTTGCACAATGAACACACAGCAAATAGCAAAGAAAACCTGTTTATCCAAATCAGTAGCAAAACAAAAATCAGAGAAAGTATACATAAGAGACTATATGCCAGACAATACAGAGTAAAGGAGCTTTCCCTTTGGAAGCAAGGTACCTCAGCTTAACCAAGAAAGAGAGAAAGTCCTGGATCTCTCTCAAGGGAAAACTCTCTGAAGTCTCTACTGTAGCTAGGTGGGAATGGGGGCATAAGGGAGATTGCTGGCTCCTCTCACGTTTTCCTAGAGTCTTTTCCTTCAGCAACCTCAAGTGAGATTCATCTTTTCCATCTCTCTCAAAGCTGGAAACTAGAAACACCCAAAGTGACTCTGCTTAAAAAGCCTGAAGACTTTACTCTTGAAGAGTCACAAAGAGGACTAAAGGAAGCTGGAGCTCTCTTGCTCTGACCTTGAACCTCACTCAGAGCAGAGTATTCATTTCCACTCAGAAGGAGACAATCTCATACCAATAGGCTTTGGGACAGGGGTTACATGCCCAACAAATGGTCACCCGGCTTCTGCTTGGAGATCTCCCAGAAGGTGGGAAGCTTACTACCTCTCACAAGTCACACTGGCAGGAAAAGGGAAAGCCAGGATGAAAATCCAGGCACCCTTTCCACTCTACTCCAAGGGGTTTATAACATCACTGACATGAATTTTCTGTCCTTTCCCAATCCCCTTAATTCTAGTGTCTTCTTTCTGTTTATTATTTTCTATTTATCCTGTCTATAGCATGTTTGTAAATAATTGTTTGCTTGTTGTTCTCCCCCACCTCATTAGATTGTGAACTCCTAGAGGGCAGTCTTTTGGCTTTCTTTTTATTCCCAGTGCTTAGCACAGTGCCTAGCATATAGTAGGTATTTAATAAATGCTCACTGACTTGATTGTCCAGGAAAGCAGATTACAACCCAACCATGCCCCTGTACTTTTTTTTTTAAGTGAGGCAATTGGAGTTAAGTGACTTGCCCAGGGTCACACAGCTAGTAAGTGTTCAGTGTCTGAGGCTGGATTTGAACTCAGGTCCTCCTGACTCCAGGGCCGGTGCTCTATCCACTGCACCACCTATCTGCCCCACACCTGTACTCTTAGCAACTGTCATTTACATCCTTCCACAGATTTGCCATAGAGGTTCTGCTCAACCTATTGGACACACTTCTCAAATTCTCTTGACATTGTTTGAATGCCCATGGAACATGAACATTGTCTCCCTTCTTGCTTTGTGACTGGGCCACAGAACCTCTGGATAATTCCTTGTTCATGAGGTGTTGTGACTTCATGCCTACTCAATGTTCCATTTCAGCTCTTCCACAACTCATAGATACTTCCCAAAAAATAAAATTCCATGTCATTGTTCCATGTGGTCCTCTGCTGAGGAGCCACAAAGAGGCAGATGGGCTAGGTGGGGCAGAGGATAGAGACCAGGCAGAGCAGCAGATGCTGAGAAGAGACAGAGAAGGTGAGAAGAGTCGATCCCATTTGTTGGATTGGATGGACTCTGCGGTCCTTTTCGGCTTAGGCACTATGATCACTTCTAGGGCCCTGAACCAGAGGTCTGGGATTCCAAGACAAGGTTGTGCTTTGGAGATACAAATTCCAGTTCCAGGAAGTCCTCCCTAGTCCTTGTTTGGAGGGGAGTTATTGGAAGCAAGCTGTTTTTCAGGATTACTAAATCCCTTGGGAAATTTGTTTTTGTTCAGTCATTTCAGTCATGTCCGACTCTTCTTGACCCCTTTTGGGGTTTTCTTCTGTATTTTTTTTTTTGTGGGGCAATGGGGGTTAAGTGACTTGCCCAGGGTCACACAGCTAGTAAGTGTCAAGTGTCTGAGGCCGGATTTGAACTCAGGTACTCCTGAATCCAGGGCCGGTGCTTAATCCACTGTGCCACCTAGCTGCCCCCTTTTGGGGTTTTCTTGGCAAAGATACTGGAGTGGTTTGCCATGTCCTTCTCCCGCTTGTTTACAGATGAAGAAACTGAGGCAAACAGGGTGAAATGACTTGCCCAGGGTCACACAGCTAGTAAATACCTGAGGTTGGATTTGAACTCTGGAAGATGAATCTTCCTGACTCCAGCTCTGGTTCTCTACCCATTGAACCAAGCTGCCCTTGGAAAATGAGTTGCAGGAATATTTAGTTAACCTTGGTCTCTGCAGGATTGTTGGGTCTGTACATTTCAGACTGGAAAAAGAAACAGGAAGAGGAATCTTGCTGCTGCTGGGCTTCATTGAGGCATCTTTGGTCCCACTCAAGGACCCTTGATACTTGAGGATACAGTGAAACTTGAAGGAGATTTCAATGGACTAAGGAACTGGATAAGAAAAAGATCAATGGGGACGGTGGCATCTTCTCTTCACGGATTTTCTTGTGGATTAGGGAGAAGTGGCTTCTATCCTCCTTCCCTGTAATTTTGCTAGAGAAATGATAGCTTTGGAAGGGACCTCAGAAATCAGGCGGTCTAACTGCCCTCATATATAGAAACCCAGAGAGGGATCACTGAGTAATAAGTCACAGAATCAGGATTTGAACCCAGGACTCCATCTGTAAAGTCAATGCTCTTTTCTTTGTACCACAAGACACCATGCTGCTTTGGAAAAGCTGTCCTGGGAGCTGGTTCTTCTTCCACGAACTGAATTATTTTGGCCATCTTAGTCTCTAGGCCTCAGTTTCCACTTCTGTAAAACAAAGACATTGTACTGGGTCATCTTTCCGCTGTTCAGTCATTTTTAGTTGTGTCTGACTCTTCTTGTTTGTTTGTTTGTTTGTTTTGTTTTGTGGGGCAGTGAGGGTTAAGTGACTTGCCCGGAGTCACACAGCTAGTAAGTGTCAAGTGTCTGAGGCTGGATTTGAACTCAGGTCCTCCTGAGGCCGGATTTGAACTCAGGTCCTCCTGAGTCCAGGGCCAGAGCTTTATCCACTGCACCGCCTAGCTGCCCCGTGTCTGACTCTTCTTAACCCCATTTGGGGTTTTCTTGGCAGAGATACTGGAGTGGTTTGACATTTCCTTCTCCAGCTCATTTTACAGATGAGGAAACTTAGGCAAATTGGGTTAAGTGACCTGCCTAAGGTCACACAGCTAGTAAGAATCTGAGGTCAGATTTGAACTCTGGTCCTTCTGAAGCCAGATCCATTGCTTGTGCTATCTACTGTGCCACCAGCTGCCTCTCTGATCATCTTTAAGCTCTCTAGTTTATTTTTTTAATCATAAAAGTATTTCATTATTTTCCAGTTACATGTAAAGATAGTTTTAAACATTTGTTTTTATAAGATTTTGAGTTCCAAATTTTCCTTCCACCCTCCCTTCTCTCCTCCCTCTGCCCAAGACAGAAAGCAATTTAATGTTATATGTGTACAATCACATTAAATATTTCTGCATTAGTCATGTTGTTAAAGAAGAATCAGAACACAAGGGAAAAAACTCAAAAACAAACCAAAAAAAGTAGAAACAGTATGGTTTAATTTGTATTTAGATTCCACAGTTCCTTTTTCTGGATGTGGAGAACATTTTCCATCATGGGTCCTTTGGAATTGTCTTGGATCATTGTATTGCTGAGAAGAGCTAAGTCTATTACAGTTGATCATCACACACTGTTGTGGTTACTGTGTAGTATGCTCTCCTGGTTCTGCTGACTTCATTCAGCATCAGTCCACTTAAGTCTTTCCAGGTTTTTCTGAAATCTGCCTGCTCATCATCTCTTATAGCACAATACTTCCATTACATTCATATACCAAAACTTGTTCAGCCATTCCCCAATTGATGGGCATTCCCTTGATTTCCAGTTCTTTGCCACCACAAAGAGAGCTGCTATAAATATTTTTGTATGTGTGGGTCCTTTTCCCTTTTTTATGATCTCTTTGGGATACAGGAAGGTCTCCAGTTTAACGACTATTTATTAAGTGCCTTCTGTGCACAAAGCACAGACTAGTCTCTTGTGGGGGGGGTGTCTAAAGATAAAAAATGAAACAGTCCCTTGCCTTTCCATTCTAATGCATACGTGTATTTTGGATACAAAATATTTATAAATGAAATACAAAGTATTTGGGGAGGGAAGTGAAGAGTATTAACTGTAGTTAGGGGTGGGTCAGAAAAGACCAGATTTCAGACTTGAATTTGAATTGAATCTTTCAGTTCCAGTGGATGGGTTATAAGAACATGATGTGAACATACAAAAGTAAGGAATCTTCTCCGTATAGTGGGGAAAGCCAAGATGAGGATGAGAAGGGCCTCAACTGAAAGGAAACTATAACAGATGCTACAGGCATCGATTGCTGACCTTCATTAGATGGAGGGGTGGATGGAGGGATGAATAGAGGGATGGAGGGAGAGGTTTATGGAGGGATGGATGGAGGGGTGGGTGGAAAGGTAGATGGAAGGGTGGATGGAGGGATGGATGAAAGCCAAGATGGGGATAAGAGAGACCTCAACTTCAAAGGAGAATACAACTGATGCTGCAGGCACTGAGATCTGATCTTCATTGCATGGAGGGGTGGATGGATGGAGAAATGAAAGCAAGGATGGAGATGAGAGGGACCTCAGTGGCAAAGGAGAGTACAACAGACACTACAGGGTTTGAGAGCTGACCTTCATTGGATGGAGGGATGATTGTTCTCAAACATCATATTTTCCCAGGGTGAAAAAGATTTCCCTTAGACCGTGTCTTTCACCTTTTGTGTCATGGACCCCTTTCGAAGTCTAGTGAAGCTTGTTTCAAAGCTCTATGTTTATGAAAAATGTTTCAAATGCACAGGCTTTTTATATTGAAATAGTTATCAAAGTATTAAAAAACCCCTGGGTTTTAAAGTTCACAACCCCTGGGTCTCCAGACCAATGAAATGGTGCAGATTATTTCTGCACTTTGACCCTTGGAGTGGGAGAGGACCAGCTTTGTAAAACTAAAAATCCAGTCGTAATAGGGACTTAGGAACCCAAGAGGGCTGTAGCAGCCTGGCCGCAATGCAGAGCTGAGAATCAACCAGGCGTTTCTCCCTGCTGAGAAGAGACAGAGCAGCTTGGTAAGAGTTTAGAGAGCCAAGAGATGGCAAGATTGGCCAGCTCCTTTGGTTGGCTGGGATCAGGCAAAGTAATGATACCAGGGTCTCCCAGCACAGGGAAAATGCTTTGGGTGGGAGGGAAAAGAAGGGCTCCATACAGCCTTGAAGACGGCAAGACGCCCTCGAGAGCTTGGTCAGCAATGGGGCAGGGCCAGGGTAGATTTTCTCTTCTTGCTACTTCTTTATGTCCATGTTGAATTCTCCCAGTGGAATGTAAATTCTTTGGGGGTGGAGATTTTTTTTTTTTCATTTCTATCGTTGTCTCCTGAGAGCCAAGCACAATGCTTCATCTAGTATTGAATGTTTGGTTTAATTGAACGTCCGGTGGCCACAGGCCTGGCTGGTAGCCTGTCTTAATGAGACTTGAAACAAGGGGAATTTTTTACTCCTTTTACCTGGGTCTGCCTAGGAAGGAGCATCCTGTGAGCTCTTGGGAAGAAGAGGTAGCAACAACAAAGACCTGGGTGACCTTTGGGCAGGAGGGGACTTCAGAAATCCAGTCAGACCATCCAAACCAACTCACCTCACTTTATAGACAAGGAAACAGAAGCCCAGAGAGGAAAAGACTCTTCCAGTCACCTGGTTCCTTTGCCTCCACATCCTTTGCCCTTTCCATTGCATGGACTGCCACCCTCAGAGGAGAGAAATGGAGCCCAGCACAGAGATGACTCTCCCAAGGTAACCAATGAGTCAAGTGGCAGACTCAGGACTGCTCCAGTTTCGTGACTCCCCATCCAGTTTTCTCTCTGGTACATCATATTCACCCCACCCCCTCCCTTGTCAAGGACCAAGCTTGAGTTTTAAGCCTCTCAAGCCTCTCAAGCTTAAAGCAACTGGTGTTTTCCCACTAGTTCAGCAGACCTCCCTCAGCAACTCTTAGATTGGAGCTGGTGCCCACTTAGTTACTTCCTCAGTGTCAAGATTTGTGAGACACGAATGAACAGGGGATGTCAGGGCTGGGAGGGGCCTTTGAATGTATATGGGACAATTCCTTAATTTTTACAGAGGAAGAAGATAAAGATGCAGGTGGAGAGATAAGAAGTGACTTGACCAAGATGCAGGTAGTGACCGTTAGCCAGATTTCTTTCTTTCTTTTTTCGTGAGGCAATTGGGGTTAAATGACTTGCCTAGTGTCACACAGCTAGTACATGTCAAGTGTCTGAGGTCATATTTGAACTCAGGTCTTCCTGACTCCAAGGCCAGTGCTCTATCCACTGCGCCACCTAGCTGCCCCTCCGTTAGCCATATTGCATACTGCACCCAAGTCTGGTGAACTTTCCAAGTTTCAGTTGCCCCCAGAAGTCAGGCTTTAGTTACCAAGAAGCAGCAGAAACAAGAGTCCTCTGGGCTGGTCATTAGCTCTCTTAGGCCACTCTGTTTACTGGCTGGCACCAAATCAACTTCACCTCGGCATTCCATCCACCTGGGACATCCCACCATCTGCCACTGCCCAGGTCTAGGGATTCCTGGAGTCCAGTTTGAGAACCACTAATCTAATCCAACCTGTTCAAATGAGGAAACAGATCCAGAGCAGTTAAGTGATACTCCCCAGCTCACATAGTGGGATTCAAACCCAGAGGTCATTCTTCCCCAATATCTAGGGAGATCAGGCAAAGCTTGGAAGGTTCAATAGCTTTTGGGCTTTGGGTATAGTCCATAATCCTCTGGCACCATGAGTGTGGGCATCCTCGGAGGCCCTTTTTCTGCTCGCTCCACACTCCCTCAGTGACCTCATGGGTGCCACAGATCCCATGATCATCTCTCTAGAGATGGCTCCCAAGTTTGTATTTATAGCCCTAACTAGGTCCCCCGATCCCTGCCTCACTAACATGCAACCAAAACCAAGTTCTTCATTTCCCCCTTCTCCAAACTTCCCCCTTTCTGTGAATGGCGTTGCTATCTTCCCAGTCACTCAGCATCGTAACTCTGGGGTCATCGTTGCCAATTTCTTCTCCCTCTCCCTCCCTCCACTCAATCCACTTCCAAGTCCTCACACTTCCCTGCCATAATCTAGCTCATGTCTCTCCCATGCCCCCCTGCCTAAGAGCCTTATCACCTCTGTAATAATACTCTGACTCTCTCCTCTGAGCAATCCCTTACACAACTGACGAGGCAATTAACCTTGAGCAGGGCTGGCTGCCCCTAACGCTCCTCCTGCTGACGAAGGTGCTGTTGGCCAGGACTATAGGGTAAAAGACAAATTCTTCAGACCTTAGCTTGTAAAAGTCTACACCACGTGGCTCTCCCTTCCTAGCCTTTCCCATACTATTCAACACCACACTCTGCTCCTTCCCGCCACATTAGGCTGTCCCCCAAATTCTCTCCATTCACCAGGGAGCAGGAGAGGAGCCATGGCTGGAGTGCCCTCCCGCCTCATTTCTTTCTTTCTTTTTTTAAATTTTTGGTGAGGCAGTTGGGGTTAAGTGACTTGCCCAGGGTCACACAGCTAGTACATGTCAAGTGTCTGAGGCTGGATTTGAACTCAGGTCCTCCTGACTCCAGGGCCGGTGCTCTATCCACTGTGCCACCTAGCTGCCCCTCCCCTCTCATTTCTAACTTTCAAGATCTTCTGTTTTTAAGACCTAGCCCAGAAAGCACCTCCTTTATGGAGTCTCCCCCAATCCTCCTCCCGGTTCACCCTTCTCTAATTTTCCTAGCACGCTTCTTCTGCATTTCTTCTCTGCCCCCAGCTTGTATTTTACTCATCTGGGTACATCCCGTTCCACTAAGCTCTGTGAGGGCAGGAACTGCCTTTTTCTTTTTTCTTTTTGTCACCGTATCCCATTTCATTCAATTGAAAGGCAAATGCACGAAGGCTTTACTCTCAGCCACAGTCAAGCTGCCTAGGCTGGAGGAGGGAACTACTTTCCCAGCTACTGCGGCTGAAAAAAGACGCCAGCAATTCTTGCTTGTGAGTAATAGGAATCAATTTCGAACAGCTATAGATCTGTGCAAGGGACGGTGGAGCTGTTTCCAGGAGCTTGGGAAGGGAAGTTGCGCAGGTACCACCGCCGGCTCCTTGTCACTTGGCAGCATGCCCTCCTGGGCACCTAGAGAGGCCCAGTAATTACTCAGATGGTAGAGAGAGCCCTGGGCTGGGAG
This sequence comes from Dromiciops gliroides, assembly GCF_019393635.1. NCBI lineage: Eukaryota > Metazoa > Chordata > Mammalia > Microbiotheria > Microbiotheriidae > Dromiciops > Dromiciops gliroides. Next base: position 10,176,027 of record NC_057861.1, on the reverse strand, counting down.
TATGGAGAACAGACTTTGAAATCCAATTTGATAATTAAGGAGGGCATGAGAGCTGTCTTCAAGTATTTGAAAGGATGTCATGTGGAAGAAAGATTAGACTCGCTTGGCCCCAGAGGGGAGAAGCAGAAATAACTGGGTAGACGTTGTCAGGGGGAAAATTCAGGCTTGCTCTAGGGAAAAACTACTCCTCAGACTGGTTCCAAGGTGGAACAGACTGCCTCAGGACGTAGCAGGCTCCACCTCGCATGAGATTTTTACGTTTTATTTTATTTTTATTTTAGCATTCTTTTCTTTTTAAATTTTGGGTTCCAAATTCTCCCCCTCCCTCCCACCTCCACTGAGAAGGCAAGCAATATGTCAGCTATACATGTGAAATTGTGCAAAACATATTTCCAAAAAAAAAAAAAAAAGCAAGAAAAATAAAATGAGAAAAGCATACTTCAATTTGCACCCAGAGTTCATCCGTTCTCTCTCACAAGAGGCCTTTTGGCAAAGGCTGGAGGACCATGGGTCAGAGCAGTTATGGGAGGGATTTTTGTCCAGGTCTCGATGACCTCTGGGGTCCCTTCCAACTCTCCAATCGTGCGATTCTGGGACTCCTAGACCTGGGATCGCAGTGTGGCACAGTGAAAAGGACAAAGGATTTTGAAGTCAAATCTTGGTTCTGTCACTTCCTGGTTGGGTGACCTTGATTAAGTCACTTCCATGTTTCCTCATCTGTAAGATGGGTTTGGATGAGATGTCCTTCAAGGTCCATTTCAGGTCCAAACCTAGAATCACCCAGCCTCAGTTTCCCATCCTGCAAAATGGTTACAATACATCGTGTGCCCAGTAGAATTGTAACAACAGTGCTTAGATACAAGTTGCTTATACTCTTAGGCATCCAGAAGTCCTGATGTTAAGAACTTCCAACTCAAAAATTTCTGACACTGTTGGTTTCTAAACCAGGGGGTTGTTTGGACTGAGCTGGGTTTGAGCAAGTGAAATTTAGATCAAGAGTTAGAAGGGATCCCTAATGACCTCTTCATTCTCCACAGGAGGCAAAGAGAGGTCAAGAGACTTCCCGGGAATCATCCTGGAGCTGAGATTTGAACCCAGACCCCCGCCCTGTGCAGCCTCCTTGGGCTGCCCTTCTCTCTTTCCTCTCAGTGGTCAGCCTTTCAGTGGCTAACCTGGCACATAAATTCTACCTGACTACAAAGTTATGTCATTCATGTTGGCCAGGACTATAGGGTAAAAGCCAGGGTCTCAGGGCATGGCCTTGTTTGGGGAGGCCAAGTGGCAGGTGGATTTCTGCCTTGACTGATGGTGGTCTCCTCCCCCATCCTTGCTCTGTCAAGCCCAACCTCACCAAGTCTTCCATGGACACATGCTCTTCTGCCTACCAAAGTAGGCAGTCCAGTCCAATGTGGACACAGGAATCCTTTATATGGCCTCCTTCACAAATGGACATAGGACCTAGGCTTGTAGACCTCCATCTTGCCCGCTATGGGGAAAGCAGCTCATTTCACTTTGGGACAGGGCTAAGGAAGCGCATCTTTCACACCTGCTGCAACTGGTTCTGTGTGGAGCAGGTTCAAGACTAATCCCTCTTGTTTTGTTTTTGTTTTTGTTTTGCAGGGTAGTGAGGATTAAGTGACTTGCCCAGGGTCACACAGCTAGTGTCAAGTGTCTGAGGCTGGATTTGAACTCAGGTCCTCCTGAATCCAGGGCCGGGGCTTTATCCACTGCACCACCTAGCTGCCCCCAAGACTAATCCCTCTTACAAAGGATGCTCAGTATTTGACAGTCAACCCCGCCACCCCCCACATCTTCTCTAGCTCACTAAGAGTTCCTGGGGACCTGAAGCACAGGAGGGCAGTGATACCACACGGGAAGGAAGGGAGGAAGCCAGAGCTAGGAGAAAAGCTGGTCTGAAATCACTACTCCTGTGACCTCCCTGGGCCTGTTTCTTTGGCCATAAAACAGGAATAAATGACCTCTGGCCTTCTACCTCTCTTTGGGTGATCTCGAGACCTGAAACGGTAAGAATAACAGTTCCCATTTCCACAACACTATCAAGGTGTTTTTTTTGTTTTGTTTTGTTTTTTGTGGGGGGGCAATGGGGGTTAAGTGACTTGCCCAGGGTCACACAGCTAGTAAGTGTCAAGTGTCTGAGGCCGGATTTGAACTCAAGTCCTCCTGAATCCAGGGCCAGGGCTTTATCCACTGCGCCACCTAGCTGCCCCCGATGCTATCAAGTTTACAAAGTACTTTATATGACATTGTCTCACCAGAGGCTTATTGGTCCCTTTGGCCAGGTAAGGAAGTTGAGATTGAAGGAGCCAGTGTCCCAGAATCTCAGCGGCCCCCTCATGAGAGGTCTGAGGCATCTGCTGTGTGTGGGGTGGAGGGGCCTAGCCCAAGGTCACACAATGAACGCAGGTCTCTATACCATAGCATGGCGCCTCTCAGATGATGGACAGGAAAATGCCCAACAATGTGCTCTTGAGATGGGAGGTAGGATGATAACAGTGACTTTCGATTCTGTGTTGCACTGACCCCATTCCTCTGGAACCCTGCAGCAATGCTCAGCAGCTGACTTACCCTCATTTGAAATGTCCGTCTGTCCCTCCCACTAACAGGCAAAGCTTTCCATGGTGTCCCCTAACTCGGAGGCTCCAGGGAGGCTGCTTTTGAGGTTTCAAATGCATTGAACCACTGCAGAAAAGGTGGCCCTACCTGGCCAAGGCCGTCACTAAGCCCAAGTTCAGAACCGCTCCTTTGCCCTGTAGCTGTTTCCACTCCAGTGACCAGTGCAAGACAACAGGCCTGGCTGGGACTTGGATGAGCAGGGGTTCCGATCCCCACTCTAGCCTGAACTGGCTGTGAGGTTTTAGGAGTTCTTAGCTTCTCTAGGCTTCGGTGTAGGACAGCGGGACCTCCAGGGTCCTTCCTCAGCAATGCTGGCCAAGGAAGAGGGGAAAAGAGCAAAATCACCCTTCTAGGTCAGCTCTGGGAGGCAGTGACACAATGAAGGGCCTCCCTCCCCACCCATTTGTGGAGGTTTTTTCTGACTCAGTTCACCTGCCCAGCTCCTGTAAAAGTCCTGTGTTTTTGAGCAGCACTAGGAAAGGCGTAAATTTTGTCCACATTTTCATGGGCTCTGCCCATGTATGGTGATCCTTGCCTTCTCTGGCCATCCACAGGACACCTATCTTGTCCAATGCCCTTGTTTTAGCAATTGCCTGAACCTAGGCTGTGTGACCCGCTCCAGGTCAGTTAATAATTCTTGGCAAAGCCAAGAGCAGAACCAGGATCTCCATAGGTGTGAGAACCAAACCTAGTGTGTGAAAGCATTTTGTAAAGTGTAATGCTCAATAACTCAAGGTAAGGGAGTGCTCTTGGCTGACTGTGGGGGGCCCCTTGAGACAAAGCGGCTTTCAGGCAGGCCCCAGTGCTGTCTCCCAGGGCCAGAAGGGCTGACCTCTCTACCTCTGATCTCTGCTCTACTTCCTCACTGGAATAAACGCTAGGCAACTGGAGCCATTGATGGTCTTTTTATTTACCGGATGTCGAAAAGATCACACAGGTAGCTTAGAGAGAGCTGACCAAGTCCAAGAGCAGTGGAGTCAAGTGAGAGACAATACCTACACATCAAATAACAGAGGACAGAGGACATACAGACAGAGCCGGCTACAAGCCTGGGTGGACGAGTGCTCAAAGGAGACGAACGGTTTTCAAAAGAAGAAAAACAAAATAACCAGATGCCACAAAGGACCAGGAAACCAGAAGGGGCGGCAGAGGTCACTAAGTCCAAAGCCGCCCTCCCCCAGGAGGAATGAACTCAATGCTCCTGTCATTCACAGGAGGTTTTAGCTGCAGCCAGAGAAGGAGCAGAGATAACAGCTGACACGGATACCGAGCTTTCTGGAGAATCACCAAGGGCCATACCAAACTCCTGAGGGGTCTGTGAAGACAGACACCCCAGTTTCCTGGTGGCGAGACAATGAATCAGTGTAGCCATGCTGGAAATCAGTTTGGTACTGGGCAAAGATAAGCTGCTCATGGCCTTTGATCTGGGCACAAGCCCCCAGGAGGTAAGATATTGGTCACGTCCAGCATATTCACAGCCACACGGTGGTAAGGGTGAATTGGAAACAAAGTTGGGGGGGGGGGGACATCAAATGGGGAAAGGCTGAACGAATTCTGATTAGGCAAATGGAATATTACTGTCCTATAAGAAACATCAATTAGCAAGAATTCAGAAGCATGGAAAGATGAAACTGAGGCAGAATGAAAAAAGCAGAACCAGAGAAAATAGAAACACAAACACTATACCAATGTAAAGAAAAACAATGCTAAAAGGTAGCTTAGATTAAATGCAGTGACCAACCAATCTTGGTCCCAAGAATGGATGAAATGTACCCCCCACCCCCGCCCCTCTCCTCTTAGTGGAAAGTTGGGAGTCTATGACTGCAGAACGTCATTTATACTTTTAGACTTAGTCCTATCGCTTGGCTGTGCTTAATGGTCTGTCTTTGTCACAAGGAAAGTTCCACTGGAGACACAAAGCTCTTCTCAACATAAGGGGCAATATTCAAATACAGGGAACTCCAGGGGCAGCTAGGTGGTGCAGTGGATAAAGCACCAGCCCTGGAGTCAGGAGGACCTGAATTCAAATTCAGCTTCAGAGCCTTGACACTTGCTAGCTATGTAATCCTGGGCAAGTCACTTAACCCTCATTGCCCCATAAGAAAAAAACAAAAACAAAAAAATAATACAAGGGACTCCAATTCAGTTATGCTCTTAATCCATAGAAAGGGCAAAGAAAAAGTTTGGGTGCAATACTATTAAAATGCAAAATCTGGCAAGGGGCAGAAGTGGAAGGTATTTTTTTTCCCCTCAATATCTTTGAACAAGGGTTGTGAATTAGCTGCAAGAGAGACCTGGGAGGGGGGCAACTAGGTGGCACAGTGGATAAAGGACCAGCCCTGGATTCAGGAGGACCCGAGTTCAAATCTGGCCTGACACTTGACACTTACTAGCTATGTGACCCTGAGCAAGTCACTTAACCCTCATCCCACCACCACCCCCAAGAGACTTGGGAGGCCAAATCAAGTATCAGTGTAATGAGGTAGGCAAAGGAGGAAGGGGTGACCCCACACTGCCTGCAGTTTCCCTATACCTGCTGATCTCTAAGCCAGTGGAGCCAGGGGCTACTTCTGGTTTCTGGTCATTGCTATCTGAGCGAGCCTGGGCCTGGCCCAGCTCTCAAACATCCTTTCCTATCACTGAAAGAGGATGCCCTAGTCACTCCTTCCCCAGAAGCCCTCTCTCCATAAATCCCAAGTTAATCATAATAAAGGGAGAGACACACAGCACAGAGCAAGGGAAAGGGCAGTGGGTTTGGCATCTGGAGGCTTGGATTTGAATGCTGGCTATGCCACTTAGCTACTACCTCAGTGACCTTAGCCAAGTCACTTGGGCCCTGTGGACTTCGGTTTCCTTGTCTGTAAAAAGACATGGCTTAGGGGCAGCTAGGTGGCGCAGTGGATAGAGCACCAGCCCTGGAGTCAGGAGGACCTGAGTTCAAATCTGGCCTCAGACACTTAACACTTACTAGCTGTGTGACCCTGGGCAAGTCACTTAACCCCAATTGCCTCACGAAAAAAAAAAAAAAGACATGGCTTAACTAGATGTCTTCTGAGATCTCTTCTAAGTCTAACCCTAACTTCTGAACTGTGGAAGCTGTGACCAGCCCATGCTCCCCTGTGCTCTCTTGAAGTGGGCAGACTGTCCTGGAAGATGCCCGGAAGGCCCTTACCCCCTCCCCACCACCCTACCCCGGCTGGAGCCTAGCACCTCCTTACTGAGCTCCTGCCCATCCCAGGCTGCTGGAGGAGGATGCCTGCCCCTGCTCCTGTTCCTGCTGCTGAGTCAGTGGCCTGTCTCCCAGCCAAGAATAGAAGTCAAGGCTGCAGTGCAGGTTCCATTAAAATGCTATTTTTGGGCTCCCTTTCCATCTTATTCAGCACACGAAGCAACGAGGCCACAAGGGGATGCAGGCAGCTCGGTTAAGGGATGCTGGCCAAGGCTGAAATGCAGGGACCTTGAGCAATGCAGAGCCCCTGAGGAAAGGGGGTCCTTCCACGGTGAAGAGAATCCCTTTTTCCTGCATTATTAGTCTTCTTTAGAAGGAAAAAGACTTATAATCCACAATCCGAATCAAATCGCAGCAAAGGCAAAAAGAAAGGAGCATCTCTGATTGTGGAATTAAGTAGAACAAGAAATCTACCAGACAGAGGAGAGATGGGGGGGGGAGGGTAGCACGTCTCTTGGGCAAACATGGGAGGGTCCCTCACCAACAGAATCTGAGAGGCATCACTGAGGGATTCATGTCAAGTACAGCACTTTATAAAACACAAAAACAGTCATGGGTAGATGTGATGGAGAAGTCCTGTGGGGGCCGCCGTGCCACCATGCCAAGGAGTCTGAACAGTAGCCCCCCCCCCCCCTCCCCATACTTGGTTAGGCGGGAAGCAAACCTAAGGCTGGTCTACATTACCCTCCCGCAGCCAAGGACAGGATCCTTCACACAAACATGCAGAGGACAGAGTTCACTTCACCCATGGATATATTTAATACATTAAAAATACAAAATTGACTTTAGAAGACCCGGAGAAGCACATAGGTCACACCCATGGTGTGGAAGCCTCGTGTCCCCCCCACTGCTGGTTTTTCTGGAACCCTGCTAGAAGCCTGTCAGGTGATGGATGGACAGAAGGTAGTCTGATGGTTAACGATGGCTGAAGAATCCCTGTGGATAGTTGTACTTGAACGGCTTCATCCGACTGGGACCCCTGAGGAAAGAGGTAGGCAGCTGCTCTGAGAGCTCCAACAGGACTGCAGGGGTCAGAGGCCTGGGCAGAGCGCAGGGGTCCGAGGCGGGTTCTCTGCCAGTCGCTTCTTTATGGAATGTGCGCGGTCAAGAGGTTAGGGACATAAACTGAAATCACATTTCAGAAATGGTTTTCTTCCAGAGAAGACGGGGCCCCTCCTTGTGGAGGCCTGCCTCAGTGGGCCTACAAGGCCTCTTCACTACTCCTGAAGAAGCCATGCCAGGGATGGGATGGGGAGGGGAGAGGAGGACAGCCATGGGGATCACAGACTGCTGGAGAGGACCTAGGGCTGGCCCAGCTTTCTCAGTTCAGTGATCTGCCCGGTGTCACAGGGGCTGTCAGGGGCAGCAGAACCAACACCCAAGTCTCCTGACTCTCAGATCTGGGTCTGCCCCCTCACTGGTCCCAGCTCCAATTCCAGCTGTCAGCAACAATCTAGTTTCCAGGCGATTTTAGACAGAAACCCGATCCTCCGGGTGGTTTCATGCCCTCAGCCCCTGGTTCACTAGATCTGAGTCACCTATCCAGAAAGCCTGTGCTCATCAGCCTTGCCCAGAAACACCCAACTTGCATGACAGAGGCCCTGCTGGGGAAGGGGTCCTTCAGGAGACTGTTTAGAACATGGGAAGTGGATACATGCTGGGCCGGAGCTGGGACTGTGAAGACAGGCTGTGAATGAAGGGCTGCAAGGAGAGGGGAGAAGGAGGGAGAGGGGGAAGGAGAGAGGAAGTGAGGGGGGAAGAGAGAGACAGAGACTAGAGAGAGACAGATAGACATGGGACAGAGCAGAGCAAGAAGGAGGCCCAAACAGCCCAGGAGGACATAAGCCTTGTCCTCTGCCTGGCAGAGCCGGACACCGGGGGCCCTTCTGGAAGATGTCAGAGAGGAGGCAGATTTCTGCTGAGCCTCTTCTGTCTGCGGACTAAAGTGGGGAGGGCGGGATGTGGGGAGTAGTAGAATGAGGCAATGAATGGATGGAAATGGGTTTCTAAGCTTCTCCTTCCTTATGACTGCTCCTGCCTGTTTCTGCACAGAATTACAGAAAGCAGAAAATTCTTCTCAAAGGATCTGAAATCTACTCTTCAGGAAAGAGCATGGTCTGTGGACAGGACCTGTTACCAAAGATGAAGAACAAAACCAAATCACTCACAAAGCCCAATCAAGCTCACCCCTGAGCACCAACTACCCAGGCTGAGCTGCAGAGGCCGAGACCGTGCCCCCCACAGAACAGAGCCTGACGCGGGGACGAGGAGAGCCGGCTGGATTCCCTTCAGTGCCGGGCAAAGAGGCACATCCTTGGGGTGATGGTGCCCCTTGCGTCTCTGGTAAATTCCGCCACGTTTTCAGGCTGAGCTCTGTCCTCTCCCTGAAAGGCCGGCCTCCTCTCTAACTGCTGGGGTGGCCTCTAGTCACAGCACAGTCATTCCCACTAGCCTGTCCCCCAAAGCCCCGCCTGCTCACCTGACCAGCCGAAGACACATTTTCTCCTGGGGAAATTCCTTGGGTCCTTCCACACTGGTGTCGTGGCTCTCTGTCTCCAGGTAGACATCTAGCACGACGCACAAGCGCTGCAGCTGATTGGTCAGGAGCTGGTGGCCAGGCTTGGAGCCATAGAGCTCCCGGTAGCACACGCTGACCTCACTTTCCATGGCCTGTGACAGACACAGATGCCTCGTCACTGATGAGTGAGCCTCTGCCCCAATGCCCAAAGCTGCCATTTCCCCTCACGTCCGCTTCCAACAACACGGCCATTTGGGTCCATATGGGCCAAGCCCAGGAATCCTGCCTCTTTCCTTGCCCCTCACTGTGAGAGCAGTCAGTAGACCTTCCCTGGTCTATCTTCAGGGGCCCAGATTCTTTCTTTCTTTTTTGAGGGGCAATGAGGGTTAAGTGACTTGCCCAAGGTCACACAGCTAGTGTCAAGTGTCCAAGGCCAGATTCAAACTCAGGTCCTCCTGAATCTAGGGCCGGTGCTCTATCCACTCCGCCACCTAGCTGCCCCCCAGATTCTTTCGGGGGGCTGGGTTAGGTCTGAGTGAAGCTAACTGTGGCCCCACTCCCCCAGGGAAGGCTACACTATCTGGGGTAAGTTGGGGAGCTGGCCGCTGCCTCGTCGGCCCTTACCCGAATGTTATCATCGTTGCTGCTGGTCTTCTCTCCTTTCCAGTTCAGACAGAGTCGGAAAATAGGTGGGATGGAGGAGTAGGCTGGGTTTAGCACCACAGCTGCCTGAAGCTTGGCTGGAAAGGGGGAGAGAAGAGGAGAAAAATCGGTCACATGACAGAGCCCTTGGCCAGCTGGCAGCAACACTCCCATGCCACATGTGGGCTAACCCTAAACCCCTGTCAAGTGGGGGAGAAGGTTGGTCCTGGGGAATGGGCAGCAGCACCCAGCTCTTCACCCAAGGAGAGGCACGGCACAGATGCCCGATGTCCCTAGCTAAATCGTGAGCCTCTGGGTGGAATTCAAGGCGGCTGCAGTGCCAGGAGCTGCATGAGTCGGGTGACCTGAGAGGCGGGAGAAGCACAAGTGGACACCTCCAAAGGGGGTGGGGAAGGACAATCACACACAGAGTGATTTCTGAGAACCAGTCCCTCCTCCACCCAGGGCCTGCGGGAACAAAAGGGAAGGGGGCCTTTCTGTCACTTTCTGCGGCTCCCCTCTCCCACCAATGCTCTGAGCAAACACCCAGTGGGGCAGCGAAGACAAAAGCTCTACCTGTCCCTCTCTCGATGAGCGCCATGTAGTACAGGTGCGTGTCCTCAGCCAGCCCAGCCTCCACAATGTCACGTGTGTACGGCAGATCCTGCAATAGAACCAGGGAAGAGGAAGGCAGTCACTTGTGGGGGTGTGCATGAGCGTGCGTGCCTGTGTGCGCATGCATGTGTGGAGGCTCACAGTGGAAGAACCTCCCTCCCTCCCAGTGCGTACCAGGTAGTCCTCATAGGGAATTGCCACCCACTTCACAAGGCGGGACACGATCTTTGCAGGGAAAAGGCTCTGGCACTCACTGGTGACTGGCACAATGCCATGCTCTTTAAGAGAAAACAGAGAGAGAAGGTGATTGGACAAAAGGACCTGGTGGCAGAGCTGAGCCAGCAGCCTCCCCGCTGGGCTCTCCAGCTGCCTCGGACGGGGCTCCAGGAGCGTGGCCAGGAGCTCGGCGGTCCCGTCGTCATTACCTGTGTCCAATGTTCAGGACAGACAGTTGGACCTCCGCACCTGACATGGCTCCACTGTGAGAAAAATCAGATATTCACTGCTTCTGACAGCAAACACTGGCCAGTAAAACGAAAACCCCCTGGCCCTGCAGTGCCCTGGGCATCGATTTCTTTGTGAGCAAGTGGAAGAGAGCCCGGGTGCCCTCAGACACAGCGGCTGAGTTATGTTTCCACACACGGATGAACCAGGGAGGGCCGTTAGCACCAATGGGTCACAGAACTCCTGGGCCTCAGACCCACCGTGGGGCCAGAGCCAAGGGGAGGCCGCAATCCCACCCCAAGCCTACAAGTCAAACCCCAAGGTTCTTCAACAGCGAATAACTCCCCAAACCACCACTACCATTTGAATGCAGATCTCCCCATGCCCATGCTTCTATCTGCTGTGGGGAGAGCCCAGGCTTCCCCTAGGATGGCCAAGGGCACCCCTACCCCCATGAAGGGGAGAAGCCAAGAGCCCGGCCCAGCTTTCATGTGAATGACCCTGGCCCAATCCCTTATCTCCACACCTGCCTAGACCTTGGAAGGTCAGTCCGAGTTGAGGGACAGTGCAGCTCAAGGTGTGAGACTTCTGGAGAATCAGGCCGGCCCCTGTGGCCATGTCTGGTCTGAGGGCTGCCCAAAGTTCAGTTTGAGTCAGACCTACCCAACGAAGCAAACTGTTTGGTGAGAGCCAAGCGGGCCTGCAGGCGGGTCCTCAGCAGCTTCATGGTTGTCTCCATGTGGCTGGCGCTTAGTGAGTTGTCTGCGGTCACTGCGTGCTGAGGGGGGACAAGCCCATGTCAGTGCCCAGCTCTGCCCTCTCCAGCCCCTGGGCCTCTGCCTCTGACAGCTGCAATGGGGCAGCCTGGTGGGAGGCTTGGGAAGGACCGGGCCTTCCCTGAGGCTCAGTCTCTGAGGTCCCAGGAGTTGCCTGAGGAGGACTTTAAGGAGGGTTTGGCACACGGGCATTTCATAAAAGGCGGATGAATGAATGAGTGAATGGTTGACTATTCAGCCCCAAGATGCCCCACGTTTCCTCTGAGGAAGAGTTCCAGTTCTTCCACATGAGGCTGGTCATGGCAGAGATGAAAGCAACAAGTGCTGTGCCCACACCCCTGTGCCCACACCCCTGTGCCCACTCAAAGGACTGGAGAACCTAGACTGCCACGGTAGAAGCCACCTGCTACTGCCCGGCCAGAAAGCCCAGGAAGCTTCCCTCTGAGGAGGGCTGCCCCACTGTTCTCTGGGGCTGGCGGGGAAGGCTCTGCCTCCCAGGACACCGCCAGCCTGTGCTGGGGTGCCCCTGGGGCTGAGCCCGACTCAGCATACGCACCTGCGGCTGCTCTTTGGGGAAGTGCAGGCCCCCCAGCTTCTGCACCCACAAATAGGGGTGCCCCAGTTCAAGCACATAGTCGCTGAGGCTCAAGATCCTGCAGGAAACAACACAGGCCACTTCTGTCAAGGCTGGGGCCTCCTCTCAGGGCACCCCCCCCCCGCCCAACCTTGGCTCAAGTTCTTCTCTTCCCTCAGGCTGTGCCCAGCTTGGATCTCTAACCTTGGCCAAGCTACTTCACTCGAATGGGCCTCAGTTTCCTCATTTGTAAAAGGGGGCGGGGGGCCCCCCTGCAAAGGATTTGGCAGATGCCCTTCTGTCCTCCAAGGAGGACATCCCTGTGCCTCCCCCTCCTCCATCCCTGTCACTTTGTACCCTGCTGCACTTCTCAGGACTCTCGAAAAGCCTCTCCTGTGGTAAGACCACCCCCACCCCAGTCTGGTCCCACGTGTGCATATGTGTGTGTGTGTGTGCGCGAGTATGTGCGTGTGTGCACGCGTGCACATATGTCCTCCATCTGTACACAAGCCAGTGGAAGGAAGTAGCTGAGTCCTGGTATCCCCACTGTCTGCAGGACAGGGCCACTTCATAAATGGGGGATCTGATCTCTGCCTGACTTCTTCCCTCAGACCTAAACCTGGAGGCGGTCTGCATGGTGTGGAGAACAGAGCACTGGACGTGGAGGCAGGAAGACCTGGGTTCAAATCCTTCCAAGAAGGCACAAGCTGTGTGACTCTAGACAAGTCCCTTGGTCTCTCTGGGCCTTGGCCTTGCCATCTAATTAACACTACGGTCCTTCAATTCCCTTCTGGCTCTGGAGCTGGGTCCTCGGAGGCGTCCCCTCTGATTGGCTCTTCACTCGGATCAGACCTTTTCCATCTGCTCAGAGCCTACCCAAAGGGCAACCTGCCCTCGTGACCCCAGGGAAGAGGGCCCCCTTTGCTCTCCACTCCATCAGTGCAAATGCTGTTATCTTTTTTTGTGTGTGTGGGGGGGCAATGAGGGTTAAGTGACTTGCCCAGGGTCACACAGCTAGTGTCAAGTGGCGGAGACTGGATTTGAACTCAGGTCCTCCTGAATCCAGGGCCAGTGCTTTATCCACTGCGCCACCTAGCTACCCCACTGTTATCCTTCTACAGAGGATGCCGAGGGCCTGCCAGGTTGGGTGACGGGTACCCGGTGAGCTAAGATGTGGCTCAAGCCCACATCTGCTGAGTCTCAGGCCAGAACCCTTCCCAGCACCCCTTCTTCCCTGCTCCAGGGGGTCACCTTTACTGCTGCCCTCCTAGCAAACTCCTGGCTCTAAGACATGCCCACTGGAGACCTGGACTCCTTGGCACCCGGAGAGAGGCTGACGTACCCGACTTTATCAAACTGGTACCGGTTGGCTGGGTTGGGGGTCTTCTTGCCGTGGTCCCCAGGATATAGGCAGCTTAAGATCATGTCAGGAGATAGCAGGTCACTGGGAAGAGGGAGGAAGGGGGAGGTGTGAGGACTGTCTGTGCCCAGGGGCCACCTGGCTTCGGAGCTCTGGAGGGCAGCTCCTGCCTTCCAGTGCCCTTGGCCTAACACAGAGGCCAGCCCCAAAGAGCTATGGGATCTTGGAGCAGGGTTCCCCATGCACACCCTGTGAGACAAGGCATGCAAGGGTCCCTAACCCCATTTTACAGACGAGGGAAGGAGCTCTCCAGGGTCATTAGCTGGAGAGAGGCGGAAAGGCTGGGAGATGCCCATTCTTATTGCAGGACACTCGATGTGTTACCTAGTGGCCTGAGCACCCCTTGGAGGGCAGCGTGGCCCCAACTCTGGGGAAGACAGAATATAGACAGAACACGCCGCTCAGGGCCCTTGGGCAGACCCTCTACACTACCCACTCCAGACCCCCCGAGGGAAGACATTCTCTTCTGCACTGGAGACAAGGTGACCTGACAAACCAGAACAGAGCCGGCAACAGCGACCTTGCCACTACCAACAAGGGCTGGGACGGAAAATAATTAAGTGTGACAGGCAGACGAGAGCCAGCCCCGTTCCCTTCCCTGCAGGCAGCTATCCAAAAGGAAGGGGAAGCGAGCACACACACACACACACAGCACACTTTCTTTCTGGGGGGATGGATGGGGTATCTCCTCAGCCAAGAGATCAGAAAGGGACATGGGGCGTGTTACCAACCCCCCAAGGGCCCATCACGGCTCAGAGGGAGCTATGGGGAAGCTCGGGCTCCTTCTGATGGGCTCAGGAGGGAACCAGAGGCCCTGTCCTCCTCTCTTCTCACACCAATAAGGAAGCCTCAGGCCCCCGTCCAGCCATCCCTTTCTGTGGCCCTGCCAAGGGCTGAGCTCGGCTGCCACAGGCAAGCAGCGCCCCTTGCGGTGCCCTGGGAAAGCGGAGCCGGCAGAGCGGCTTTCCCTAAGACTGTGACCTAAAGGCCATCCCGGAGATTGCACCATTTGGGCAGGCCCCGGCCAGGCTTGCTGGGCGGCACTCTCTAGCTGAGCTTTCCTCCCTCCCCATCAAGTCTGAGCACCAGCACAGGCGGGTGGGCGGGCAGGCTGGGGGCTCAGCCCTCTTCTAAGGGCCGGGGGCACACACTTCCGGGACAGAGAGAGGCGCCCCGTCCCGATCCCCCCTCCCCGCAACAGCTTAAGTTTGGGGAACATACCCTGCGCTGATTGGCATGACGATCTCTGTCGCGGTGCTCACTCTGGCCTTCACAGTCATGATGTTGAGGTTCATGAGGTAGTAAAAAGTCAGATGGAGCACACTGTCATCTGCAAGAGGATATGGGGGGTGGGGAGTCACAGAGGCGGACCACAAGCATGAGCCACATAGGCCAATGACAGCTGACGGGAGGAAACGGGCACTAGGCCACACAGCTGGGGCAGAAAAGCTCAGCCAGGGATGAATTTCGTGCCATCCAAGTTGTGGAAAGAAGCTCTTCTGCCACTTCAAACCCCCAACCTCAGAGGCAGCACAGGATGGTTGCTCAACTCGGTGTCAGGAGAGACCCGAGTTCCAATCCAGGCTTTGCCTCTTCCTGGCTGCGTGTGTGACCTGAGGCCCTGCCTCCCAAGTCCTTGTCCTGGGACCTCCTACTCTCTCACCTCTGCACTTGAGGTCGAGCATGACAGACAGTGGGTGTCTCTTGAGCATCTCCTTCCGCTTGTCGTCCAGCTGAACACCCAGGGTGGGGCGTCGGCGCTTCTGGGGACAACGGAGCAGAGTCACCTTCTCAGCCGCTGCCTCGGCTTCCTGAGAAGCCATCATCCCCACAGCCCCAACCCCCCCGCCTCGCACCACCGCCCATCTTTGGGGAGGGGTCCTGGGCCCTTACTGTGGTCTGCTCCTCCTCAGCATCCGAGTCGCTCTCGTCATCTATAGCCAAAGAGAGAAGGGAGAGAAGCCGGGGCTGCCCTGAGGGCTCCTTAAGGGCCAACAGACCCCACTCCCCCCAAGGCCTGTGGCTGCCTCCTGGCCCAGGCCTCAGCCACGTGGCCTCCAGCACGTGGTGAGATGACTTGGGACTGCAGCAGGGGAGAAGTCAATGGAGCTGAGCTTTTACCTTGAGAATCCTCGGGCGGTTTGTACAGAGCCTTCGCTTCTTCCACACTGCCCTCTATGGCCACAGACAAGGTTTTATCTGAAGGCAGTTTGAAAAAACAACATCAGAATTCAAGAGCTATGAGCCTATAGAAAGACATGTCCTGGGGGCAGGTGGGGAAAGCTGGCTAGTCTGGGGCTTCAGACTACCCCATGAGGAGAAGAGGCCAGGACATGTCCCAGGAGGGCGACCCCCAAGGTGGCAACGAGCGCACGCCTCTCCCAGGCAGTACTAGGGTGTCATGAGCTAGATGAAATCCCCCAGAATTCTCCTGTCAGCAGGCGTGAGAGCTCCCGCCCCAAGGTTCTGCCTGCAGTGGCCGGAGGCCTGCCTGAATGCCATAGGTCCTAAGAGGGGAGGTTGGGCCAGAAATCCCAGGGCTCCAAAGGTGCTGACTACCCTGCCCCCACTTCTGCAGGCCCTAGTACAGTCAAAGGGGTCCTGGGTTCTCTACAGTAAGTGGGACAAGAAAATTTCTAGGATGCCAAGTCATCGAGACAGCGGGTCACTGCTGTCTAGCCCAGCCGAGTGCAACCTCAAGGGGCACTGGACAAACATGCTCAGCTCCTTCCTGGGCCGGTGGAATGCTCGGGGCACTACCTGGAAAAGGGATAAGAAAGACGCAAGAAAAGAAAAATACTCACCCTGCCTAGGGGGCTGGGAGGAAGGTTTCATGTAAGCTAATGGAGCCAACAGGACAGAGAAGAGGAAGGGAACAAAGGAGACAGAAGGGAGAGAAGACTCAAGAAAAGACAGTAACGCAGTAATGTACTGGTGCATATGGCTGGAGGGGACATAGATGCCCTAAGCTGCTGCTGGGCACAGCCTTCATCTGACAGGAAGGCAGGGCAAGGGGAGGCGTTGGGCAGACCTCCTGGCAGCCTCTGGGGCCCCCACAGAGTCCCAAGCATTCCCAGGGCTTCCTGAGAATCAGATTGCCCTCTCCCTATTCTGTGACTGACAACATGCCTCCGGGCATCAAGAAGGCCAGAGCAGCCAGTGACTGACGAGTGGGGATGGGGCCAGAGTCCCTTGAGAGACAGAAGACACAGCCCTGGCCCCTCCCATCTGCCCGTGAAGCTTGATAATCTTGTCCAACTCAAAGGCAAGAGCATCTCAAATGCTGCTGTTTCATCAGCTTCCTCCAGCCTTGCTCAGCACTGGGGATGGGGAGGGGAGGGGTAAAGCCACCCGACCCCGAGGGAAGCATCCCCCGAGTCCCCAGATGTTGCCTACAGGGAGCCGAGGTTCAGCAAGGCCACCTGGATAGCCACACCCAGCCCTCCTAAGCCCGGCCTGCTTCCAGACACTTACCGCAGGCCTGCCCATAAGCACTGGCCTGGACGAAGAGTACGTAGAGGGGCGGGGGAAGGTGACGGGCGGTCTCGTACTGCTTGTGAGCCTGGTCAAACGGCATAAAGAGATACTCCTGCACCGGGAGGGAGGCCTGACCAAAAGAGAAACAAGAAGCCGCCTGTCTTAATCAGGCACTACCCAGACAATCCTGCATTTCCTCTCCAGAGGTCCCCAAATCCTGCCTGAGCCGTCACTGGGGAGCGAGAGGAGGCTCAGGAAAGCGAGGCCTTGCCTGCTCAAGTGTTAGAGACAGCATTCGAACCCAAGCCCTCCTGCTGACTCACACAACAAAATGTCAAACCAGAAGCGTTTGTCCTTGTGGGAGAGGAGGAGCCTGGCAGCCGGGGCAGAGGGCCTCCTCTTCCCGTGGCGGTGGGGGCTGCTGTCCAGCATGGCAGAGGAAGGGCCCAGCAAGGTCGGGGGGGGGGGGGGGGGCAGGTGGAGGGCCTCAGGCAGCCCCACTGCTGGCACCAGTCCAGGGGACACTGCAGGGACACGTTCTGGCTCCAAGTCAGACCAAAGTCTAACAAAGCACAGAGAGCTGCCTCGGGCCACGTGGTTTTCTCCACAATACATAGTAGTCTCAAAAAAGAGGATGGAGCACCTCCTGTTGGGTCCAGGCCAGAGAGGCTCTCTGGGTGAACCAGAGGGCCAGTGATGTCCCTTCCAAATCCTGTGACTCTTCCCAAGGGCCCCTGGCACCCATGGCCATCTGGGACTCCCAGAATCCGAGCCACATCCAGCCCATCTTGTAGCCGATCAAGAATCTCTTCCTTTCTCGAACTCGCTGCGCTTCTGCTCAGAGCCTCAGTAACAGACCCCCGAGGCGCTCACTGTCCTTAGGGTCCCTATGTCAGGCCTCCATCTCCCCTCATGCAGGCACCTCACCCCCCAGCACTTCAGACACACAGAGTGCTTTGGGTGTTGATTGCCCCACACCTGGGGACAGAACAAGGATCGTGGATTTGCCTTTCTCTGTACCCCAGCATGAAGCACAATGCAGAGCATACAGCAAGCACTTAATAAAAGTCTGTGGTTGAATCTGTCCCTGTAACTTCACCAAGGTTACTCCCCTGCTTGTTCCAATGGGCTCCTGTGGTGCTGGTTCTAAACCGACCAGCCTCATCCTCGGATGCTGACTGCTCCTGAAAGGATGGCCAGTCTTGGCGAGTCACGGGTGATGGGAGACCACCTCAACACGTCTCACGTCCCATACCCGAGTTCTCCAGGGTCCCACAGGGGATCCCTTTTGGATCATCAGCTGTGTCCCTCACTAACCCTTCACTGGGAGGCTGAGGCCATCACAGTGTTTCTTCACAGGCCTTCCCTGAGCTCAGTCTACACCTCGAACGACTGGCCCCCGATGAGTGCCTGCTGATGCAGCTTCTGCGATCCCGGCATCTTTACTCCAGATTGGATCCTCCTTTTCACAATGTTGCATCGCCTCTCACACATTGCTGTCACTAAGCTGACTGTCTGGCCCTCCCATAAGCCAGGGGCCCAGCATTTTCGAGGAGCATGTGAGGTCAAAAGCAGGCTGGCCCACTGAGTATCTCTAATAGTCATCCATGCTTCCTTGCCTCAGGTCCCGCCCCATGCAGGCCTTGTTTCTGCAGCAGGTCCTATCCTGGACTAGAAGGGATCCCCACGTTGTGGCTTGAGACATGTAACTTTATACATGAAATCTTTTGTAACTGGACCATGTGTCCAACACGTGTCATGTTACAACACCAGCCCCTGCCAGAGATGCCTACCAGCTGTGAGGGAGAATTCAGGATGGGGTCCCTGGCTGTGGAGAAAGGAGCCCTCGCTCTAGCCAGGAGCATGAGTACCCCGACTTGCCAGTAATTTCTCTGGGGCCCTGGAACACCTCACTCTCCAAAAGCTGCCCGAGTATGGTAACTGCCTCTTCTTCCCTACAACTTAATCCCATCCCGAGGACTGAGCAGCCATTCGTATCCTCAACACCAACAGTCCTTGGCAAGGGTTGAGCCCAAGCACTGGGGCAGCCACGGTGACTACCCGTTGCCCTTTCCCCATGACCCCATTCGATGGAAAGCCCCTCATCCTTACTCCTCACTGAGCCCGAGCAAGCGGCTTCCTTTCACCCTTCACGTGCTCCTCCCACGCGAGCACCGGGCCCATCTTTCTTCTTTTCATTTTTGGTCCCAGCCTCATAACCGGCCCTCAGCCCTGCAAGTTATCTCGAAGGTTCAAAAGGTCTCAGAACCCGTGGCAGGAGGGGCCCTTGCTGACTCAGGTCCTAGTCATCCCGCCTACAGCTTGTTTGCATAAAGTCCCTGACTAGGCTGGAGCCCCTTGAAGGAAGGGACTATCTTTTGCCTTCTTCTGTATTCCCAGCACTTAGCGGAGTGTCGGGCACATGGTAAGTGTTCACTAAAACTCGCTAGAGACTAGTCGTTCCCCAGTAATGAAAAAGTGGCCAAAGATGCCCGGTCTGCAACTAAGCCCCTAGTGTTGGGCATGGATGTGCGCACTTGTTTGATGGGCTCAGCAGGTGCTTCCTGACCCCGGCACGTCCTCGCACCACACAAGCAGGAGGTCCCAGACCCAAAAGGATCAGGCCAATAAACACTTCCTGGCAGAGGAGTCCCAGGCTTCAGTCTCCCCAGAAGAGGCGGCAGGTCTGGCACTTACCTGCATGATGCTGTTCAGCCGAGGCTGAAGGCTGCTCAGGTATTCCTTCTTGACTTCGATCTCCTTCAGGATTTTCTCTTTGCTGGCTAGACACTCTTTGTACTTTTCTGCCAACCTGATAGAGGAAGTTACGACATTTGGTCTGGAGAAGTGTTCTTCTGAGGCTCTGTTCAGGGACCGCCCCCCTCCCCCCGCCCCGCCCTGGCACCCACACTGTCACACAGGCACAGTCAGACCTGAGGGGGCAGGGTTACAGTTTCATTCTGTGCCAGAGAGGGAGGGAGGACAACAGAGCAGCTGACATTTCTACGGTGTGAGTGCTTCAGCTCTAGCTTTCCAATTTTACAGATGAGGAAATGGAGACCAGAGAGCCCAGGGATCTCCTGCCCTCCCTGGTCCAGAGGAATGCAGAAGGCCTGGATCTGAATACTGGCCCTCACATCTCGTGGCTGTGTGACTCTCTGGAGAGGTTGTTTCTAAAAAGCAGAGTGCTAGGCCAGGGTAATGCTAGGAGGTGATGGGAGCGGCAGACAGGAGATCCAGGGAGCAGGGCAGCTGCCGTCAGCTCGCAAGAGCCACGAGGCTCTGTGGCTCTGACTGAAGGGAGAACCCAGCCTGCAAGACTGGAGGCTCCTGTGCTGAGCCCTTCTCACTGCCTCAGGTCAGATGGCCCTCATGTGCTAATAGGATTCTGCATCATCAGACATCTCTCGGTTAGACTGTAAGCTCATTCAGGCCACACAGGCACTGGCTTAGTGACCTCCCAGGGCTGCAGTGAAAATCAAAGGAACCACAGAACCTGAGGCTCAGGGACAGGTTCTCATGCCTTTCAAAGACACGGCATGACTCTGAACAACCAGAATCACCAAGTAACCTCTCAAAACAGAAACGTCTAATCAGAAAGCAGGGAAGGGGGGCTGAGGCTAGGCTGCTGGTCTCTGGTAACTACAAAGCCAGGACTTGAGTTGAACTATTTTTGTTTTTTGGGTTTTTGTTTTTTTTTGTGGGGCAATGAGGATTAAGTGACTTGCCCAAGGTCACACAGCTAGTAAGTGTCTAGTGTCTGAGGCCAGATTTGAACTCAGTTACTCCTGAATCCAGGGCTGGTGCTTTATGCATTGCACCACCTAGCTGCCCCCGAGTTGAACTATTTTTGAATCTTCAAGAGGGAGTGAGGCCAAGCATCTGACCCCTTGGTGAAAGACCACGTCCTTCCCCGGGACACAACGATTACGTTTACCTCTTCCGCTGCTCCAGCTCCCAGTCAAGGCGAGCGAGGGTCTGCTGGTGAGGGTCCCCCATGGTGATGTCACACTTGCTGATCTCGGGAGGGGCCTCCCGATAAAATTCCTCCATACTCACCAGCTCAATTTCTTCATGCTTTGACCTTAAAAAAGAAGCAAGATTCAAGCCTTAGCTTCTGGGAAAATTCAATCATGGACCCACCAGAGCCACAAGCTTCTGTCTCAAGGCCCAGCTGCAAGTTCCCTGGCTGACTGATGACTATTCACCTCCGATTCACCCAGGGAGTTCCCCAGTCTTCCTGTCCTTGGACTTAGCCACTGACCCTTAATAAAAATGCTGTCAGAACAAGAGCAGCCCCAGAAGAGAGGAAATATCCCTTCTTTTCCATGGAAAAGGGAGGGATATATGGATACACTGGCCTTTTTTTGGCTTCTCTTTGCCACTCTGTGGTAACCTTGTATAAGTTAGTTTTGTTTAACTGTGTTTGTTACAACCGAGGGCTCATTGGAGGAGGACAGGAAGATGGTTTATCCAGAAACAAAGGAAATATGAAAACAAAAATCTATCAATATTACTTCACTGTTTTAAGAACATGAAAAGAAAGGGGGAAATGCTGTAAGGAGAAAAAAAAGAATCCAGTACAAATCAGAGAAAGACAGGAAAAGAAATGGTGGTCATTATCTGGAGACAACAGAGGCCTGTTGTCTTTCCAGAAGGAATGAATACAAGATAGGCCCGTGTCTCCAAGCCTTACTAACCAGATGAGTGTCTCTGTTTCTGGTGACTCACATTAGTACAAATTACACCACCGGAAGGAATCTTGCAAGTACTTTACCAAAGATTAGTTAGTGAGGGAAGAACCTGAAGCTCATAGAGGTATAGACGATGTTTTCCCTGCTGCCCACTGAAAAAAGGCAGAATGCCTAAGAGAAAAATCATTTAAGAAATGAATAGGGAATTAAGATGGTATCCGAGATTGAGATTTTTATTCCAGGCTCCTAACAGGGATGGAGGAAGGTACAAAGGCAGTTAGAATATATGTGCCTTTGGTCTCATAAATCTAATCCAAACTAAACCAAAACAGGAGGGGGGAGAAAACTCCACAAACCCTGACAAAGAGCAGGCATGATGCACTCAGGGTGGCCGTCACAGGACGCAGATGCCCCAAAAGAAATGGGGACCTCAGAGAGCTTGGGCCAACTGTGCAGAGAGATGAACTCAAGAGTCAAATTCAAGGAAGCAAATGAGAACTTAGAATTATCCCAGAGGTTTGGTGGGGAGATGGAATCTAGTACTGGTTGGGATTAGCTTATTAAAAAGATATACTGAGGGGCAGCTAGGTGGCACAGTGGATAGAGCACTGGGCCTGGAGTCAGGAGTACCTGAGTTCAAATCCGGCCTCAGACACTTAACACTTACTAGCTGTGTGACCCTGGGCAAGTCACTTAACCCCAATTGCCTGACTAAAAAAAAAAGATATACTGAAACTCATCCAACCATTCTGGAGAGCAGTTTGGAACTAGGCCCAAAGGGCTAGAACACTGGGCATACCCTTTGATCCAACAATACCACTGCTAGGTCTTTGTACAAAAATATTTATAGCTATTCTTTTTGTGATGGCAAAGAATTTTAAATTGAAGGCATGTCCATCAATTGGGAAACAGCTAAACAAGTTGTGGTATATGCTTGTGATGGAATACTACTGTGTTAGAAGAAACAACAAGCAGGAAACTCTCAGAAAAACCTGGGAAGACTTATACAGACAGATGCTAAGTGAAGTGAGCAGAACCAGAAGAACATTGTACAAAGTAACAGTAATACTCTATGATGAACAACTGGGAATGACTTAGCTATTACCAGCAATACAATGATCCAAGACAATTCTAAAGGGCTTATGATGAAAAATGCTAACCACCTCCAGAAAAAGAACTCGTGGGGGTCTGAATGCAGAGCGAAGCACAGTATTCTTCATAGCCACCTTTCTGGGGGGAGTGGGGAGGGTCTTTATCTTCTCACACAGCATGACTAATATGGAAGTGCTTTATATGACTGCGCATACAGAACCACTATTTAACTGCTCACTATCTTAGGGAGAGGGGAGGTGAAGGAGGGAACTTGGTAAAACTGTTAAAAAATTGTCTTTACGTGCCATTGGGAAAAAACCAAATATCATTAAAGAGAAGGCGATGACGACAACATGCCCAGCAAAGTTGGGAAATGATGGAGAGGGCTGTGGGGACCATACCATCAGCCCACAAGCCACTCATCTGTCAGGCATGAGACAACAAGGACAGGCCACTCTCACGATGCCCGAGTGCTCTTGGGGCCAAAAGCAGAGCATCCAATCTTCTCATCTTTCCAAAAGCAGAAGAACAAACCAAGGGGTAATTCTATTCCACATCTGATTGACACCAATAAGGAGGAATTTGTTACTGCAGTGGAAATGACAGTTACAGTGGGGGAAGGGAGAAGGAAGAATGACCTCTTTTTCAGGTTATAATAAAACCAGGAATAGTCTGACACGCACTCCATACTATGGGACAGGAATCATCATAGTGTTCAGAAGAAGGATAAACAGGATTCCTGGGCCTAAATTCTTCCAAGGCCTGGCACAGTGCCTGACACATAGGTGATTAATAAATGCTTGTTACCTTAACTTACAGGGAAAATTGACCTGAAGGGATGGAAAACTACCCAGAAGAATATAAATATTTTGGTTTTCTTTGGTGGGGCAATGAGGGCTAAGTGACTTGCCCAGGGTCACACAGCTATTAAGTGTCAAGTGTCTGAGGCCAAATTTGAACTCAGGTCCTCCTGAATCCAAGGCTGGTGCTTTATCCACTGCGCCACCTAGCTGCCCCTCCCCCCTCGAATATTCTGAAAATAAACGAAAGTGAATCTGATCAAGCGGAAAAAGGAGGCTTGTCTGAAAGACCAACTTAGATTCACCCTGGATTTTAAAAGTCAGGTACAGAAATGGAAGCAAGGGCAAGTAACTGAGGATGAATACAAAAGTGTGGTACAGTCAGAAAACTGTCCATGATACTAAAGCTCAGCATGAGCTAAGGCAGGCGATGAAAGATAAGCAAGCTTAAAAACAACTTTTTTTTTTTTGGTTTTACTGTGGGAAAAGGGATCAAAAAAGGCTAGGACCACAGATCAAGGTGACTGGGAGGATAACCGATGAAAACAGAAAGATGAAAGCTGTCGATTTTCATTTGCTTCTCTTTCCTCTGCCCAAGAGGAGGACCTTTACAGGAAAGAAGCAGAGCTGGTAAAAAGGAGGCTGAAACAAGACCAGTTAGATAGTAAGAGAGCTCCTCACCGCCCTGCCCCCTCAAGTCACACAGCCCAGAACTGTGGGGCTGAGGGATGGTGGTTGGCTTTGGAGGGGTCTATGGTTCAATGCTGATGGCTCTTTGCTGCCTGGGAGGTAGTCTCTAAACTCTGGTTTCCTCATCTATAAAACGGAGGGGTGGGGCTAGACCAGACTGCCTCGGAAGTTCTTGCCAGCCCTAACCTGATGAACCTACAAACAGTATCAGATACAGAAAACCACTGGCAAAGGGGATTGCCGACCCAGTTTGGGTGCTAATCTGATAGATCTCAAAGCATGAGCCAAGTACACAGGACTAAGGGGGGACCGACCCAGTTCTTAAGAAAAGAGAAAAGAATGGGATCTCAAGAACAGAGGGTACTGGGTTTGGCTTTGATCCCTGGCAAATTCCTGGTAAAGTAATAATTGAGGAGAATCAAGAACAGGAAGTGAGATCACAAGGAGCTAGCATGGCTTCAACAGCTCATGCCAGACTAACCTCACTTTCTTCTTGAGAGGACTGCAAAGTTGGCAGATAAATAAAATGATAAGAACAGAGATAACCCAGATTTTGGTCAAGCCTCTGACACAATCTCTTGTACTATTTTTGTGGAAAAGCCAGAGACAGGGATGAAGGGATGTCACAACTGCACAGATTCAGATGCAGCTGAATGGCTGAACCAGAGAAATCAATGGAGGCTCTCATAGCAACATAGGCAGAGGCCTCCAGAGGAACACCCGAAACTGGTCCCATTCATTCCACCATTTTTATCAATGGTGTGGATAAAGGCATAAGAAAGATACTTCAAGTTGGGGAGGACACAGAACATCGTTATAACCAGCACTGCATAATCATCTTGGGATCCCACCCAAATCCTAACAGGTTAGAACACCGGGCCCAATCAAAGACAACATGTAATAAGCATAAATGTAAACCCTTACGTGTGGGTTTAAAAAAATAAAATTGACTTCAAGATAAGGAGCTGCTCTAGGTTAGAAACTTGTCTGAAAAACATCTGAGAGGATTTTATTTAACAGCAAGCTTAATAGTCCCTAATGTGAGGTAGCTGGTATCACAAAGAATGCTGGGCCAGGAGTCAAGAAGACCCAAGTTCAAATCAGGCCTCGGATGCTCACTTGCACTGTGACCTTGGGCAAATCACTTCACCTCTGCTACCTCAGTTTCCTCAACTGCAAAGTGGGGATAATAACTTCTACCTTTGTAAGCAAATCTCTGTCAAAAAAGTACTTACCAGGGCAGTGGATAAAGCACAGGCCCTGGATTCAGGAGGGTCTGAGTTCAAATCTGGCCTCAGACATTTGACATTTAATAGCTGTGTGACTCTGGGCAAGTCACTTAACCCTCACTGCCCCAAGCAAAAAAAAAAAAAAAAAAAAGGCACTTCCACAGTGACTGGCACAGGGCAGATGCTACATAGTCTCTTCCCTTCTGTTCCCCACCCCTGCCCTCAGAGTGATCTGGCAGTCAAGACACCTAACTCAATCACAGACTGAATTCAAGAGGTAAAGTGTCCAAGATGAGGGAAACAAGAGTTCTGCTGTCCTCCAGCCAGGTGAGACCTTATCAGGAACATCGTGTCACCATTTTGGAAGGGACACTGATCGCGTCACCATTTTGGAAGGGACACTGATCAGCTGGAGAGCTCCCAGAGAAGAGAAACCAGGATTGATTTCAGGCTGCAGGAGGACTAGCTGACGGAGCTGAAGATGGCTGTCTAGCTAAAGAAAGCCTCAGGACTTGACACTGAAGTGGTGGAAGAGCTGTGAGAGGAAGAAGCCTTGGGCTGCTTGGTCCAGAGGGCCAAAGCAGGAGCAGCAGGCAGAAAGGGCAAAGAGGAGGATTCAGGCTTGGTCCAAAGACTCCTTTCCCTATAGAACACTGAGAGCTACTCCAAAAGAAAGAAAAGGCCACAGAGGCTTTTTTTTTTTTTTGGTGAGGCAATTGGAGTTAAGTGACTTCCCCAGGGTCACACAGCTAATAAGTGTTAAGTGTCTGAGATCATATTTGAACTCAGGTCCTCCTGACTCCAGGGCTCATTTTCCTCCACCCCCCCCCCCTTTTCACTGGAGTCAGGAATGTTGTCAAGGATTTTATTTTGGAGCATGGGTTTGGGTTAGGGATCCCCTCCTCCTCTGAAATTCTATAATTCTGTAAATAAGGACCCAGAAAGAACATTTACTTAATGTTCAGATGACAGGGAGCTGGAAGGACTATTAGCTAATTCAGTGAGTGACAAGATCAACTCAGTAGGCAGGAACACCAAGTTCAGGAAGATGAAATCTAGCAGGGAGAAAAGGACATTCTTTCATTTAAATTTTTAAAAACTGCAGAGATCTCGAGTGGAGGTGGCCTGGCTTAGGAGCAGCTCATGGTTCCATGCTGAACACAAATGTAATTACTAGACTGACATCCCCAAAAGGGCATGCTCATTTAGGTTGCATTAACATATGTTCTGAATCTGGAGGGGGGCAAGCAGAAAAGGAAGGAGATAAGAGACTATGCGCCTTATGAAGAATGTGGATGTTCCTAAGTCCATCCAGCCTTGCAAAGAGGACACAGGACAACTGCTGTCCTGAGCATGATGGAGGTGGTGCTACAACTGTAAAAAATCAGGTCAATTCTCAAAAGTGTAAGCAATTAACACATGAATGGTGGGAATCTGGGAGAAAAAAGTCAACAGGGAGTAACAGAAAGGGACAGTGTGACTTCGAAGGGAGTCATTGCTGTACATCCAGGTGGAACCTGCTAGGATTATCCCAGTTTGGTTGGTTGTCATTTTTTTCTGTTTGTTTTCCCAGCTCCAAGTTGTCAGCTGACACAACCCAATAAAAGACTCAGCTCCCAAGGCCTTTCCTTTCCCAGCTGTGAGATTTCTGTGTGGGGTCTTTCCCAGTCCACTGCACTCCCCAGCCGCTGCCCCATGCGCTGCCCTGCCCCCAATACTCACTTAAACTCAAGGCATTTGGTGATCTCTTTCTGCAGGTGCATCACCTCATAGAGCAGGTTCTGGAGTTGCAGGTGATAAGCATCCACCTTCTGCTTAGCCTGTAGGGAGGAGGTGAGACTGAATCACTGGCAAGGATGGAAAGGAGAGATGGGGGCGGAGCAACAACAGGTGGACTCCCCGTCCAGCCCTACCTCATGAGTCTGATCGCGCCCCTTCTTCAGTCTGATGTGAGCCAGCCGGTTCAGCTTCTTCAGGGTCATGAAGTGAACACAACTCTGGATCCTCCTCTCTTCAATTTCAGAAGCCTGGGCAGAAATGGATGTGGGAAAAGGTGGGTGTTGCCTGTGGGCCCAGCCCTTTGCAGAATCCATCACAGGCGTGTGGCCCATTCCAAGGAAGAACAAAAGACAACTTGGAAGAAAACCAGGACTAACCAAAAGGGAACTAAGGAAATGAAATTTCTCATTAAGACTCATTAGAAGGACCAGGAAAGATTTAAAATCCAGAACACTACTTGTGTATTTGTTGGGTCCTGGGTTTGGAAATCTCATCATTCATTTTTGAGCAAGATGCTAAATAATCACTGTGATTACATGGGAATATAAACTATAAAAGCACTCTCTTCACTTGTATCATACCAAGAATAGCAATAACCACTTAAATTAAAACAATGGCTCTCCAGCTGTGGGCTCAGACCCTAAATCATGGTGAGCTACGAGTGTCAGGAAACAGGCAGGTCCCAGTGGCATCCTAGTGTACCAACATCTAGTAGTCAAGGAACTTGCAGCTTCTAGGACTCCAGAGTCCAAGTTGCTCATCTGATATTACCAGATTAAATTTCATTAATACAGGTGAGTGCTCCCCACAGCTAAGTAACCAAGGGGCTCTGGGTCTGTTCTGGCAACTAAAACTACCAAAAGAAGGAATAAAAACTAGAGGACTTCAGGCATAAGCCTGGGGCCGCCTGACCAAGGGCCAAACACAAAGCTACCAACAACCCATGGGCAGGGGCTGAGGGAGCTTCATCCCTGGCCATTTGGGGATGTAATTTATGAACTAATCAGTTGGGATGTGAACAATCTGTAGACACCTCTATTGAATCAACCAACCAAAAGTATAAGTGCCCGGGCCACTGGATGAAATCAGATGAGGAAATGGACTTGGACTGGTTAAAAGATTTAGACGTACGTTTGGGCCTGGAAGGTTCCTGAAGAAAAAGCATCCCAGCAACTGCTTCCATCTTAAGCTTTGAGGAGCCAGACCCTTCTACCTATGACCCAAAGCAGCAAAGGGGGTGGGAACGAGCCCAGTGAATTAACAGAGATCAGTAGAATTGTTCATGTTTTATACATGATCGATTAACTGACTCTGCAACTCAAAGAAGTGTTCTTAACTGAT
This sequence comes from Dromiciops gliroides, assembly GCF_019393635.1. Classification (NCBI taxonomy): domain Eukaryota; kingdom Metazoa; phylum Chordata; class Mammalia; order Microbiotheria; family Microbiotheriidae; genus Dromiciops; species Dromiciops gliroides. The sequence continues at coordinate 10,148,073 of NC_057861.1, read as the reverse complement.
GGGGGGGTACAGCATCTTTTTAATGACATTAATTGGGACTGAAGGGCATCTTCTCAATAGTAGAAGAACGAAGGACTGGAGTTCAGAGAACTGAGGTTCAAATGCCCATTTACTGAACTTTATTTAGCTTACCCCTGGTGTGACCTTGTCTAGGTCAAGTAACCCCCGTTTCTCATCTATAAAACGAGGGGACTGGAGAAAAAATATATGTTAGTTTTTTTAAAAACAGGTACACATGTGCGGGTGCTACAGATGTGGAATGCTGCATGCATTTTCAAATGAAGTCATTGTATTCTAAGTCTTACTAAACTGTTTTACTTGTCACAAGAAACCTCTGACAGGGTGGGGTTAATCTGTAAATGTTTACAAAATAAAAACAAATCAATGAACTCATTAATTAGCTGGTGCCCTGCATTCAGCTCAATTTAATCCAGCAGACCTGGAGGCACTGGGGAGCAATAGAAAGAACACCTGAGTTTCAATGCCAGTTCTGATACTTAACACCTAAGTGACCAGGAGTAAATCACTTCATCTTAACCTCCTCATCTGTGAAAGGAAGGGAGTGGACAAGATACTCTGCTCCCTGCCAACCGGGTGCATAAAAAGGAAGCTGTACGCTAACATCTGCCTCCATCAGCAGAGTCCCTTGTAAGGTAGAAGCACCATTCAACTGGTACCTGGCAGGAGGGGGTACTGCTTGCCCCCCCACCTCCTTGTCCATCTACTGGACTCATCCTGGCCAGACTATGATGGTCCGACTACCAGTACACACACCATTCTCCCTATTGCTTTATCAGTAACAGGGATGTTAAGAAGGGGCTGGATTTTGGAGAAAAGATGCTGAGTCTGTTCTGGACATTCCTCTCCTTTCCTAAGATCCGCCTCAAACCCCTGTTCTGACTTCTGTCCAAGGAAGTGGCGGCTCTTCTCCATGAAACTAATTTCTCTGCTACTCACTCTTGATTTCCTCACGCTTGCCTCATTCATCACTCTCCCCAACTCGGTCACCTTTAATTTCTTCTATCTAAATCCTCCATCCAATTCCTACTCAGGTCTGCACCATCCCAAGAAACCTTCGTTTGACTGTATCTTCCAAGATTTCATCTCCCATGTGCTGTCAAAGTCCTGGGAGGAGTCACTCTTTCTCAGGTCTCATCCCTCTGGAACCCCCCACCATGTCCGTGTCCCATGTCCCTCTTTTCCTAAATACTTTCTCTCCTCCTTGGGTTTTTGTGACACCGCTCTCTTTGCTTCTCCACTCATGACTGCTCCTCCTCAGTCTCTTGTCATTTCATCATCTAACTGTGAGTCTTCCCCAAGCCTCCGACCTGGCCCTCTTATTCCTTATCTCTATGCTCTTTCTCAGTGATCTCATCAGTTCCCATGTTTTCAATTATTATCCCAATTCAGATGACTTCCAGATAGAACTTTTATCTAGCTATAGCAATCAATACATCAAAACTTTCCCAGTGGGCTGTCCCATCAGCCTTTCCTACACTACATGTTCAGAACAGACTCAGCATCTTTTCTCCAAAATCCACCCCTTCTTAACATCCCTATTACTGATAAAGCAATAGGGAGAATGGTATGAGAAAATTCCCCACGGTGAGGTTCTTACCCTACAGTGACTCCACTGGGTCTTCAAGTCTAGTCAGTTCTACATCTCACACAACCTCTTCCCCCTTCCATTGCCACCGCCCTCATTCAGGTCTTGACACCTGGCTGGGCTATTTACTGCATGCAGGCCCACCCTTGCACAGCTGCCAAAGTGACGTTGCTGAAGGCAGGGGCGCCTACACCACTCCTCTCCTCTGCTCAAAAAGCTAACAGCTCCAACTGTTGCCTCCAGGACCAAGCCGTTGGCCTCTGGTCTCAGCTTAGCTTTCTGGGTTGATTTCCTATTGCTCTGCTTCACACATACAAGGTTCCAGACAAAGAGGTGCCCAACTAACCTTCCTCATGACTCGTCACCTGGCTCCAGGCTTTTTTGCAGACTGCCCACATGCTTGGACCATATTCCCTTCCTTACCTGGGCTTCTCACAACCCCTGGCTCACTTCAAAGCCCAGCCCAAGTACAGCCTCTTCCATAAGGCCTTTCCCAAAGCCTCTAGCTTCTAATGTCCCCTTCCCTAGCCTGGAAATTACCTGGTCCTTACTTGACATTTACTTATCTGTGTACACAGCACATCTCCCTAGTCCAATGGGGTACCACCAGGGCAGAGATGTTTGGGTTTTATCTTTGTGCCCTAGTGCCAACCCAGTGCTTCACACAAAAGGGCAACTTTTGGCCTTTAAATATTTGCTCAGGTGCTGACATTTTTTCCCCCTTCCTCAATCGGAGAAAATATTAATTGGATACCAACAGGAGAAAAAAACTGCATACTATAAGAAAATACATAGATTTAGAACAGAAAGAAGAGCCTTGTGAACCAGGGATTGTGGTAAGAAGTCGTGGTACATCCAGACATCTATTGTCTCCATCAGTAGATAATAAAAGAATAGGGATAATCAGGTGAGGGGGCTGGGAAATTTGTACAAGGTTCCTCATCCCGGAAAGAAGGTGGGAGGCCCTTGGGCCCTGGAGAGTGAGTGGAGAGGGGCAGCAGAGCTAGCCCTGGCTCCTTACTTACACTGTCTCGGCTGCCTCTGCTCTTGAGCTCTTGAATTTCAGCCATGAGTCGCTGGAGTTCATGGCAGGTGAACCTGTAGAGGTCATAGTCCTTGTTGGGGTCTCGAATGTCCACCTCAGTCTCCTCGCTGTAGTACTTCATGTCCTGCGGGTGAACAGAGAGAGGGGCCCTTCATGTCTTGGGCATAGAGGCCGACACTACTTTAGCTACACAAGTAAGGTAGAGAGGAGTGTGCTTTCATCGGGTGCCTTGGAAAGGTCTGACCAGTAAGCTACACTGCACAATCAGGCTTCCAGTTGTCGGGGTCACCAGAAGAGTGGCCAAGTACTCAACTGGGATGTGAGAAAAACAGAACTGATGTTTGAGGGGGGAAATCTTTCCTATCTTTCCCACTAGTTTCCGCCCCACCCCCTTTTTTCGGCAGGGCAATTGGGGTTAAGTGACTTGCCCAGGGTCACACAGCTAGTACGTGTTAAGTGTCTGAGGCCGGATTTGAACTCAGGTCCTCCTGAATCCAGGGCCGGTGCTCTATCCACTGCGCCACCTAGCTGCCCCCTTTTCCCCCCCCTTTTGTGCTGAGCAAGGAACGTCTTTCTCATTTATCTCCAGACAGCAGGCCGGGATGCTCTATTTTATGGTGTGACTGCACTGAGGGAGGGTCTTTGGAGTTTTCAAATCTGTTTACAGATCAGAAAACAGATGTGCCAGAGATCCAATACACGAGGGAGGCAGTGCAGTACAAAGAGAAGAACACCAGCTCTGGAGGCAGAGGCCCTGGGTTCAAATCCCACTTCCTTACTTAACTACCCATAGGACATGAGCCAATCCCTTTGCCTCCCCGGGCCCACTTTGTGCTCTGTGGAATGAAGCAGCCGGGAGGCCTTTTAGGTTCCTCCCAGCTCAGACCTAAGGGCTGATGTGCCACCTTAGGCAAGTCCCCTTACCTCCCTAAGCCTGTTTCCTCATCTGCAAAGGAGGAGAGTTAAACCAGAGGGTCTCGGAAGTCCCTTCCAGATTCAATGGTACCAAGTCTATCGCAGCATGCTTTGTGGCACCAAAGAACTGGAAAAAAAGTGGGGGGGTGCCCAATGGTTGGGGGAACAGCAGAGAAATCCAGGGCTTGTGCTTCCCCCCCCATAAAAGTATTTTATTATTTTCCAGTTACATGTAGAGATAGTTTTCAACATTTGTTTTTATAAGATTTCTAGTTTCAAATTTTTCTCCCTCCCCCCTCCCCAAGATAGTAAGTCATCTGATATAGGTTATAGATGTAAATCACATTAAACCTATTTCTACATTAGTCACGTTATGAGAGAAGAATCAGAGCAAAAAGGAAAAACCTCAAAAAAGAAAAACAACAACAACAAAACAACAGAAATAGTTTGGTTCAGTCTGCATCCAGATTCCACAGTTCTTTCTTTTTTTTTCTGGATGTGGAGAGCATTTTCCATCACGAGTCCTTTGGAACCGTCTTGCTGAGAAGAACCAAGTCTGTCACAGCTGATCATCACACCGTGTTGCTGATACTGTGGACAATGTTCTCCTGGTTCTGCTCATCTCACTCAGCATCAGTTCATGTAAGTCCTTCCAGGTTTCTCTGAAATCTGCCTGCTCATCATTTCTTACAGCACAATAATATTCCATTACATTTACATACCACAACTTGTTCAGCCATTCCCCAATTGATAGGCAAACCCTCGATTTCCAATTCCTTGCCCCCACAAAAAGAGCAGCTATAAATATTTTTATACATGTGGGTCCTTTTCCCTTTTTTATGATCTCTCTGGGAAAAAGTCCTAATAGTGGTATTGCTGGGTCAAAGGGTATATACAGCTTTATAGCTCTTTGGGCATAATTTCAAATTGCTCTCCAGAATGGTTGGATCAGTTCACAGCTCCACCACAACACACTAGTGTTCCAATTTTTCTACAGTTTCTCCAACATTTATTATTTTCCTTTTTTGTCATATTAGCTAATCTGATAGGTGTCAGGTTGTTTTAATTTGTATTTCTCTAATCAATAGTGATTTAGAGCATTTTTTCATATGGCAATAGATAATTTTGATTTCTTCATCAGAAAACTGCCTGTTCATATCCTTTGACCATTTCTCAATTGGGGAATGACTTGGTTTCTTATAAATTTGATTTAGTTCCCTATATATTTTAGAAATGAGGTCTTTATCAGAAATACTGGCTATAAAAATTGTTTCTCAGCTTTCTGTCTCCTAATTTTGGATGCACTGCTTCTGATTGTACAAAACCTTTTTAATTTAATGTAATTAAAATCATCCATTTTGCATTTCATACTATTCTCTATCTCTTGTTTGGTCATAAACTGTTCTCCTTTCCAAAGATCTGACAGGTAAACTATTCTTTCCTCTCCTAATTTACCTATGGCATCCCCTTTTATGTCAAAATCATGTACCCGTTTTGACCTTATTTTAGTATAAGGTTTAAGATGTTGGTCTATGCCTAGTTTCTACCATACTATCTTCCAGTTCTCCTAGCAGTTTCTGTCAAATACTGAGTTCCTATCCCAGAAGCTGCCATTTACAGTAGTAAATGACTTACTAAAGTCATTTACTACTGTGTCTCCTGTGCCTAACCTATTCCATTGATCCTCCACTCTATGTCTTAGCCAGTGCCAGATAGTTTTGATGACTGCCGCTTTATAGTAAAGCTGCAGATTTGGTACAGCTACCAGGGCTTATGCTTTAAAAAAAAAAATTACTGTGCAATAAGAAATGACAATATGAGAAATTCCAAGGCAGAAATCAGTGTGAATGGACACCCAATGAACAGACAACCAAAAGAACACCACCAAACGGTGACAAATACATGAATGAAAAGCTCACTAAAACCAAGTGAACTCGAGAGTAACTGAAAAGCCAGTGATGGTCCCAGAGAAAAGACTGTTTGCCAGGGGCTGGGGGGAATGATGCTGCTAGGAAAGAACTGTCCTTTGTGCACTGTCAGACACAGTCATTTGCTTTATCATTTGGTTCATTTGGGGTCAGTGTAGGTAAAAGAATGGGATGTAAAGACACAAGCCAAGGCATCGATCAAACATGTTTTAAAGGGAAGACAATAGGTCAGGGGGAGGGGAATTTTAGACCAAGGCATTTTAAATGACCACCTAGGCCCAAGGTGATCCTAAGGAAGAACACCGCCGTTAGAACAAATGACATGTCAATTAGTCTTCTCCTTATTTCCCCTAAGGACAACTTGGTGTGCTTCCTTTAGCCAGTGTGCCACCTTTAAAAGGCTATCTCAAGTAATGAAGTCAAGGCTATGCCATCCCTGTAGGTTTCCCAGTCCAAGGACGATGAGCCTGGAATATGGTTATTCAAAGAGCATCTTGGGAAGAGATCCTTGGCCAGAGGTGACACACAGACCTTGGCCAGCCAATCCCAAAGGGGGAAGGCTCAGGGGCAAGAGCACAAGTGTCTACGGGGGTGGCTGGGTGCTGGTTCTTACCAAGTCTAGCTCGCTCCGATTCCGCTTTCCCTCAGGTGGGGCTCCATCACTTCGGATCACTTTGGGTTTCCGCTTTTTGCTTGACTCTGAGGACATGGCTGACTTCTTCATGGAATCAGGGAATCAGAGACCATTAGAGTGAGAAGGAACCTTAAAGATCGTCCAATTCAACCCTATCATTAATTTTACAGAATGCTAGAATGCTGGAGCTAGAAGGGTCTAAAGCCCCTCATTTTACAGATAGCTATTCTGACCCAGATTACGAAAGGGATCTGCCCAGACTATGCAGCTACTAAATAGGGGAGTTCTGGGTTTCTTTGTATCCGAGATGGGAAAAACAAAGACAGCTCACACAAATCCCCCACCTAGGCAGGATACCAGAAGGTAAAAAGTCTTGGGACCCCCTTTACATCACTTGGCATCCCAAAAGTACTCCTGGTAAATGACTGACTATACTCTGGAGCAGGAATTCTTGACCTTGATCATTGTATCTGAATATAACTGGTTTCTTTTGTAATTCCTTAGAATTACAAAATTAAAATTACAAATTATTTTATGCATTTTGGGGGCGGGGAGAGACTGATTCCCCCTATGCAGTGGTCATTCACAACCCTAATCCCAAAGAGCTTTCACCTGCTGCTTCCAGTTGGGTCAGTTTGCCCCTCCCTAGGCAGGTGGTCCCCCCCACTCTCAGGAATTCACTATCCTGGTGCCGGACTTAGTTCTATGGACATCAGCCCAACTGTGGTTCAGAACTCCCAAACTCAAGCAATCCGCCAGCCTGGTGGCTTCCCCCAGTAGCAGTGGTGACAGGCCCACACCACCTCGCTGGGCTCTTTATGCATTTAAAAACATTCTTTTGATGAGGGCTTCCCCGGACTGCCAAAGGGGTCCAAGATCCCCAAATGGTTTAAGAACACCTGCTTTAGAAAAACAGTTACAGCATGCCTTGTTCTCCCAGACTTCCATGCAATTCTGGGTGAGGAGGAAAAGGAGCTGGTGAGCCTAGGAGACAAGAAGCATGTGCCCTCTGGGGAAAGGCTCTACAGAGTCAGAGCGACACAATGGGGCGATGTGACACAGTGCTAAGAACATTGTGTTTAGGGTCAGAGGATTTCGGTCAGCCCAGGCTCTGCCACTTCTGTGGGATGCAGTGAGTGACTAGAGTCCTGGACCTGGAGTCCTGCCTCAGACACTCACTACTGTGTGACACTGGGCATGTCACTTTACCTTGTGCAGCCTCAGTTTCCTCACCTGTAAAATGGAGATTAATAATAGCCAACAACTTTCCAGGATTGCTGTAAGGATCAAATAAGGTGATGTATGTCAGGTCTTCTATGACCAGCCTTCTGGTCAGTACCTCAGCCAACCTCTCCTCTTTCCTCTTTCCCTTACTCCCCAAATTTAAACAGGTGCCAAATCTAATTATGTTAACTCCTCTCCTCTCTCCTTTTCTCCACTAACGAATGAGGCCACATATGTAAAATGCTATTATGATTGTTATTAGTTCAGACCATATCGCTTCTCACCTGGACTATTTCAGATAGCTTTCTATCTGGCGTCCAGATTCTAATCCAATCCTCCTTCATACAGCTGTTAAAACAATCTTCCTAAAGCACTTTAGGGCCCTTCAGCCTCTAGGACAAAATGCAAATGCCTCAGTCTGGCATTCAAAGGCCTCCCAAAGGCATTTCATGTTAACCCCTCTCTGGAGGGCTCCAGTCACTGGCCTTGCATCTCCACTTCATAGCTCTGCATTAGTCATAACCCCCGGGGGCCCTCAAAGGGTTCATCTTCTCACCTCCATTGGCTGAAATTCCTGGATTCCCTTGAGACTCCCCTCCCGTGCCATCTCTTAAGAGAAGCACTCCTTGAGTCACTTTTAATCGTGCCCACTCTCTCCACCTCTACTGATCATGTCTATGCTTGTCTACATGAGGTGTCTCTCCAAAAGCATGTGAACATCTTGAAAGTAAAGCCTACTCCTGCTTTCTCCCGCTGAACAAATGCTCCCTGGCCTGGGGAATCTTGGGCTTCTCACCTAGGGCTCAGGTCTTCATCTACCCCAAGGAGAGGCTCAGTCAAGCAGATGGATCTGGGCGAGCAGAAGCTCAGGTGGGGAAGGAAGGGGCTCTGGTCATGGTGGGGGAGAGGGAACTCTGAATTTGGAGCCTGTGTGAGTCTAACCTCTCCAGGTCTCAGTCTCCTCATATATAAAGGGGTAGGGTTACACTAGCCAGGCTCCCAGGTCCACACCTGCTCTCTAGCTAATCCTATGTGTCAAATGCTATGTTAGGTGCTCTGGAGAGGTCACAAAAAAGACTCGGTCCCTCAGTCATTGTTCCAGGCTCAGAGAGGACAAAGACTAAACCCTCTTTTGTCTGATTCTCATAAAAGCTTCACCCAATATATCTTCCCTACCACTTCCTGCCCTCCAGGGCTACACAGCGCAGTTCGGGACAGCAAAAGAACACAGAACCAATTTTTTTTTTTGGTGGGACAATGAGGGTTAAGTGACTTGCCCAGGGTCACATAGCTAGTAAGTGTCAAGTTTCTGAGGCTGGATTTGAACTCAGGTCCTCCTGAATCCAGGGCTGGTGCTTTATCCACTGACCCACAGAACCAGTTTTAAAACTGGAAGGCACCCTGTAGATCACTTAGTTCTCTCCACCCCCAACCCCTTTTCACAGGAGGAAATTGAGGCTGAAGAAATGCCACCTACCCAAAGTTAATTAGATTGTGAGAGACAGTAGGTGCATGTGAAGTGGGTGCAAAGTAAATGCAAAGCCTCCAGGGTGGAATGGGAGAGTGCTAAGAGCCTGGGTAATCAGATCACAAGTAAGTACTAAGTGCCTGCCACAAGATGCCCTGTGCCAAGGTTCAGAAGTAGAAACGAACACACTGAAACCAGCCCCACTCACAAGGAGACACTGCTTGAGCTGCACCCCCTTGGGAGCCTGGGGGTTCCATGCAGGAAGCCCACGTGAGCAAGGAGCGCGTCCCCAAGTTTAATACGTGCTATTCATTCATTCGTTCGTTCGTTCATTTTTAAAGTACAGGGAACAACCCGGGCAGGCGGGGAGATGGGAGACGGCCCACAATGTTTGGTTAATGGAATGAATGTTTGATCGTCTCGCAGAGCTACAGCTACAGTCCAGCGTGGCTGGACCAGCCGAGCCATCCGCCTGGAAAGGTTCCGAAGTGAGGGAATGGCTTTGAATGTCAAACAGAGGCGGCCATCAGAACCTGCCCAAGAGGGGACGGTGCTTGGGGTAGCAGCTGCAGGGAAGGAGAGTCTGGGGGCGGGGGCCGGGGCTCGGCAGGAGAGGGAGGTGAAGGAGCCTGAGGAGGGGGCTCAGCGGGCGATATCGCCATGTTTCAGAAGGGGGGGTGAGAACTGGAGTGTGTGTGTGTGGGGGGGGGTCCGTCTCAATCTAAAGGATGGAAATGACCTAAAGGAGAGGGGTGGGGGCCAAAGACTACGGGGACAGACTCGGTTTGAGGATAAAGGGGTCCGGGAGGGGACGTGGTGGAGGCGAGGGGGAGTCAGTTGGTAGAATGGGGGTAGCATGGACAAGGGGGCCTAGATGAAATGAAATGGGGGGGCAAACGTGGGCAGGGTCAGGAGAGGGGGTGCCGGGGGGGGGGCTCAGTTGGAAGCGTCGGGGTCGTGGGAGGGAATCAGTTATGGGATGGCGACCCTGGGGGAGGGAAAGACTCAGTTGGAAATCTGGGGGTCCCGGGGAGAGGAA